>NC_134687.1:591432204-591764704 GCF_050947455.1 Rhinoderma darwinii
GCACCTCAACCACCAGACGTTTTTTGTTTTATGATGTTTATTCAATACGATAAAAACTTCCATACAAGTGAGAAAGAGGAAAATAAAATAAAAATGATATTACACATATTTTAGATTTTCCTCTAACTCCCACCCCCCACCCTCCTAAGTCCGGTCTGGACTAAAAGAAAAAATGTCCATTACCACTCCCCCAAAAAGTTTTACAATAATGTTTGCCTCAATTATAGATTCTCATATTTCATTATAATTTTCACCTTATTAATCCAAACATTAACCGCCGGAGGGGAGCTAGATATCCACTTTAACCATTAATCATTTAGCCATAAACAGTAGTTTTAAGGCTGGGTTCACACGACCATGTTACGTCCGTAATGTACGGAACGTATTTCGGCCGGAAGAACCGGACCGAACACACTGCAGGGGGCCGGGCTCCTAGCATCATAGTGATGTACGACGCTAGGAGTCCCTGCCTCTGCGTGGAACTACTGTCCCGTACTGAAAACATGATTACAGTACGGGACAGTTGTCCTGCAGCGAGGCAGGGACTCCTAGCATGGTACATCACTATGATGCTAGGAGCCCGGCTCCCTGCACTGTGTTCGGTCCGGGTCTTCCGGCCGAAATACGTTTCGTACATTACGAACGTAACATGGTCGTGTGAACCCAGCCTAATAGTTCACCTTTTTTTTCCCTTTGGAAATATTTAACTTGGAATCCTCACCCAACCATACCAGTTGGGGTCGAAACACAATGTCTGGGTAAATTTTTATCCGAAATTATTTTAAGAGATCATATCCCAGTAATCAGCAGCCTTAATACGGTTCCATAATATGTGCAAATAGTCGGCTTCTGCCGCATCACATCTGGGGCAATTAGCTGAAAGAACTGGAGTATAGTAAAGCCTATGTGCAAAGTTAAACTGAATTAACTGATGGTTCATATTTATCGATAATTTACAAATGTTTTGGAATATGGATTTCCAATCCTAATCACAATCATCACTCAAATCCTACTCCCAGTTTGCAACGCAATTTAATTTTTCCATTTTTTTTTTGTTTTTTTTAATAGAATCTATCCATATGATGCCTACAGAGAGAATTTTTAACTTTGAATTTATCAAATACATGCTTCAATTGGGCATAGGAAAATCTTTTTCTCCATCGATTCAAAATCAACTGATGCATAACACATAATACATATCAAATTCCCCTAAATTTTAACAGTGGTAACTCTGGGATAGCCTTAAATTTTTCTATATTAAGATTATGCCATAAAAGGAGAAAAGGATAAGAATCCACTTCGACCAATCATGTTTCTCAAACTATTCCAACATCTGTCATTAACACATTTTCCATGTCTCCAGAATTTAAATGGCCAGCTTCTAAAACCGCATAAATATCCGAAAAAACGGCCTCTGATATTAGTAATCATCCATTGTAGAAACTCGGTCTTATCCCATTCCTGTATATACTGTAATTGTGCTGCTAAATAATATACTCGAATATCTGGAAATGCTAATCCTCCTAGTTCTCTTGGAGGAAATAATTAATGTCATTTAATCCAAACTCTTCCTACCCCAAATCAGGTCGTTAAAGATAGTTCTGATTTTCTTAAAATATTGATCCTGTATCCATACCAGAGTAGCCCCAAAAACACATTAATGTTTGGGGATCAACACTGTTTTGATCAAAACAATTCTATCGGCTTTCGATACAGGCAATTCGTTCCATATTTTAGTTTTTTTTCCCATTTCTTTTAGAAGTGAAAAAAGATTATAAACCAAAAATTATTTTATATTATTTTACATTTCTATAACCAAATATCTAAAGCTTTCTCCTGAGTATATGATTCTAATTTTGTTCTGTAATCGGAAGACACTTATCTAAGGACATTAATATGGATTTTTCCCAATTAATCTTTAGTCCAGAATATAATCCAAATCTGAATTATAGAAATAACAATCCAATTTTTCCTCAGGATTCGTCAAAAAAAGTAGCAGGTCATCAGCATATAAAATTATTTTGTCCTCTCCCCAACCCCAAAATATTTCCATCCTCTAATCAGGCAAGCCAAAGGTTCCATTGCCAATGCAAAAAGCATGGGGGGGGGGGGGGCAATCCTGCCTTGTACCCCTACTTAACCCCTTAAGGACAAGGCCTATTTTGGCCTTAAATGACCAAGCATTTTTTTTTATTTTTCTCATCTTCACATTCCAAGAGTTATAACGTTTTTATTTTTCCGTCAACATAGGCATACAGCCAGGGCAGGCCTTGGGGGTCTTGTTAGACCCCTGGATGCCACGGCAACCCATTGCCGGTCAGCGATTGCATTCAAGGCCCGCTGATGGGTGACAGAGGGAGCTCCAACTGTCAATAGATTTAAATGACACGGTCGCTTCAATCTCAGGTTTCTTCAATCTCAGCCGTTGCAGAGGGAGCCTGGTCGCCAGTCACAGCCAGGCTCCCGTGGCGATCATGCAGGCACAGCTTATGTGCCCACACGATCTCCATCACGTACATGCACGTGGGAATGTGCGAACAGACTGCATTCCCCGACTTGCATGTACGTGAAAATACGGGAAGGGGTTAAACAGAAAAAATCTGAATACCCCTAATTTATGTTAATATTTGCTCTATGTCTGTTATATAATAATTTAACAATTTTTATAAAAAGTTCTCCAAAACCTTGTTTATTCATGACCGCCCATAAGTAACCCCACTGCACTCTGTCAAACGTTTTAACAGTGTCAAGAGACAGAATGGAGCTGGGGCCTCTCCTGGTGTCACGTGAAAGTTTCCAAACACTCGACGGACACACTGTTTAACCGTTCTACCAGGAATAAATCCCTTTTGATCACTATGGATTATAGTAGAAATTACTTTAGCTAAGCTTCCCGCCAACACATTGGCGAAAAGCTTAGGATCCGTATTTAACAGAGAAATAGGTCTATAAGATTCCATTTTTTGTGGCCATTTGCCGATTACAATATCAGAGTTATGTTAGCTTCTACCATTGAATTTGGCAATCTACCTTCTACCACTGCCGAACTCAATATTTTCAACAAAGTTGATAGTAGTTCTTCCCCAAGTGTTCTATACAGTTCGAATGGAAACCCATCCAAACCTGGGGCTGTAATTCCTTTGACACTAGTCAATGCATATCTTAATTCTTCCAGGGAGATTGGTTGATCCCGTCCACCTCTCTGTGTCAGACAAAGGGGAGAAAGACATGGGGTCTAGAAAGAGCTGGAATTGTTCTTTATTATACTTTTTTCCAGAGCAAAAGAGTTCCGAATAATAATCCAAGAATTCTGATCTAATTTCATAATCTTGCTTAATCATCTTCCCTCTTTTATTACCAAAATATTACTCTTCGGTCTCTGGTTTTTAAATTATACTGAATTTATTTGGTATTCCGGATTCACAGAAATTTTTCTTCCCCAAGAGGAAGAATTTATTTTGTACTTTTCCAACTAACCAGACTTTTACATAGCCGGTGAGGAGAAATCAGCCTCCGGACCTTCATAATACCAGTATTATTGATCAACTGGTCCACGTCCCGTGAGCAGCTAAACTAGGAGATCTTTCAGAGGTCAGGCGATCATCACCATCACTAGCTTGGAATTACTACCCTTTTTAACAAACATATAAATCATCCGAAAGGTATACATGTAGAGGAGCTACACTGAAATAGCCATAATCCCACGGTACAGTTGCCTATATACACATTGCAATGACTTGTGTGTAGCCACAATCTCGTCTCTGCTGCAACGACAATACCATGATGAGGCGTGAGAAGCTACACATTCAGCTCTGCTGCCTCCCCATATATTTTATTATTAGATAGATTAAAAGACAAAATTATATTTTGCTCTGCATCCTTTCATGTGTACCGCAGCCAAAAGTTACATGTTAATACCCAGAACTCACCAAAAGGCAGCTCGAACCTGGCGTCCAGTAAAATCTTATGAAGAGTTGGGTTGCGGGTCCCACAGATCTCATCATCCTTCATCAAGACCTCGGCCTCCAGTGCTGCCCACTCTCCAGGGCCCTCCTGGCAAAAACAAGAAACTAAGTCCTGTGTGTATCTATGATCAGGTTGCGCTTCATACTCTACGTTTAGTTGTGTGTCTAGATTTCTTAAAAACACGCTAGAAATTACAGGAAGTTTAAAGAGGTGTCCGGTTTTCCTGCTAGATGGGACTTTGTTCTGCTATGCGGTTGATCTTTTCAGTGGTGGACGCCCAGGTCTGATGATGTCTATTATTTGACTATTATTACAGTTAATCCCAGATTGGTTAGCCGTATGGAGCATAAATGCACTTGGCACACAATGTTCTTTTAGGATTGGTGGGTTTTATGGTTTTTACACCGGATATAACTACAGCATTATGCAATACATCTCAAGTCCTAGAAAAATATAAGGACTTTCACCTGTATATTTCTGTATTAAAAGCCCCATCCCCCAATTTGTAAATGTGATATAGTGAAATATAGTCTTGTATATTGGCTTACCTGGTGCTGTATTTCACAGGTAGCCGCTCCGTTCTGGGCCACGTGATCTTCAGTCTGACCTCTGGTTTCTACAGTAGACTCTGAAGGATACATGGATTCAGTATCTCAATGTAAGTCTATGAGGCTCACTTTCGGTCCCTACAGTAGACTCTGTAGGATAAAGTCAGACTCTGTCAGACTAAAGATCACGTGACCCAACGGTGGCCAGCAATAGAGAGGCTGCATTTGAGATATAGCACCAGGAAAGCCGATACACATGACTACATTGAAATAATCAGGTTCGCAAACAGGGGCGAAAAAAAAAAAAAAGTTTGAGTTTCTTGAAAACCAAATTATACACTTACGTCTTGATGCAAAACAAGTGTAGTAACGTTAATCTGGTCATGCTCGGCCGAACTAAAGTCACTATACATTTTTGCATCAAGAAGTGAGTGCTTTTTATTACTTTATAGGTGAGTATGGTGTTGGAGGTCAGTTCGTACGGAGCCCCAAGTGTGACTTGCACCACGCATACTATTTTGACTGGCTTGGATGCCGTCCTTTTTGAAAAATTATAGCTACAGTGATCAGATGTGTACCGTCCCATATGGTGTACTGTCATACAGTGTACAAATCACCATACCACACATTAAGCAAACGTAGTAATGCCACACAATCTAGATATCACCACACGGTGCTCAAATAATACCGACACATGGTGACCAAATAACGGATCCATATATCAAGCAATCTAACAGTGCTAATGGCCAAATTATTCTGCTCTGACCATTATTATTGTTACGTAAACTACAAGCCTTGGTTGTCAGACCACCAGTGACACCCCCTTCAGGAGGGTTAGGTCATGCGTCCTGTGTAACCACGCAGGACGTAAACCGCTAAGGCCAGCCCTGGTATCACACGACATGCTGAGAACGCCCAGTGGATTAAAGGTGAAACTTTCTAATATCTTTTGAGTTGCAATTTCTCACCATTTCCATGATCTCTGCTTGCTGTCAGTGATCAGAAACAGGGAAATTAGGTTTACATTCACGGACAGCATCCATACATCTGGGAAAATGGTGGAATTGAAAACACAAAAGATATTTGAAAGTTGCAGAACGTTTCATTATACAATAATTAAAAACTTTATTTCTACGACACAAGGAAACCCCTTTAAAGAGGCTCTGTCACCAGATTATAAGTGCCCTGTCTCCTACATAATCTGATCGGCGCTGTAATGTAGATAACAGTAGTGGTTTTTATTTTGAAAAACGATCATTTTTGAGCAAGTTATGAGCTAGTTTAGATTTATGCTAATGAGTTTCTCAATGGACAACTGGGCGTGTTTTTACTTTTTACCAAGTGGGTGTTGTACAGAGAAGTGTATGAGGCTGACCAATCAGTGACCAATCAGCGTCATACACTTCTCATTGTTCCAGCCCAGCTTCTTTCACTGCACAATCACACTGTGCTGTGGATCATGCTGGGCTGGAACAATGAGAAGTGTATGAGGCTGATTAGTCACTGATTGGTCAGCCTCATACACTTCTCTGTACAACACCCAGTTGGTAAAAAATAAAAACACGCCCAGTTGTCCATTGAGAAACTCATTAGCATAAATCTAAACTAGCTCATAACTTGCTCAAAAATGATCGTTTTTCAAAATAAAAACCACTGCTGTTATCTACATTACAGCACCGATCAGATTATGTAGGAGATAGGGCACTTATAATCTGGTGACAGAGCCTCTTTAAGATCTGTGTATTGTGGGGGTCTAGTTTGTGGGGGTCACGAGCACATGCTCTTAATAGGGTACACAATTAAAAATATAATTGTCAATCTGGAAAATCCTTAACACGGCTGCATATACTATTTATACAGTATGTATTACTGCATTTTATCATCCGATAATAATCAGCAGATTAACCCTAAACCTGGAATTTATTGCCTTGAGTCCGATCTAATATTTTAGAATCATAGAAGAAGCTCTTATCTTGGTTTATGTTTCGGTTAAAAATCATTATGGGTCTATGCCATTACCAAGACTGTACCCACCTCATCTGACTGTCGGATTGTCTGCAGCGGAATCCACAGGGTCCCGACCATGGTGTCCCAGATGAGGCCTTTATTCCACATTTCCACAATGAGCCCCAGATCCAGCCGACTGATCTCACTGCAAGATAAACAAGACATCAGCGACATATAGGGGGGAGAACAAAGGGGGAACTACAAGTTCGAGGGTGCCTGCCAGGGCCATAATAAAAATATTTACATATCAGAGACAACCGCTGTGGCAACCAAAGTGCCCCCCCCCAGGCCCCATATATCCCCTCCCCACTTCACAGGCAAACAAGAAATACACAAGCAGTCCAAGGATCATACCACCCTTTACAACTTAGTTTGTATTAATCTGGGTCTCCAGCCAACATGTCAACCAGAAGTTCTAGGTGACCACAAGTACCCGACCTATTCCGTGAATGACTAAGTTTAATAACATAATTTGGGAAAATACAATTTACCATAGATCACAGAAAATGTAAGTTTTAAAGTGATTCCTCCGCCGCAAGTCAGCCTTATTAAGTCATCAATTGTAAGGGTATGTGCACACACACTAATTACGTCCGTAATTGACGGACGTATTTCGGCCGCAAGTACCGGACCGAACTCAGTGCAGGGAGCCGGGCTCCTAGCATCATACTTATGTACGATGCTAGGAGTCCCTGCCTCGCTGCAGGACAACTGTCCCGTACTGAAAACATGATTACAGTACGGGACAGTTGTCCTGCAGCGAGGCAGGGACTCCTAGCATCGTACATAAGTATGATGCTAGGAGCCCAGCTCCCTGCACTGTGTTCGGTCCGGTACTTGCGGCCGAAATACGTCCGTCAATTACGGACGTAATTAGTGTGTGTGCACATACCCTAAAATATATTTCATTATATTTCTCATGCAGTGTAGAGGAAAAAAATAAACCAAGTGTCGCGTACTCTCTGCCTGCGGCTCCCTCAGTCTCCAGGACATAGAGTTACTCGCTTGGGCGTCGCCCGGCCTGGCAGACTGAGGCAGTCTGCAGCCAATAGGAGCTCAGGAGCGTCAGGCCAATCAAAGCCAGGCTGATGTTCCTGAGCTCCCGCCCTCTCCTTATTAGTTCAGCCTGGGATAGTTGGCCTTTGTCTGTAATTAGAGTTTCCTTGCCTGGTGCTTTCCCTTGTTTCAGACTCCCCTGAGCGACTTGCTTTTTGACTTCTTGTGACGCACTCTCCCAGTTTGACCCTGACTCCGCCTTTTGCGCCTGGACTTGTCCGCGGCGCAATTGCCCTGCCTCTCCCTCCGTGTACTTCCCAGGTGACCCTTTGTTATTTCGTACTGTCTCGGTCTTATCCGTTTGTCGGTTTCACTTGTACCAGTATAGGGAACGCCACCCAGTTGTGCGCCGTCATTTAGGTTGGGTTGTACAAGTAGGTAGGGACAGAAGTTTGGCAAGAACAGGCACCTCACTGTTTACTGTGTATTTGTTCATGAAACCAAGACAGTGGCTACCTAGAAACGGTTCATAGGCTGCTGTTGACGGATCTTGTTTTGAGTGGTTCGTGTTCAGGATGCTCAAGGACACTTGGCAGGATTTTGCATTCCAAAACCAGTGTGACAAAAATACTGCCATGTGAATGTGGCCCAAGGATTAGAGCTCTCAATCAGTGGATGGTTCAGTGATTATTCTGTTACAGACTCATTACGAGTGGATTCACACCCGGCAGATTTTGTTGCAGAAAGCCATACACTGGCTGCAGAAACAAGCACATTCAGATGGATGGAATGGAGTTCCAGTCTCAGATATTTACTCCACTAAATCTGCTGCGTGTGCATTCATCCTAACAGATGAAAAGCCCAATAGTCTGATTAATGATGGATGTTCATGTGTTAGAGCGGTTGTCCCAGTTAAATAGGACCTCTCTCTGTTAGATCAGGCAAAACATACAATTTTTCATTTGAAAAATGTTCCTGTGCCTAGATATTGGCGTTACAAACTTGGTATCACTCTGCCGCTCCAGTACAAGTGGATCCAGGAGGAGGGACGAAGCTACTGAGCATGTGTGACCACCAGCACAGAACACAATAGGTGGACATTCTGAGCGGGAATGAATAGACACCAGGGGGCGCCATAACAAGTGTGTAACAGCGATATCGATGGCTTATAAATGATTCCATGATCTAACAGCTCAGAGAAATTTCAGAACGGTCCATTACCACCAACACATTATGCTGCAGTTTTTCAGGCGGAATTTCCGCTGCAGAAAGCTGCGCTAGAGAGAAAAGAAAAAAAACGAACATCTTTCATACTTACCACGGCCGTAGTCATGGCGGCGCGTCCCTCAGTTGACGTGCAGTCTGGCCACCCGGGATGATGCTGCAGCCCATGTGACCGCTGCTGCTACTGTAAGTGCTGCGGAACTTCTGCACAGAATACCGTAGCATTTACACTACGTGAGAACCCGGCCTTATTGCTCAAATCTACAGTAGACAGGGGGTTATCCCAGAATCAAGAATCCTCACCTATCCACACAATAGGTGATAATTGTTAAAAATCGCTCGGGGCCCCACTGCTGGGACCCCCATCCATCGCGAGAACAGGGGTCCTGAACCCCAAGATCCTCCCCATTACACACCCCACAGTGATGGGGAGCTTGAATGGAGCAGCAATCTAGCATGTGCCCGACGCTCTATGGGGCGTACTAAAAGCAGCCTAGCGCTGCACTTGGCTGTTGCAGTCATTCCTATAGTCTTTAAATGGTGCTGCAGCGCGCATGCTCGACCACCGCTCCATTCAGGCTCCTTTTCACTGTGGGGTGGTACACTGAGGAACATGGGGAATTGCAGTGACTAAAACCACGGCACCCCAGTTATGGGGGGCATTATACTGTGTGGGGGCAGTGTGAGGGGATATATTGTATACAGCAGGCTCAGGGGATAAATATTAATTCAGTGGCATAGCACACAAAAAGAGGGTCTGGCATGCAACAAGGGGTGTGGCCTAAATCGTTAAAAGGTTATATGTTCAATGAATGACTATTTTGATTTGTCATAATCACCCAGCCCAACAATACAGTCAGTGTTACATAGGACTTCAGGGAAATCTACTGCATCATTTATACTCCAAATTAGAACTTTGTATTATTTAGAGCCGTGGTTCCGAAACGAAGGCCTGGACCCTCTTTTGGTCGAGACATTTGTTTGGGACTCCCCACTACCGTACTTAAAATAAGTCCCTGCAACATTACAAACAACGATAATTTTATTCAGACTCCTATCCCCCTGGCCTCAGACTCCTATCCCCCTGGCCTCAGACTCCTATCCCCCTGGCCTCAGACTCCTATCCCCCTGGCCTCAGACTCCTATCCCCCTGGCCTCAGACTCCTATCCCCCTGGCCTCAGACTCCTATCCCCCTGGCCTCAGACTCCTATCCCCCTGGCCTCAGACTCCTATCCCCCTGGCCTCAGACTCCTATCCTCCTGTATACGGTCTCTATTCCTCTTTTCATCTCTATACTCCTGTCCTCTGCTATCTATCCTCTACTACTGTGCAAGTTATTCATGATACTACTGCACACACTACAGTCTGCACCCTTAGGCCCTGTTCACAAGGCACAAAACCCGCCATGGAATTATTCCAGCTCCTATTGACTTCAATGGGAAGATCAAGCAGGGCGCTTCTTTTTCCCAGTAGCGAAAAAAAAAAAAAAAAAAATCAACTTGAAGGAAAAAGTGTCCGACTCCCACCATTAAAATGAAGAAGAGGCGGAATTCCGCAGCTAAAATTCCACCATGTGAACAAGGCCTTAATAAAAGCGGCGGTGACTGATTCAACACTGACAAGGGGAGGGAGGTCACATGAAGAGCAAGATTCAAGTTTGACTCTTGCACACTGGAGGGAAGGAGATGTCAGATGGTGCAAGCAGGTGCCAGCTTCTTTCACTGGTGCTCGCCAGCGTTAAGTGATGCATGCAGGCTCAGGAGGGAGCGGGCCCTTGTATCCTGATGCGCTTCGCGGAGGCCAAACTATGGCCGTTTATGTGACCAGACCATCAGCGGTATATTGGTGAGTGGCTTGTGACCCCTGGAAGACTTCACACGACACCCCCCCCCCCCCCCCCAGAAGGTAGCAACCCACAGTTTGGGAGACATTGATTTAGAGTATTAGGGGCTGTTTACACTGGTCAATTACAGTCTCTATTGGCTTCTTTCCAAGCGATTGTAGTTATAATTGGCCAGTATAAATCAAGAAAAAAGGCCAGCCATGAATAATAAATCTATTGTTCACCATTGATTGATTGTACTGCCATACAACAAATATCAGTAGCGGCACGATTGGTCCTCAGATTTATCAGTGTTTTATCTGTGGTGTTACATGGGACTGCAGGTAACATCTACTTCATTACTCGTACTCTTATTTTTACCCCCTTATATTCTCTGTGGTGTTACATACAACTGCACAAAGGATAACATTTACGTTAATAGCTCAGGCCTGCAGGAGGCGCTCTATTATATCTGCTCCAATCCTCAGAACGAACTGTGTGAACAGGGCTTACAGTTCTAAGAGAATGTGACTGCAAACCCAGAATGAAGTTTATTAATGTGCCTCTGCTGCCCCCTAGTGCATGCACAGGACACTGCAACACTCCAAGAAGGGAATCCTACACAACAATGCAGAAATTCTTATATAATTTTTTCTTTATCCAGGTCAAAAATTGCAGAATGTATCACAGCACCCACAACACAGGCTGCTCTATGAGCTTAGAACCTATAAGGCCTCATGCACACTTCCATCACCGTTTTCTCGGCCGTTTTTGACGGATCCGTGTGTCCCGTTTTTATTTCCGTGTGCACTCCATTTCCGTTCCGTGTTTCCGTTTTACACGGACGTTTGGCTTCCGTTTAAAAAACGGATGTGAACTTCATTTGAACCTGTCATGTCCCAGGAAACACCCATAGAAAGTTTACAAGAAGTTTCTGGTGTTGTTTTCTGCAGCTTTCAGAGCATAGAGAACAGTTTGAGATTACTCTGCTTGGCTTACTATGGTTTTTTGGAGTGAAAATATGAGCCTATCTTCAGGAATGAATGTTTACTGTAGACTGTGAGTCTGTGAACTTTTGCTCACCCAGTCGTTGCTATGGCAACGGATCCATCAAAAACAGACATCCGTTTTTTTCACTGACCCATTGACTTCTATGGGCCACACGGTCACTGAATCACTGAGCAAAGTAGGACATGCTCTACTTTGCACGGAACGGAACAACGGATCCGTTTAAATAACTGAAGTGTGCATGGGGCCATTGCAATGAATGGGTTCAGGGTGCTATCAGTGACAAAACGGATAGCACCCTGAAGGAAAAAACTGAAGTGTGCATGAGGCCTGAGAGATAAATTGTCCCTCTGCTGGTACCCCCAATGATCAGCTGTAATCTGTGGGGAAATGTAGCAGTAACGGTATGTTCACACTGCTTATTATCAGCCATTTTTCGGGCCATAAACGGCTGAAAAATGAGAAGCAGTTCGCCTCTGATATCTGCCCATTTCAATTGGAAAAACGGCATTCTGTACGATGGGGCGTTTTTTTACGTGGCAGTTTTGAAAAACGTCCGCGTCAAAAAAATGCCCTCGAAGAACAAGTGCATGTCACTTCTTGAGCCATTTTTGGAGCAGTTTTTCATTGACTCTACGGAAAAACCTCTCCAAAAACGGATGTAAAAAACGCTAGTTTGCTTAAAAAAAAAAAAAGTCTGAAAATCAGGAGCAGTTTTCCCTTGACATACAGATATACATACACAGATATACATACACACATATACATACACACATATACATACACACACACACCCCTATATATACACTGTTCAAAAAATAGGCAGCACTCCGTAGTATATGTGAAAAAAAGTGGGTATTTTATTGCCACATGTGCAACGTTTCAGCTCTGTCCTCTAGAGCCTCAAGCAACTAACGTGATTTATTCAAAGTATATAACATGGTGTCAATCAACACTACAAAATCAGTTCAATCAAGCATAATATACGTCAAAACGGTATACAGAAAATGTACAAAACGTACAGTATAAAACCGTGCCTAATATTCAAACACATTGTATCATTGTAAGTTGGATAATGTAAAACATATGTCCTAAAAATAGCATCAAATCTAAAATATCCCATTAAGTAAGGTGTGAACATAGGTGCAGTTCATGTGAATGTATTAAAAGAAAATCCCCTGCTGGGACCTCAATCACGGTGCCGCCATAGCAGCAAACAGGAAGCGCTACTGCGCATGCATGAGAAATTCAGGATATCAAGGATATCCGGCGTGCCTCCGCGCATGCGCAGTGAAGCAAAGACGTGGATGCAGCCATCTTTGAAATGGGAAAAAGTAAGTAAAGTGAACTATATTAAAGCTCTAGAGACAAGGACTAAATTAGATTAATATATTAGGATGCCCCTAGTATTAGGTGAAAGGAAAGGTATTAAGTACCGGAGGACAGTGAATATGAACATCAGTGTATCTGTGTACACTGTCTGTATGAAGACACTTCTGTGACAAACCGAAGGAGTAGGGAAAACCCAACGGTCCCCTCTTAACTTTGATGTATAAAAAAGTGGAGTGGTCAATGGACATTATATAAATATCCATCACCACCAACCAGAAAGGTAGACACTGGCACCATAGACATATCATATAGCCATGGGCCTTCGTGTCCCCTTCAGCTCCTAAATTAGCACATTAGTGCTTAGATGGATGAGTGAGGGGCCCATCCCATATTTTGTGTCATAAACTCAGAACAGTATTGGAATCGCCTGCCCATACCAATGTCAAACACCTAATTCAGGTCCCTCCAAATAGTAATAGCCACAGAAAAAATGAATAGAAAGGAATCACATGGTACCCAAAAATTGAGAACAAAATTTCAAGTAAAAAATTTACATTTATTTATAAATCCGTGAGGTCTTGTATCTCCAGAGGTGATCTCCAAGTAGACGAGTCATCTAAAAGGAAGAAAACAAAATATGTATTAGGATCTAAAAAATAACAAAACATGTATCTACACCGATGATAATGTCAAAACCTCAACACCAATGGGGCGCGGCAGAGGGGAAAGGGGGGTGGAAGACAAAGGGGGGGAGGGGTAAGAGTGGACTGGTGTAGATGACCGAGTGAAAAGTCTACCTTAAGACCGTTAGGCTTAAGGGTATTAAGCCTACCTATCCATTGCAACTCTCTTGTTTTAAGTAACTCGGTCCTATATCCACCACTTCTGAGGGGGGAATGTGGTCTAAGATCCAAAACCTTAATTGTTGTTCAGTGTGACCCATATCTGAAAAATGTTTTGGATACAGTAAGATCCAGGCGATTTTTTATTTTTTTTTAATAGTGTACCTATGCTGATTCAACCTAGTTTTTAGGTCAAGTGTGGTTTCACTAACGTACAAAAGATGGCAGGGACATTGTAAAACATACACAACAAAATCAGTGTTGCATGTGAGAAAATGCCTAATGTGAAAATTTTATTATTGGGATGTACAAGATTAAGCCTTTCAACATGAGACTGCAATTAATGCAGCCCAGACATGGGAAACAGACAGACATACCTGGCTAAACCCAAATTAGGCTATCAGATTTAAATGAACCCATATCAGCCTTCACCAGTCTATCACTCAAGCTTCTGGATCTAAGATTAAGAGAGTAAAAGGATAATTAGTGAGTTCAGGAAGATGTGTCAGACAGTTCCCTAACATAGGCCAGTGTCGTCTGAGGACTTTCGATATAGCATTGCTTTGGTCTGTGTACGTAGAGACAAAGGGAATACGGTCTATTCTAGGTCTAGTGTCCCTAAGTCTAAGGAGTGTATTCCTGTTCATCTGTCCAAATTTAGATCTATGTTTCTTTAGTAATCTCATTGGGTAACCACTGGTACGGAATCGGTCGATCATAATATAGAGCGTTTTTTTTTTTTTTAGTGGTATCTGTGTCACTAACAATTCTTTTAACCCTAATTAACTGGCTCGAAGGTAAGCTTTCTATCATCTTGCGCGGATGATTACTACTGTATAGAAGTAGATTGTTGCAGTCTGTGGGTTTTGTGTATAATTCAGTACTAAAACCATCATCTTTGATTTTAAACAAAACATCTAGAAATTGGATATCAGTTTCAGAGTGTACCAACGTGAATTTGACCTTCTCATCAAAAGAGTTTAGGCATGAGAAAAAAATCTTGAAGTGTCTCAGTCACCTGACCAAATCAAAGATATCATCAATATACCGCTACCACTTAACATGTTCAAAGTGGTGGGACCTGTAGATGATTCTTCCAGCATGATTCCTCTTTTTTGGGGGAGACCCCAATGACTTCCACACCAGCAGGAAATGCACCAGAAGAGGGGGAACAAGGCATCGCTGGCAGCCCAAGCTACAGAGGCAACAGACCGAGACAAGCGACGAAGAGGGGAGCGATTGTGTTGAGGAAACTCTAGTGATTAATATTTCCTCCAAGGTACTGTCTGAACCACAGAAATTGCTCCTAAATAAGGGGCTTTCGTTTTGCCCTTCTTTGACCGATTGGTTTCAGATTGAGACTGATCTATTCCGTTTTTTTTAGCGCTATTAAGTTAAAATGTTGGTTCTCTGGGAAATCTGCCTGAACATAGTGTTGGTTCTAAACTAAACCTTAGAAAGTTAGGTCTTACCAAAGGGAGTATGTTTATGCCTCCTGACAATATGTCCATTACAGATTCTTTTATTACAGCCGTAAGGCTAGATTCACACAAGCATGTTCGGTCCGTAATAGACGGAACGTATTTCGGCCGCAAGTCCCGGACCGAACACACTGCAGGGAGCCGGGCTCCTAGCATCATAGTTATGTACGACGCTAGGAGTCCCTGCCTCTCTGTGAAACTACAGTCCCGTACTGTAATCATGTTTTTTCCGTATTGTAATCATGTTTTCAGTACGGGACAGTAGTTCCACGGAGAGGCAGGGACTCCTAGCATCATACATAACTAGGATGCTAAGAGCCCGGCTCCCTGCAGTGTGTTTGGTCCGGGACTTGCGGCCGAAATACGTTCCGTCCATTACGGACCGAACATGCTTGTGTGAATCCAGCCTAAAGGGTGACATTGAAATAATCAAGACAGAGTGTGTCAGTGGTGTAAAGTTTATACATCCTAATCCGACTTTGGATGAATCTAAAGCATTGATAGAATTATCTAGAGACACTAGTATTACCATCAAACCAGCAGATATAGGTGGGGCAGTGGTTGTGATGGATACCTCTTCATACCTTAGAGAAATCAGGAGACAGACAATACCATGGTATATAAACGTATTGCCCATGATCCTAAATTTGAGATGGACAGGGAGATCAGAAGCATTCTTGATAAGGCTATAACTGATGGGATTATAGAGGATAATCTGGCAGAATATCTTTCAATTGAACAGCTGAGAACTCTGGTTCAGTATACACTTCCAAAAATACATAAGTCCCTGGTTGACCCTCCTGGTCGACCCATTGTTTCAGGGACTACTTTTTGTCATATTGCCATATTTCTAGATAAAATTTTGAGATCTTATGCCACTGAGGCTACCTCATATCAGGGACACATCAGATTTTCTTAAACTTGAGGGTGTTCTATTACCGTCAGACAAAAAGATCACATTGGTATCCTTTGATGTTATTAATCTATACGCAGTCATAGACCACACTAGGGGCTTACAAGCTGTGGAAAAATTGTCTTGATTCATCTGATTTGACACCAGAAAGTTGTACATTTCTCTTACAATTACTCAAAATAATTTTGAGGCGTAATTACTTTTTGTTTGGGGGTAATTTTTATCTCCAATTACAAGGTACCGCGATGGGGTCCAACATCGCTCCCACCTATGCCAACATATTTATGCGCATGCTGGAAGAGTCATTCATCTACAGGTCCCACCACTTTGAACATGTTAAGTGGTAGCGGTATATTGATGATATCTTTGTGATTTGGTCAGGTGACTGAGACACTTCAAGATTTTTTTCTCATACCTAAACTCTTTTGATAAGGTCAAATTCACATTGGTACACTCTGAAACGGATATCCAATTTCTAGATGTTTTGGTTAAAATCAAAGATGGTTTTATTACTGAATTATACACAAAACCCACAGACTGCAACAATCTACTTCTATACAGCAGTAATCATCCGCGCAAGATGATAGAAAGCTTACCTTAGAGTCAGTTAATTAGGGTTAAAAGAATTGTTAGTGACAGATACCACTAAAAAAACTCTATATTATGATCGACCGATTCCGTACCCGTGGTTACCCAATGAGATTACTAAACAAAACACAGATCTAAACTTGGACAGATGAACAGGAATACACTCCTTAGACCTAGGGACACTAGACCTAGAATAGACCGTATTCCCTTTGTCTCTACGTACACAGACCAAAGCAACGCTATATCGAAAGTCATCAGACGACACTGGCCTATGTTCGGGAACAATATAACACGTGTTCCTGAACTCACTAATTATCCTTTACTCTCTTAATCGTAGATCCAGAAGCTTGGAGGGATAGACTGGTGAAGGCAGATATGGGTTCATTTAAATCTGCTAGACAGACATACCTGGCTAAACCCAAAATAGGCTGGGTTCACACAACCTATTTTCAGCCGTAAACGAGGCGTATTATGCCTCGTTTTACATCTGCCGACGTATTGGAGCCGTATTTTCAAACATCTGCCCATTCATTTGAACGGGTCTGCCGACGTACTGTGCCGACGACCTGTCATTTACGCGTCGTCGTTTGACAGCTGTCAAACGACGACGCGTAAAATGACTGCCTCATCAAAGAAGTGCAGGACACTTCTTTGAAACTTAATTTGAGCCGTTTTTCATTGAATTCAATGAAGAACAGCTCAAGATTACGGGCGTCAATGAAGCCTCGCAAAATGCGAGGAGGAGCATTTACGTCTGAAACGACGGAGCTGTTTTCTCCTGAAAACAGTCTAATTTCAGACATAAAAGCCAGTTATCGTGTGCACATACCCTTAGGCTGTTTCCCATGTCTGGGCTGCATTAATTGCAGTCTCATGTTGAAAGGCTCTACTCTTGTACATCCCAATAATAAAATAAAATTTTCACATTAGGCATTTTCTCACATGCAACACTGATTTTGTTGTGTATGTTTTACAATGTCCCTGCCATCTTTTGTACGTTGGTGAAACCACACTTGACCTGAAAACCAGGTTGAATCAGCACAGCGTAGGTACACCATTAGAAAAAAAAACGCCTGGATCTTCCTGTATCCAAACACTTTTCAGATATGGGTCACACTGAACAACAATTAAGGTTTTGGATCTTGGACCACATTCCCCCCCTCAGATGTGGTGGAAATAGGACCAAGTTACTTAAAACAAGAGAGTTGCAAAGGATAGGTAGGCTTAATACCCTTAAGCCGAACGGTCTTAATGTAGACTTTTCACTCAGTGGACTGGTGTAGATGACACTTGACATTATCATCGGTGTAGATACATGTTTCGTTATTTTTTAGATCCTAATACATATTTTGTTTTCTTCCTTTTAGATGACTCGTCTACTTGGAGATCACCTCTGGAGATACAAGACCTCACTCACATCTAAGCACTAATGTGCTAATTTAGGAGCTGAAGGGCACACTAAGGCACATGGCTATATGATATGTCTACCTTTCTGGTTGGTGGTGATGGATATTTATATAATGTCCATTGACCACTTTTTCCACTCCACTTTTTTATACATCAGAGTTAAGAGGGGACCGTTGGGTTTTCCCTATTCCTTCGGTTTGTCACAGAAGTGTCTTCATACAGTGTACACAGATACACTGATGTTCATATTCACTGTCCTCCAGTACTTAATACCTTTCCTTTCACCTAATACTAGGGGCATCCTAATATATTAATCTAATTTAGTCCTTGTCTCTAGAGCTTTAATATAGTTCACTTTACTTACTTTTTCCCATTTCAAAGATGGCTGCATCCACGTCTTTGCTTCACTGCGCATGCGCGGAGGCACGCCGGATATCCTTGATATCCTGAATTTCTCACGCATGCGCAGTAGCGCTTCCTGTTTGCTGCTATGGCGGCACCGTGATTGAGGTCCCAGCAGGGGATTTTCTTTTAATACATTCACATGAACTGCACCTATGTTCACACCTTACTTAATGGGATATTTTAGATTTGATGCTATTTTTAGGACATATGTTTTACATTATCCAACTTACAATGATACAATGTGTTTGAATATTAGGCACGGTTTTATACTGTACGTTTTGTACATTTTCTGTATACCGTTTTGACGTATATTATGCTTGATTGAACTGATTTTGTAGTGTTGATTGACACCATGTTATATACTTTGAATAAATCACGTTAGTTGCTTGAGGCTCTAGAGGACAGAGCTGAAACGTTGCACATGTGGCAATAAAATACCCACTTTTTTTCACATATACTACGGAGTGCTGCCTATTTTTTGAAGTGTATAGCTGGGACCCTGTTCCCCAGGGCTTGCACCCACATTTTACCTGTGCTGCTGGGTTTGTTTGTTTTTGTCTCTATATATACACTAGGGATGTCACGATACCAGAATTTGGACTTGATACCGATACTCTGTAGTATTGCGATACCAAAACGATACTTTGCCAACCGTAATTAAAAAAAATAATTCCATTTAGTGATGAGGCGCGTGGGTATGATGAATTTTGAATGTGCCTCACATGAATAGTAATTAACCCCATCATGTTTCTCAGTCATAATGGGTTAATGAGTAAGGTACATGATGTGGTTAATTACTATTAATGTGGGACACATGGAGGTTAAATTCATCGCACCTCGTGCCGCACAATAAGTGAAATGTTTTTGTTTTTTTTTACAGCGCACACATCATAAATGACGCAAAAAAAATTGTTGTGCAGGTTATTTCGGCCGCGCCAATACCGAATATGTGTATATTTTATGTATTGAGAATTATTTTAATGTTTATTGTAAAAAAAGGTGTATGTGTATTTGCTTTTATTTAACCTCTTCACGCGCTGCGCTGCAACTGTACGTCCTGGAGAGCTTGCATCCCGCACCAGCATGTACAGTTGCGGAGCAGTTCCTGGCGCACACTGTCTTAACGGACAGTGTCTGGGAACCGGGAGGTCAGCTGTCCCTGACAGCTGACACTCCAGTCTTGCCAGTCAGCGGACCATCGCCGCTGATTTCGGCAATTAAACCCATAAATGCGGCGACCGATTGCAATAGTCGCATTTAAGGAGTTTGAAGCACATCAGCAGCCCCCACGAAGTGGTCACTTCGTGGGGGCTGCCGATGCTTGTCTGGCCTCCGATTGCCACGACAATGGCCTCAGTTTCCATGTACGGAAGCCTCGGAGGAGCATTCTCCGGCTGGTTCTCTGGGGCTTCCTGTCAGAGTGACTGTCACATCACAATGGCAGTTCGAACACATTACACTACGTAGGTAGTGTAATGTACTCTAGAAGCGGTCAGAGCTGCAAGTCTAAATGTCCCCTAATGGGACAAGTAAAAAAAACAAAAAAAACAAAAAACGTAATAGGGTTATAAAAAAAAAGTGTAAAGGAAAGTTATATAAACAAAAAATGCTTTTTTTCCTATAAGACTTTCATTATAGGAAAAGAATGAACACGTTTAAAGGGGTTTTCCAATCCTTTTTTTTTTTTTTTTTAAATCAATGCAATGTTGCTCTATTAATATATTAGTGCACTCTGACTATCTTTTTCCTGATAATAAATGGTTTTAGTAACACTACTCCCTATTGTTTACCTTGAGAGGTTTGTTTTGCTCAGTAAGTTCATTCCTCTTCTCTTCCTGTGTTTCTCCTCCCTGCATGCACTGCTCTAGTCCCAGCATGCAATGTGCATGCAGCAGTGCACTTGCTCCGCCTACTACACCCAACTCTACTAACTTCTGCAATCTCAGTCTTCATTTTGGTGCTCTCATTCTATTACTGATAGCACAAGCTGAAATCACTGGATATCTGCGTTTTTAACCTCTTAACGCCGAAGGGCGGATATATCAGTCCTCTGCAGCTGCAGGAGGAGGGATATATCCGTCCTGTGATGGCGCGGGTACTGCCAGTGTACCCACACGATCAGCGGAAGGAGCACGGCTGTTATACACAGCCTGGCTCCTGCTGCAACTGCCGGAATCGAAGCGCGCTCCGATTCCGGCAGTTTAACCCATTAAATGCCGCTGTCAATACATCTAATGTGTTTGACAGAGGGAGGGAGCTCCCTCTGTTTTATACTGACAGGCAATAATGCTTTGGTATACGAAGTATACCAAAGCATTATATATGCGATCGGCACATCGCATAGTGAAGTCCCCGGGTGGGACTAAAAAAAAAATGTCAATCCGTTAAATAAAGTTGGTGAAAAAACAAAAAAAAAAATTACAGTGAAAATCAAATAAAACTACTTTTTTTGCCCAAAAAGTGTTTTTTTTAAAGTAAAAGTGTCAAAACAAATAACACATACACATATATGGTATCCCCGCGATCGTAACCACTTGAACAATAAAATTAACACATTAATTAAACCGCTGGATGAACGGCGTCCAAAAAAACAACGGCAAAATTCGCTCTTTTCTCCCATTCCCACCATAAAAAATAAAATAAAAATTAATCTAAGTCCTATGTACCCCAAATTAGTACTAATGAAAACTACACATTGTCCCGCAAAAATCAAGCCCACATACGGCCACATAGACGGAAAAATAAAACCGTTACAGCTCTTGGAATGCGGCGATGCAAAAACAAGTAATTTTTTTCTAAAAGGGTTTTTATTGTGCAAACGTAGGAAAACATATAAAACCTTTACATATTTGGTATCCCCGTAACCGTGCCGAGCCATAGAATAAAGTTAACATGTTATTTACGCTGCATAGTAAACGGCGTAAATTTATAACGTGAAAATCAATGCTGGAATAGCTGCTTATTTTCAATTCTCTCCTAAAATAAAGTTAATAAAAGTTAATCAATATATTATAAGCATCTAAAAATGGTACAATTACAAAATACAACTCGACCCGCAAAAAACAAGCCCTTATACGGCTATGTCGACGGAATAAAAAAAAAGTTACGACTCTTGGAATGCGACCGTGAAAAAACAAAAAATAATCCTTGGTCATTAACGTGCAAAATGGCCCGGTCATTAAGGGGTTAAACGGTTTGAAGAGGTCTTCTGGTACCAAAACAGTGGAAACCCCCAAAAGGTGCCCCCATTTTGGAAACTAGACCCCTTGAGGAATTCATTGTAGTTTTCTTGGGGTGCACGCGGCTTTTTGATCAGTTTTTATTCTATTTTTAAGTGGCGCGGTGACTAAAAAAACAGCAATTCTACTATTGTTTTTTTATTCTATTTTTGTTACAGCGTCACCGTGCGCTATAAATGACATATTCACTTTATTCTGCGGGGCGATACGATTAGAGCTCATTTACACGAGCGTGTTATACATCCGTGCAACGCGCGTCGCAGGGACCTATGTTAGTCTATGGGGCCGTGCAGCCAGGTGGGCGTGATTTTCACGCAGCGTATGTCCGCTGCGTGAAACGCACGACGTCCTATATTTGTGCGCTGTTCGCGCATCACGCACCCATTGAAGTCAATGGGTGGGTGAAAACCACGCATTTCGCACGGAAGCAATTCCGTGGGACGCGCGTGATTCAAGCAACAGCACTGTAAAGGATGAATGAAAACAGAAAAGCACCACGTGCTTTTCTGTTTACAAACATCCAAACGGAGTGTCATAATGATGGCGGCTGCGCGAAAACCAGGCAGCCGCGCATCATAAAGGGCTGACACACGGAGCTGTTAAGTGCCTTTTGCGCACGCAAAACGCCGCGCTTTTTGCTTGCACAAAATGCACACGCTCGTGTAAACTCGGCCTTACGGTGACACCAGATGTTTATAGTTCTTTTATGTCTTATGGCGTTTGCACAATAAAATACGTTTTGTAAACAATCATTCACTTTTTGTGTTACCTTATTCTAAGAGCCAGAACTTTATTATTTTTCCATCAATAAAGCCGTGCGAGGACTTATTTTTTGCGTAACGAACTGTAGTTTCGATCAGGACCATTTTTCGGTACATGCGACTTTTTGATCTATTTTTAATAAATTTTTTGGGAGGTGAAGTGACCAAACAATTGTGATTGTGGTACGGTTTATTATTATTTTCTTTTACGGCGTTCACCGTGCGGGATAAATAACGAAATAATTTTGTAGTTCAGGCCGTTACGGACGCGGCGATACCAATTATTTTTTATTTTATTTATTTATATATTTTTATTAATAAAAAAGGACTGATAAGGGAAAAAAAGGGGATTTTTTTTTAACTTTTATTTTCTTATTTTTACACCTTTTTTTTTTTACTTTATTACTTTGTCCCACAAGGGGACTTGAGGGCAGGAGGCCCTGATCGCTATTCTAATACTCTGCACTACATGCGTAGTGCAGTGTATTAGAACTGTCAGCTATTCACTGACAGCAAGCATAGTGGGTCCTGACTTTGTCAGGACCCATTAGGCTTCCGTCGATGGCATAGCCGGACGCCATTGTTTGGTGTCCGGTTGCCATAGTAACCATCGCCGGCCGCTATCGTGTAGCAGGCCGGCGATGGTAACTTAACCCCTAAAAAGCCGCGATCTCTATTGAACGCGGCTTTTAAGTGGTTAGACAGCGGGGACACAGCGATCGGTCCCCGCTGTAGGAGCTGCGGCAGCTGCTGTACGAGACAGCAGCTGTCACAGCTCCTGCACCTGTCGGGAAGACGGCCGAAACGGCCGTTATTCCCGCAACTTCGTGTTCCGTCGGTAATTTATAAGGGGTTATAATTTCACAGAGCATGCGCGGTGGAGTGTGTTAACCACGCATGCTCTGAGATAAAGAAGCACGTGGTACGGTTACGTCATTTGTGACGTAACCGTACAGTGTGAAAGCCGGAAACCGGAAGCAAGGCAGAAGACTAAATGGACGGGTCTGCACAGGAAGTGCAGATTTTGCTTCACTAAGGGGGCGGTGACGGAGGAGGATATACGACGCTACAGCCATCTGATGAAACGTAAGTACATTGTAAAGTTATATCATTTTCATTGTTTTATTTAAATAAATGTAATTTTTTAGTTCCGGAATACCCCTTTAACCGGTTAAGGACTAGGCTGTTTTACAGCTAAATGACCAGAGCAAATTTCACAATGTTGCTATGCGCTTATTTAGAGGACTATAACTCAGCAGGTGAATAAAGTTCATCTTTGAATTTTACACTCTTTTTAAAGGACAGATAGGGCTTTGTTTTAGTGGCATTTGTCAGTATATATCATTTTTATTTTTTTCTCTAAAGTGGGCAAAATTGGAAAAAAATGCAAGAATTTAGCAATTGCGCCAGTTTATGCTAGCATTTTTCACACACGGTATGGACCACGGACAAAATTCATCTCCTTTCACATTCTTTCACTTCTCCCGTGCATGGGGATACCAAATATGTGTGCCTTATTCACTGTGCGGGCATGTGCCAGGGCTTGGCATAAAAGGAGGCTTTTCGGCCTTTTCGGTCCAGGAATTTTGCATTTGATTTTACAGCAGCATACTGTTTTCTGGGGGGCCTAATGCTGCTGAAACTTTAGAAACACCCCATAAATGACTTCATTCACACAAGTAGACCCCACAAGGTTTCCTTCAAGGGGTTTATCATATTTTTAGACAGTCCAGTTTTCTTCTGAAAGTTTCTTGAATAAGATGGAACAAAATAAAATTACCTTTTTTTTTAACAAATGCGTCAGTTTATGCTAGCTTTTTCACACACAAAATGGACCACGGACAAAATTCATCGCATTTCACATTCTTCCACTTCTCCTGTGCATGAATGGATACCAAATATGTGTGCTTTATTCACGGGCATGTGCCAGGGCTTGGCATAAAAGGAGGCTTTTTGGCCTTTTCGGTCCAGGAATTCTGCACTTGATTTTATAGCCGCATACTGTTTTCTGGGGGGTGTAATGCTGCTGAAAGATTAGAATCACCCCATAAATTACTTCATTCACGCAAGTAGACCCCACAAGGTTTTCTTCAAGGGGTTTATCATATTTTTAGACAGTCCAGTTTTCTTCTGAAAGTTTCTTGAATAAGATGGATCAAAATAAAATTAGCAATTTTTTAGCAAATGCGTCAGTTTATACCAGCATTTTTCACACACGGTATAGACCACGGCCAAAATTCATCTCCTTTCACATTCTTCCACATCTCCTGTGCATGGGGATACCAAATATGTGGCCTTATTTATCACATAGAGATGTAGGAGGGCGGACGATAGAAGAAGCTTATTTCACAAATCGCTTTTTTTCAAAGCTGGTTTTACAAAACTCAGAGTTTCTATAACACTTCCAAAATATCTGCTCTTGAAGCAGAAATCCCAAAATATTCATCTAGGGGTATAATGGGAATTTATTTTTTGGGGTTTTCTAAAATAAGAAATTGCAGGTTTATGCAAATGGAGCTCTCCAGCAGATGAACTTTAGAGAATATGCAAACATGACATCCACCCCCCACCCATTCCCTCCCTCACCCTTGGAGTAAAATCAGGGGAAAAATAAAAACGTAATGTAGGGCAAATATATTTTCAACGAATTAACTAAAATCTAATAATGCAGAACAGTGTGGTATTTTTTAAAACATGGCTCAATGCACAGGCCTGGTTGCGAGGGACATGAGGGACAGAAATATCGGGAATCTTTGCGGTGCCCGTCTTTTCTGCAGACGCGGCACTTTTTCTGGGGGTTGCTTCTGGTTGGTGTTGGGGGAATCCGACTGATGAAGTGTCTTTCAGTCAGTCGCGTGACATCCTCAGACTGGGGGCATTCTCGGGTGTCCTGAACATCAAAAATGAGGCCTTCAATAATTTTTCCCTGGAAATCCAGGTATGTGTCTCTGCCTCTGTTTTTTTTGTAGAGCACAAATGAGTTGTGGATGGCCACCTGTAACAAATAAATGGCCACTTTTTTGTACCAGGTTTTAGTTTTGCGTTTTACTAAATAGGGCTGTAAAACCTGGTCGCTTAAATCCACCCCCCCATGTACTTGTTGTATTCGGACACGCTCACTGGTTTGTGCTTGTCCGATGTTGCCCCCCTTTCCCTCACTGCCACTGTTCCTGCGGTATGAATCGTGCTTAGCACATACACATCTTTGCGATCCCTGAACTTGACCGCCAGCAATTCTTCAGATGCATAAGCACAGGAGTCCCCCTTTACCATGCGCTTCCCCACTAATTGCTGTGGAAAACCAATTCTGTTTTTGCGCATGGTACCACATGCCCCAGTCCTTGCAGCATGCAAATGCCTAAACAGGGGCACACTGGAATAAAAATTATCACAGTACAGGTGGTACCCCTTGTGAAGCAGAGGCTGCATTATCGCCCACACGATCTTACTGCTGGTGGAAAGATCAGGGGGGCATCCAGGAACATTTATTGTGCGGTCCCGCCCTTCATAAATCCTGAAGGCGGTGGTATATCCTGACCCGCTTTCACACAATTTGTAGAGCTTAACGCCATATCTTGCCCTTTTTGAAGGTAGATATTGGCGAAAGCCAAGTCTGCCATGAAAGTTGAGGAGGGATTCTGCTCAGGGGTGTAGAGTTGCAGAAATAAATTATTCAGGGAATTTATTAGCGGTCTTATTTTGAACAACCGATCCCGGTTTGCATCGGTACTTGGGGGGGCCTGTGCGTTGTCATTGAAGTGGAGGAACCTCATTATTGTCTCATAACGAGACCTGGGCATTACTGCAGAATATACTGGGGTGGCTTGGGCGGGTCTTGTTGACCAGTAAGACCTAATGGAGGGCTTTTTGACAATACCCATATTTAGGGTGAGCCCCAAAATTTTTTTTAATTCCAGCAAATTGGTGGGCGTCCAATCTCTGGCATGGGTGGATGAAGGTTTCTGCCTTATATATTGAGTGGCATATAAATTTGTTTCGTGGACAATCTGATTTAGGATGTCGTCCGTTATAAATAAATAGAAGTAATCCATTTGGACAAAATTTGTATTGTCCACGGTTATGCCAGGAGTGGCAGTAAATCCGTGGATTCTAGGCCCAAAAGATGGGGCAGGTGCCCATACAAGAGCCTGGACTGAAGGGACCAGGCTGTCCCGTGCTACAGCGCTACTTGGCCCTGCGCTTTCAAGTTCTGCAGTTTCAACTGCATCAGGGACAACGTCCCCTGAAGATGAACCTGAAGTGACGCTGTCATCGTCACTACCTAAAACAGGTTCCATCTCGGACGCCATCTCTGATGCGGTCTCCGACTCAGACCACAGCATGGCGTATGCCTCCTCGGCGCTAAACAACTTCCTCGCCATAACGTAACTAACACTAACTAAACAAAATTGTTTATTTTTTTTTTTTTTTTTTTATATAAAACACACAAACTAACTGCTATATATATCTACACTACCGCTAACAAAAAAATAAACCGCTATTGCTATATATATTATATATATGTGGATATATATATAATTATATACTCCCTACCTGCCTATTCTAATAGAATAAAAGAAAGAAAGGTAGATATATAGAAAAAAAGATAGATGGATAGATAGATTGTATAGATAGATAGAAATCTATCTATACAGAGAAGGTTTTATAGTGTAACTGTATTTTTTTTGTAACTGTAATCTTCTGGCAGCAATTCTCCCGAGTCTCTTCTTCTCCTCAAACTGAAACAATGTTTGAGGAGAAGAAAAGAGGCAGGAGATTTACTGCCAGAAAAGTCTAAATAAAACAAATGCGGTTTTCACAGCGACCACATGTTCAGGGACCATCAGATTGGTCCCTGATACTCTGCCCAGTGCCCAGAGCTGTCGGTAACAGCGTGGGCACAGGGCTGTGTGCACGCGATCGCGTGCACACTGTTTTCTATGCAGAAATGCATGTGATCGCTGTGATTGGTTGTCACAGCGATCACATGTTCAGGGGCCAAAAGATTGACCCCTGACATTCTGCCCATGGCTGTTAGCAACAGCCAGGGCACAGAGCTGTGTGCACGCGATCGCGCGTGCACAGTCTCTGAAGTGCCGCCGTAAATAGTCTATACGGCGGACTTTAGAGACCCTGACCGCTGGCCGTATATTTACGGCCAGCGGTCGGGAACCTGTTAAAAAAAAGTACACATATTTGGTATCACCGTGTTCGTAACGACCCAAACGATAAAACTATTATGTTGTTTTTCCCGCATGATGAGCACCCAAAAAAAATAAAAATAAATATAAATAAAAATAAATAAAACCACCAGAATCACTATTTTTGGTTACCTCCCCTCCCAAAATAGAGACTAAAAAGTGATCAAAGTCGCATGTACACGAAAATAGTACCAATAAAAACAACAACTCTTCCCGCAAAAAACAAGCCCTTACACAGCTTTTTTTTTACTAAAAATAAAAACAAGTTATGGCTCTCAAGTGATTTTAGTGCGCAAACGCTGCAAAACGTAAAAAAACCTATATACATATGGTATCGCCGTACACTTACTGACCCGCAGAATAAAATTGTCATTTATAGTGCACGGTGAACGCCGTAAGAAATAAACTAAAAAACATTGTCAGAATTGCTTGTTTTTGGTCACCAGGCTTGCAAAAAAAATTCTATAAAAAGGGATTAAAAAACAAAAAAAAAAAACGCATGTACCCCCAAAATGGTACCAATGAAAACTACAGATTGTACCGCAACAAATAAGCCCTCACACGGCTCCGGTGGTGAAAAAATAAAAGAAGTTCTGGCTCTCAGAATATGGCGATGCAAAATGTGCAGTGTCCAAAAGCGGATAAGATCAAGCGCCATTTATCAGTGCGACACCGGCCACACATCTGTGAAATATTATTTACCAAATTATTATACCCTCTTATGCCCCGATGTACTCCGCACCGATTACATATACCCCCACATTATAAACTGAAATACCAGCAATACCCTAAACAGAAATACTACCAAGCAAAATCTGCGCTCCAAAAGCAAAATGGCGCTCCTTCCCTTCTGAGCACTGCAGCGTGCCCAAACAGCAGTTTGCGCCCACATATATGGCATCGCCATACCCGGGAGATACCGCCTAATGTCTTATGAGGTATTTGTCTTCAGTGGCACAAGGTGGCCCAACATATTATGCACTAAAATGGCATATCGGTGGAAACTTGCAATATTCACTTTGAACCATCCGCTGTGCATTAACCCCTTTGCGCACTATGACTTAATTGCACGTCATGGTGTGGGGGTTGATGTATGGAGCGGGCTCACGTGCGGAGCCCGCTCCATACGCTGCGGGTGTCAGCTGTGTATTACAGCTGACACCCGGGACTGACTGACAGGAACAGCGATCATGCGGTTACAGAAGCCTGTAAAAACAACAATATACTGCAATACACCCGTGCAGAGGGAAATTGTGGGAATGCTAAATCATAACATTCTGATGGAGTATAAAATATTTGCGAAAAGGGGCAATGAGAAGAAATTTGATAAGCAGTGGGGCGGATGGTTGGCCTGTCCTGGGGTGGTGTCCTCTGAACTGAGCAGAATACGGATGCAAGTCCTCTAAGGGAACATCAATGGTCACTTTCAGAGCAGATGGGGGGTGAGGAGGGATATTGCTAATGGAACAGTTTTTCTTTTATGTATCAAGTGTTACTGTTAGAGATACTGTTGGGGGCTGTGCTGGGGTTGGGGGGGGGGGGGAGGAAATGTTTTTTTTCTTTCTGTCATGCTGGAATTATTGTATATGATGTCGATACAAATGTATGACGGTCAATGTCTTATTGTTAGTGTTAATAAAATTGGATTGATTTAAAAAAAAAAAAAAAAAAAAAAAAAAAAGATTATTCTCCTCTGATCAGCAAGTTCTAAATGGCATGGGGTTAAATCGAAGAACACTTCTAATGTGGAGTATGTTGGCACGGGTGGTTCCGCGTCCAGCCAATGTTTAGCAATACACTTCCTAGTCTGATATAAAATTTTTGCAATTGCCAGACCTTCCATCCTGTCACACTCCAATTCTCCCACCCACCCCAGCAGCAAGACCTTGGGATCCGCCGCCAATGCCAGACCATATACCTGTTTTATCAGTTCCAATATCTCCCCCCATAAAATCCGCAAAGCCCCACATGTTCAGAACATATGATATATGTCCGCCTTCTCCTCCGCACACCTAGGACATTTAGTATCTGGTCTGAAACCCATCTGTTTTAACACCCACGGGGTGCGGTACACGATGTATCAAGAAAAGTTGGGATCTCCTCTGCGCCAGACAGAGAAAGATGGCACGATGACGCCAATATCTCCTCCCACTCCTCTTTGGGCAAGGGACCAATATCCCATTCCCATTTCACCCTCACCAGCTCCATCGGATCTCCCAGGTGTTTGGATAACAAGCTCTTGTATGCCATCGAGATCAGACCTTTAGACGTGTCTGCCCTAACCACATAGTCTAGGACCCCTAGAGCACATACCGTCAGATCCACCACAGGCGCCTGCAGGGCATGACGTATCTGTAAGTATTGATAGAACATGCTGTGTTCCAGTTGGAATTGGTCTTTCAACTGTTGAAAGGACCGTAGTATGGAATCATCATACAGGTGATGTAGTCGCCCAACCCCTGCCGTTTCCCATTTTTGCATGCCCTCCAATTGATACAATTCCCACAGAAACGGATTATGCCATATGGGAGTATATTTAGTACACATTCCTATGCCTAAGATCGGTTTGCATTGCCACCAGACTTTGTGTATCAGGAGCAATGTTGGTTTAGTACTCGCCAATCTCTTGTAGGTATGCGCTTCCAGCCCCTCCAGCAGGTTAAAACCTCCCCTCATGTATGACAATAAGCGTGCACTAGATCCCCATTTCTCTGCATCCTTCCATCCTTTAAAATGTTTGCTCTGAGCAGCCAAATAATATATCCAAGCATTCAGCAGAGCAACACCCCGTTCATCTTTTGGCAATTGCAATTTCTCCAAATTTATTCTTGGAACCCCTTTTTTCCAGACCAGATCCCTAAAGAGATTATGCATTCATCTAAACCAGTGTTTGGGTATCCATACTGGGGAATTATGGAGAATGTACAGTATTTGGGGCATAAGAATCATCTTGATTAGGTTGGTCCTCCCCAGAGCAGAGAGAGGGAGTCTATTCCAGGTCTCCACCTTATTTTTAACCTTGGGCAGTAGTGGCAAAACATTTAAGGTCATATAGTTGTGAACCCGAGACGTCACCTTAACCCCTAAGTATGTAAACTCTGTTACTACTGGAACCCGGGGTCCCACTCCAGTGTCCACAATATTGACCTGGTCAAGTGGCATAAGAGCCGACTTGTTCCAGTTCATATTTAATCCCGAAAATACGCCAAAACTTGTGATTGTGTCCAGTACTACCGCCAGAGTGTTTTCAGTGTCTGTCAGATATATCAAGATATCATCCGCATATAGAGAGATTTTTTCCTCCAATTCCCCATATTGCAAGCCTCGTATGCGCTCCTCCTGTCGTATGAGACACGCTAATGGCTCCACCGCCAGAGCAAACAGCAAAGGTGATAATGGGCACCCCTGGCGCGTTCCCCTAGCCAACGAAAACTTTCCAGACAGTGCTCCATTTCACAACGTTAGGGCCAAAACCCATCTTCCCCAGAACCTTCCATAAAAACCCCCATTCTACACAGTCGAACGCTTTCGCGGCATCTAACGTTAGCACAGCTCTCCCCCCAGGGACGTCTGGTACTGCCTGAAGATTAAGGAATAACCTCCTAAGATTCACAGCCGTTGATTTGGATGGCATGAACCCCGATTGGTCTTCATGCACAATCTGCTGTACCACCTTATTTAACCGTAGCGCTAAAACCTTTGCCAAAATCTTAACATACGATGTCAGCAGAGATATCGGCAATTGGCTATCTTTCCCCTCCTTAGGTAGTACCACTATCGTTGCTTCGTATAGGGAGTCCGGTAATTTGCCTCTTTCAAAGCTGTCCAACAAAGTGGTTAGAAATTGTGGAGCTAATTCCGTCCCATACTCCTTATAAATTTCCCCAGGCAGACCATCTGGACCCGGAGCTTTCTCATTCGCCTTATCCCCTATCGCGCTTTCCAACTCCTCCAGGGAAATAGGTGTCTCCAAGCTATCTCTGGCCTCAGGGTCCAAGGTAGGCATACGAATGTGTCCCAGATAATCCTCCAGTTGCTGTGTAGTGTAATGCGCTCTTGAGGTATAAAAAGGTCAGTATAGAACTGTTTAAACACTTGCAAAATTTGCCCCGTGTCTGTCTGTCTGTCTCCACCCTCCCCCCTAAGGCCATGAATGAAGTTATTACCCCTTTGTGGCTGTGCCATCCTAGCAAGTAACCTCCCAGCAGTCTCGCCTTCTTCATAGTATTTCTGCTTAAGAAATAGTCGTTTATTATCAGCCGTCACTAATTGGTGACTTTTCAACAGCGTCTGAGCCTCAACCCAGTGACTAAGTGTGTCCTCTGAACCCTCTTCCACGTGTCTCCCTTCTGTTTCTGCCACCCGTTCCGTCAGACTGTCCCCCAATTGCCGAGACTGCATTTTTATCCGTTTAATATACTGAATGAAGACTCCTGAGCCATGCCTTCATGGCGTCCCATAAAACCCCTTGCGGTACCGACTCAGCATTAAAATTGAAATATTCCCTTATCAGGTCTCGTATCTCCTTGCCATCCAGCAATTTCAACCAAAACGCATTCAGCTTCCAATTTCCAAAACTCCTGACAGGCCGTTCACCCACTTCCAACGTCACCGCCACAGGAGTGGTCCGACAGCGCCCTCTGTAAATATTCTATTTGTGCAACATACGGCACTGCTGAAGCTGAGCATACAATCAAATCGATACGAGAAAGAGACTGAAACGTGGACGAGGCACATGAGTACTGGCGCACGCCTGGGTGTTTATCCCTCCAAACATCCTGTAATCCCATTTCCACAATTAACCTCCCAAATGCTGTCATCTCCACCCCCCTCCCCTATGAAATCTATCCAGCCACTCAGACATCACTGCATTAAAAGTCCCCCATCAGGAGTAACGGTACCTCAGGCCACATGGAAAGTTTTTCCGTAACTTTTTTTAAGTACATTGCTAGAATAAGGAGGAGGGATGTACAGTACCACTAAAATGCATTCCCAATTATATATGGTGCAATGCACTCCCACATACCTCCCCTCCCCATCAGAGAAAGAAGAGTGACAAATAAAGGGAAGACTCCTATGTATCAGCAGACTCACCCCCCTAGAATAAGTCGTATGGAAGGAGTGAAACCCATGTGCGATCCACACTCTATGTAGCAAGGACACCGAATCTTTAGTCAAATGCGTTTCTTGCAAACCCACAATCAGGGCACTTTGTTGTTTAACAGTCGAAAATCGCCTGGCATTTGCTAGGTTCCCGTATTCCCCGGACATTCCAGGATAAACATTTAACCGACCCCATCGGGCATCATAGCATAGAGAAATCTGCCACTAAGCCAGACTACTTCAACCGAGATACTGAGCTGTGCACCCCCTCCCCCCCCAACAAAACTTCCCCTCCGAAAAGGGTCAGAGCGACATGTACTGTCCCTCCTATCCAACAGAAGCACACCTGAGTGTGAACGTGTGACATGCCTTAAAAAGGCACCTGCAACCTGACCATGTAACTTTATCACCTATACATAGCAGTGGGAGTCATAACTTATTGAAAGTGGTGAGAAACAATCCCACACAATCAGCATATATTACAGAAACATTAGTCACCCAGTAGTTATCCCATAATACCATTTCCATCAAGTATGGCAGCTTTTTAAAGGATATCACTCTGCTGAGCACGAGTTAAAGAGGCTCTGTCACCAGATTTTGCAACCCCTATCTGCTATTTCAGCAGATAGGCGCTGCAATGTAGATTACAGTAACGTTTTTACTTTTAAAAAACGAGCATTTTTGGCCAAGTTATGACCATTTTTGTATTTATGCAAATGAGGCTTGCAAAAGTACAACTGGGCGTGTTGAAAAGTAAAAGTACAACTGGGCGTGTATTATGTGCGTACATCGGGGCGTGTTTACTTCTTTTACTAGCTGGGCGTTCTGATGAGAAGTATCATCCACTTCTCTTCACAACGCCCAGCTTCTGGCAGTGCAGCACTGTGACGTCACTCACAGGTCCTGCATCGTGTCGGCACCAGAGGCTACAGTTGATTCTGCAGCAGCATCAGCATTTGCAGGTAAGTAGCTACATCGACTTACCTGCAAACGCCGATGCTGCTGCAGAATCAACTGTAGCCTCTGGTGCCGATGTGTCCTCGCTCGTCTGACACGATGCAGGACCTGTGAGTGACGACACAGCGTGATCTCTGGAGAACACGGCTGTGTTTGCACTGCCAGAAGCTGGGCGTTGTGAAGAGAAGTGGATGATACTTCTATACACAACGCCCAGCTAGTAAAAGTAGTAAACACGCCCCGATGTACGCACATAATACACGCCCAGTTGTACTTTTACTTTTCAACACGCCCAGTTGTACTTTTGCAAGCCTCATTTGCATAAATACGAAAATGGTCATAACTTGGCCAAAAATGCTCGTTTTTAAAAAATAAAAACGTAACTGTAATCTACATTGCAGCGCCTATCTGCTGCAATAGCAGATAGGGCTTGCAAAATCTGGTGACAGAGCCTCTTTAAGGGTGCTCGCACACATGAAAACAGCAGAAGATAATGTAGGATACTACAGTCCCGCAAAAGACAGCATGGCTCCGAACATGACCGCCTACGCGGGCTTTCACGCATCCTCCTCTCCAGCCGGTCTCCGTAGTAGACTCTCGTTGCAGTCCAACCATCTGGCAGCCTCCCGAGGGGTCTCAAAGAATGAAGCAGTCCCAAACGCAACTACTCGCAATTTAGCCGGATACATCATAGAATATTGAATGTTCAGGTCTCTCAGATGTTTTTTAACATCCCAGTATTGCAACCGGAAAAAAGGACACACTAACGCCATTAATGGAGATATCTTGCCGCTTCCTTGCCTTCAGCAATATCCGATCTCTATCCTTATAATGCAGCAGCATCACTAGTACCGGTCTCGGGGGTCTCCCCGGCGGTCCCGGTCTGGTAGGTACTCTGTGTGCCGTCTCGACAGCATATAAAACGAGACAATTCCTCCCGGCCAAACTGTTCCAGCCGCCATTTTTCAAAGAACTCAGTTAGTGCCTTCCACTTTTTCGGGCACTCCAACCAGGCGCACGTTATTTCTGTGTAGCCGATTTTCCAAATCATCCGCCTTAGCCTGCAGGGCCACCACCGCCAATGAATGTGACTGTACATCACGTCGGAGCTCTGGAATAACATCATCGACCTCAGACACTCTCCCCTCAATAACTGTTGTACGTTCGGCCACTTTCTGTAAATCATTTCTCAAAAGTAAAATGTCCTCCTTCAGGCCTCCCACCTGCCCAGTCAGCATGGATAGAATTGAGGAGTTCTGCTTCACTGCTGCAAGTATGTCCATGAGGGACGGCTCCTGCACCTTTTCTTTCCTGTGATGCGTTCTGCCACCATCATTATGTCTTTCCCGCCACTGACCACCCAGCTCTTCCTCCTCTTCACTCACCGTGTCCTCCTCCAGCACAGAGTATCGTGAGCCATAAGCCGGGCTGCCTGTCTTTCCACTGCTAGCCCCAGGCGTCCTGCCTGCTGCCGAACTGCTCGCACGGGGTGTTCGTACAAATCTCTCCAGCCTGTCTGCTGCTTCAGAGCGCATGTGTCTGCTCCGGCAGTCTCTCTCCTCAGCGCCATCTTGGATTCCCGGCCCCGGACTCGCCGGCAGTGTTTTTTGCTTCTTTGAGCGGGTCATTGCAGCCGAGCCGATCGGTACCGTCTCCTCCAGCTTCACAGCCCTCAAGTTGGTAAGTATTACCCGGGTAAGTTAGGGATAAACGTGATTTTCAGGATGGGCACAGCGGGAGCTCCAGCCCCACACGTCTGCTTACATCTGCTGCTAGGCCATGCCCATCAGAGGAGAATAATCTAGCTACTGCCCATCATCCTGATTGTAGAAACACCGTCTGCAGGCAGTAGCACTGATAACTAGATGTCCCATAATGCTTTGCTGATGCATTGCTTACTTATGGAGTTGTAGCAATATCACATGACGCAACAGACATCGTTCTAGAGATCATTCCAAATTGTGAGCAGGATGCTAGATAGCCACAGATACAGGTCTAAGACACAATAAAAAGGCACAGGAGAGCCTGCGGACTGCGCACTGTGCAGCAGCTTACATGTCACAAGCAGTGTGTAAATTCCAGTCTACTGCAGGGAGATAATTGACTGACAATAGCCTTACATAATCTACAGGAAGTAGCGTAGTCTGGATGGGATTCAATGACCACAGCAGAAAATACAGGACCGCTTAAACCATAGGAACCTCGCACTCTGTGCAGGGCCGCTTAAAGCACAATATGGCGACGGCATGATGGCATCACTGCATCGTGCTGCCTGCACCAGGCCTAGAAAGTCTGGGGCCAATTCTACCTGTGCAGCCAGCAACCAAGGCACTGGCCAGAAGAGGCCCCAACTCTTCAACATGAGAAAGTAGTTAGGGGAGTATCAGGGTTTAACTTTTGTTATTTTTACAGAGCTACAACTAGGACTGTAGAGCAATATTTCTGTTTAATTTTAATATTAATTTTGTTTGATATTACTCAATGGGGGCAACTGAGGTGGCAATAGGTACAGCATCGTCAACCAAAATCTTTCCCATTTAAGGGGTCAAAAAATTGCCCCGCTAAAAAGCTTGAATAGTTTTTATGATGTTTAATTCCATGTGAAGACAAAGATAATTAACAATGTGGGCGGAGGGGAGCCGACTCATCAAACCTCTGCTCTGGACTCACCAATGTGTTAAAACGGCCCTAGCTAAGAAGATTTATCATGGTCATCTTGTATATTTTCGTGGAGTGTAGCCATTTAATGACGCAGACATATTCCACGTTTTTTATTATACAGAAACAGAGAAACAGAACCTCGGTGAAATGCACAAATGTTGTGAAATTCCTTTAAAGTAGAAGTTACAACATTTCCCTAGGCATACAGGAGAGTTTCCCAACCTTTTCAGGCTCGAGGCACCCCTGGAAAAAAATATTCCTGAGAGCACCCCAACCAAAAATGGTTTACACAAAACGGCCAAAAAGAAGCACTGCACACAGCGTTTTTTTGTAAGGCAGAAAAAAAAAAATTAGACTCAAAATACCTTTGGGAATTTTGAGGCAGAGTTTGAATTAACAGCGTTGTTTGACGCTTTTTGGCCACATTTTTTAAAACCGTTGAAGCGAATGCAAAGACTGCAGGCAAAAAAGCACTCCAAACTGGCACCGCAGTTTTTTTCTGCCTCCTATTAATTTCAATGGGAGGTCAGAGGCGGAAACCACTCAAAGACCATCAGCCCCCCCCGCTCACAGTAATGACCATCAGCCCCCCGCTCACAGTAAAAGGACCATCAGCCCCCCCGCTCACAGTAAAAAGGACCATCAAAGGACCATCAGCCCCCCCGCTCACAGTAATGACCATCAGCCCCCCGCTCACAGTAAAAGGACCATCAGCCCCCCGCTCACAGTAATGACCATCAGCTCCCCCGCTCACAGTAAAAGGACCATCAGCCCCTCCACTCACAGTAAAAGGGCCATCAGCCCCCTGCTCACAGTAAAAGGACCATCAGCCCCCCCGCTCACAGTAAAAGGACCATCAGCCCCCCGCTCACAGTAAAAGGACCATCAGCCCCCTGCTCACAGTAAAAGGACCATCAGCCCCCCCGCTCACAGTAAAAGGACTATCAAAGGACCATCAGCCCCCCCGCTCACAGTAAAAGGACCATCAGCCCCCCGCTCACAGTAAAAGGACCATCTGCCCCCCGCTCACAGTAAAAGGACCATCTGCCCCCCGCTCACAGTAAAAGGACCATCTGCCCCCCGCTCACAGTAAAAGGACCATCAGCTCCCCCGCTCACAGTAAAAGGACCATCAGCCCCCCCGCTCACAGTAAAAGGACCATCAGCCCCCCAGCTCACAGTAAGGACCATCAGCCCCGCCGACAGTAAAATGACCATCAGCCCCCCCGACAGTAAAATGACCATCAACCCCCCGCTCACAGTAATGACCATCAGCCCCCCCGCTCACAGTAAAAGGACCATCAGCCCCCCACTCACAGTAAAAGGACCATCAGCCCCCCCGCTCACAGTAAAAGGACCATCAGCCCCCCCGCTCACAGTAAAAGGACCATCAGCCCCCCCGCTCACAGTAATGACCATCAGCCCCCCGCTCACAGTAAAAGGACCATCAGCCCCCCGCTCACAGTAATGACCATCAGCCCCCCGCTCACAGTAAAAGGACCATCAGCCCCTCCGCTCACAGTAAAAGGACCATCAGCCCCCTGCTCACAGTAAAAGGACCATCAGCCCCCCCGCTCACAGTAAAAGGACCATCAAAGGACCATCAGCCCCCCCGCTCACAGTAAAAGGACCATCAAAGGACCATCAGCCCCCCGCTCACAGTAAAAGGACCATCTGCCCCCCGCTCACAGTAATGACCATCAGCTCCCCCGCTCACAGTAAAAGGACCATCAGCCCCCCCGCTCACAGTAAAAGGACCATCAGCCCCCCAGCTCACAGTAAGGACCATCAGCCCCGCCGACAGTAAAATGACCATCAGCCCCCCCGACAGTAAAATGACCATCAACCCCCCGCTCACAGTAATGACCATCAGCCCCCCCGCTCACAGTAAAAGGACCATCAGCTCCCCCGCTCACAGTAAAAGGACCATCAGCCCCCCCGCTCACAGTAAAAGGACCATCAGCCCCCCCACTCACAGTAAAAGGACCATCAGCCCCCCAGCTCACAGTAATGACCATCAGCCCCCCAGCTCACAGTAATGACCATCAGCCCCCCAGCTCACAGTAATGACCATCAGCCCCCCGCTCACAGTAAGGACCATCATCCCCGCCGACAGTAAAATGACCATCAGCCCCCCGCTCACAGTAATGACCATCAGCCCCCCCGCTCACAGTAAAAGGACCATCAGCCCCCCGCTCACAGTAATGACCATCAGCCCCCCCCGCTCACAGTAAAAGGACCATCAGCCCCCCCGCTCACAGTAAAAGGACCATCAGCCCCCCCGCTCACAGTAAAAGGACTATCAGCCCCCCGATCACAGTAAAAGGACCATCAGCCCCCCGCTCACAGTAAGGACCATCAGCTCCCCCGCTCACAGTAAAAGGACCATCAGCCCCCCCGCTCACAGTAAAAGGACCATCAGCCCCCCCACTCACAGTAAAAGGACCATCAGCCCCCCAGCTCACAGTAATGACCATCAGCCCCCCCGCTCACAGTAAAATGACCATCAGCCCCCCCGCTCACAGTAAAAGGACCATCAGCCCCCCCGCTCACAGTAAAAGGACCATCAGCCCCCCCGCTCACAGTAAAAGGACCATCAGCCCCCCCGCTCACAGTAAAAGGACTATCAGCCCCCCGATCACAGTAAAAGGACCATCAGCCCCCCCGCTCACAGTAAGGACCATCAGCCCCCCGCTCACAGTAAAATGACCATCAGTCCCCCCCCGCTCACAGTAAAAGGACCATCAGCCCCCCCTCACAGTAAAAGGGCCATCAGCCCCCCCCCCCTCCTAGTAAAAAAGTGTGCTTACTCCTGGGGAAGGAATAAATAAGGAGGTATAATAGGAGAGGACTAGAACTCTCTGCATGTCCAGACTGTTATTATGGGATATCAGAGGACATTACAGGGAGGAATATAAGGGGTAAACTCCATCTCCCAGCATTCCCCTGGCTCCAGTTCTCACACAATTGCTGAAAAATCATATATGAAATACTTATCCTGCCCAAGTCCGCAGCGTTGGCTCCTCTCCCTCCGTCAGGCTCTTCTAGTGGGAAGTGGTGTGCGGTACTTGTAGCAAACGTGCCTGCGTCATGTCTACTACGAGGATAGTTGGAGTAAGCATCGGGGGCGGAGCTTGTAGCAGACGTGCGTGCGTTACGTCTGCTACAAGACTAGATGAAGTATGTGTCGGGGGCGGAGCTTGTAGCCGACGCGCTCGTCACGTCTGCTACAAGACTAGATGAAGTATGTGTCGGGGGCGGAGCTTGTAGCCGACGCGCTCGTCACGTCTGCTTCCAGAAAAAGCTGTTTTTGTTTGTTTTTTATAAATGCTTCATTTTGAACAATAATCATATGATAATTAAGTGCAAACATGAGAAGGCACACATATGGGCACAGGCCACCATAAAGTAGCATTGTGGAAAGTTTGAAAAACAGCATCAAGCAACTGAGAAAATGTACAAGAAAACTTGCCAGTTACACACCGTCACCGGTTGACATTTGCGGAAAACAAGAAGAATGGTCAGATGAGAAGGAAATAGAGAAAGGCAGAAAAGGATATAGGAAGGCAAGGAAGGGGGGAGGGGTAAGAGACCAGCATAGTGATCAAAAACCAGAATGAGTGGAGTTTAAGAGGCAACAATGGTCCTAAATTCCGGTGAGGACTAAAATCGAATCCAATGGTACCAGGTTTTAATGAATTTAGCATGGGTCCCTCTCATAGATGCAGTAAGATCCTCCATTCCCATGATCTCCTGAATTTTACCAAACCACAAGGAAATCTATGGAGGATGGGATTGTCTCCACAGCGCAGGAATGCACGCTCTAGCTGCAGTCACCAGATGGCGAACCACAGAACGCCTGTACATAGATAACGGAATGTCACACAGATGGAGCCGGAAGGCCGGTGAACATGGAAGGGGGAAGTCCGTGAATTTGGAGGAAATACGGCACACTTCTGACCACTAGTCAGATAAATTCGGGCACGCCCAAAAGTTGTGTAAAATTGTGCCCACATGTTCTCCACATCTCCAAACACAGCGGGGAGACCGCCGGTATCAAAGTGTGCAATCTGGAAGGTACTCTATACCAGCGTGACAAGATCTTAAATCCGGCTTCCTGGAATCTACTTGTTTATTTTCTTGCAGTGGCTGAGCAGAGTGTCGTGGCACCCCTGGACGGTTCACCCTGGTTGGAAACCACTGGCATAGAGTGAGAACGCACGCGAATCCCTGGGCACAGCGCTACTTTAAGCACGGTGCACGGGGGAGGCCTCGGATGTCAACGTCCATACTACGGAGTCTCTGGCCAGATTATAGGAAGCGTGGTATAAGTTTTGATATTTTTGGGGGTTCCCCGGGGATGGAACATCGTAGTTGACTATCTTATTATATCCTCAGAAAAAAAAAAAAAAAAAAAGTATACCGATGTATACAAGTCCGACTGAGGCCGAAAGGACACTCTTGGCTTCCGTTGGGCTAGTGAAGCCCTATGGACACGTTTAGCATGTAGGTTCTATGAAGAGCTGGTTGTCCCAAAGATTGCAAGTGATTATGTATACTACTGATAATCCATCACTTCTTAAAAAGGAAACACCTATTTAAGCTTCTGCTAACACTCCATCCCCCACAATGCACTGCAGCAGAGAATGATCTGTACAGACACTGGACCAGCACTACAATCACTGGCGTAGCTATAGGGGTCGCAGCGGTCGCAATTGCGACCGAGCCCCGAAGCCAGGGGGCCCACGGCCCCCCGCACCACATCAATAAAAAGTTACTATAGTAACTCGGGCCGCTGTTACTATAGTAACATACTTTACGTACCTTCCTGGTTCCGGATCGCAGCGGAGGTCCTGACGTCAAGCGCTGTGCGCAGCGCATGACGTCACAGCGCTATGCGCCGCGCACAGCGCATGACGTTACAGCACTATGCGCCGCGCACAGCATCGAGACGACAGAACTCCCGCCGCGGCCGAAGAGGAAGGTAAGGTTAGCCCTGACTGGCGGGGTCCGACTCCCGGGACCCGCCAATCAGCTGTTTTGAAGGGGCCGCAGCACTCGTACGAGAGCTGCTCCCCTTCATTCCGGTCACACTGTGAATCCGTGTCGGCGATTCACAGTGTGGGCGAGTAGTGAAATGAAGGGGAAGCAGCTCTCGTACGAGTGCTGCGGCCCCTTCAAAACAGCTGATTTGCGGGTCCCGGGAGACACATCAGCTATTGATGGCCTATCCTGAGGATAGCCCATCAATGTTTAGGGACTGTACAACCCCTAAGCCTACGATGTAGCAGGCTTAGAGGGCCCATGAGACAGGATCACAGATTGTGTGATCCTGTCTGCTGGGCCCTGTATCTAAGACAATCACATGGTATGCTTAGATACATGTCCCATGCGTGATCCTGTCTGCTGGGCCCTGTATCTAAGCCAATCACATGGTAGGCTTAGATACATGGCCCATGTGTGATCCTGTCTGCTGGACCCTGTATCTAAGCCTACGTTGTGGTAGGCTTAGATACAGGGTCCCACAGACAGTATCACACATGGGCCCTGTATCTAAGCCTAACACACGTGTTACTAATCATTTTTTGTGCGTTTTCTTACAGGTTCGGTCATTGGACTACGGCGGATTCCAGGACTACTTCGATTTTTTTTATTATCAATAAAATAGTTAATGAGGGCTGTGGGTTTTTTTTTTATTTCAATAAAATATTTTTTCTATGTCTTTGTGTTTTTTTTTTCAAACTATATTACTACCGCCTTAGTAATGGCCGCCGGCTGATTGACAGCATCCATTGCTAAGGCGGGGCTTAGTGTTAGCCGATGCAGAGGCTAACACTGACCCCCTTTATTACCCCGGTACCCACCGCCACCAGGGGTGCTGGGAAGAGCCGGGTACGATCCAGTACCTGACCATCTGTAGTGATGGTCGGCCACTGGGGTGGCCGCAGGTTGGTATTATCAGGAGGGGAAAGGCCAAAAACAGTGGCCCTTCCTACCCTGGTGATGCTAGGCTGCTGCTGCTTTATTGTATCTGACTGGTTATGAAAAATGGGGGGGGCCCCACGTCATTTAAAAAAAAAAAAATAATAATAATTGGCAAGAACGATGTGGGGTCCCCCCCAATTTTCATAACCAGCCAGACACAACACAACAGCTGCAGCAGGCAGCATTACCAGGGTGGGAAGGGTCACTGTTTTTGGCCTTCCCCAACCTAATACTACCAGCCTGCGGCCACCCCGATGCCTGCCCGTCACTACAGATGGTCTGGTACTGGTTCGTACTCGGCTCTTCCCAGTACTCCTGGTGGCGGTGGGTACCGGGGTAATAATGTGGGTTAGTGTAGCCTCTGCACCGGCTAACATTAAGCCCCGCCTTAGTAATGGAGGTTGTCAATCAGCCAGCGGCCATTACTAAGGCGGTGATAATAAAGTTTAAAAAGATACAAGCACATAGAAAAAATATTTTATTGAAATAAAAAAACACCACCCCCATTAACCATTTTATTGAGAATAAAAAAAACGCCGTCATTGAAGTCCTCGAATCCGAAGTCCAACAACCGAACCTGTAAAAAAAACAAACACACAAAAATAATCAGTAACACAAAGAAGCAAAATTATTATTCTTACCTATCCTGGGTCCAGCGCTGGAGACGCAATGTCAGCGAGCTGGGCCCTGTATCTAATCCAATCATGTGTGGTACTGTCTGCTGAGCCACTGTATCTAATCCTATCATGTGTGATACTGTCTGCTGAGCTGTGTATCTAATCCTATCCATAGTTTATAGGGTCGTAGTGCTATAGATATGCTATGCTGTCTCATATACACACATGTTTTTGGGCGGACACATATGTATTGGGGCTATTTCCCTGACATTTTAAGCTCTGAGGTTATGTTCACACGGCAGCCTCCGTTACTGCTGAAATTACGGAGCTGTTTTCAGGAGAAAACAGCACCGTAATTTCAGCCGTAATGGCATGTGCAGGCGTCTTTCGCTGCGTCCATTACGGACGTAATTGGAGCTGTTTTTCTATGGAGTCCATGGAAAACGGCTCCATTTACGTCTGAAGAAGGCACTTCTTTGACGCGGGCCTTTTGACAGCGGCGCGTAAAAAAAAAAATGACCGTCGGCACAGAACATCGTAAGGCCCATTCCAATGAATGGGCAGATGTTTGCCAACGCTTTTGAGCCGCATTTTCGGATGTAATTCAATGCTAAAACGCCCGAATTAAGTCCGTAAATAGGGTGTGTGAACCCAGCCTTAGTGACGCCCCCCGGCTGCTAGTGCTGCATTGTTGGGTCACTTAGGAGACCCAGCGATGCAGCTGAAAGCTGCGGACCGTCGGCCATGAGAAGTTTGCGGGGGGGGGCCCAGTAAGAATTTTTGCATCGGGGCCCATGAGCCTTTAGCTATGCCCCTGACTACAATGTAAACTTCTTCAGCCTGAAGCCTCCAGAAGTATGGAGAACACATTTTTGGATGTGACTGGAGTATGAGACCTCATGAAAGGCAAGTACTCGGTAAGTAAAACGAACCATAAATGATTAAAACGTATCTCCAACTATGAACATAATTCAGCTTTTAGGTCCAAAAATCTCTGCTGATTTATATTTTTATAGGGGTTGGAGCAGTTTTCCTGATATAGAGCTCCAATTCTCAGTTTCCCTTCACACAGCCATAGGTGGCTAGAATTCTATAATACAGAGGGGCCGCTGTGGATATAGTGTTTTTGGACTTTGCAAAGGCATTTGGCACTGTCCCTCATAGACGTCTAATGGGTAAATTAAGGACTATAGGTTTAGAAAATATAGTTTGTAATTGGATTGAGAATTGGCTCAAGAACCGTATCCAGAGAGTTGTGGTAAATGATTCCTACTCTGAATGGTCACCGGTTATAAGTGGTGTACCCCAGGGTTCAGTGCTGGGACCACTATTATTCAACTTATTTATTAATGATATGGAGGAAGGGATTAATAGCACTATTTCTATTTTTGCAGATGACACCAAGCTATGTAATATTGTTCAGTCTATGGAAGATGTTCGTGAATTGCAGGCAGATTTAAACAAACTAAGTGTTTGGGTATCCAGTTGGCAAATGAAGTTTAATGTAGATAAATGTAAAGTTATGCATCTGGGTACCTGCATGTATCATATGTCCTAGGGGGAGCTATACTGGGGGAGTCACTTGTTGAGAAGGATCTGGGTGTACTTGTAGATCATAAACTAAATAACAGCATGCAATGTCAATCAGCTGCTTCAAAGGCCAGCAGGATATTGTCGTGTATTAAAAGAGGCATGGACTCACGGGACAGGGATGTAATATTGCCACTTTACAAAGCATTAGTGAGGCCTCATCTAGAATATGCAGTTCAGTTCTGGGCTCCAGTTCATAGAAAGGATGCCCTGGAGTTGGAAAAAATACAAAGAGCAACGAAGCTAATTAGGGGCATGGAGAATCTAAGTTATGAGGAAAGATTAAAATAATTAAACCTATTTAGCCTTGAAAAAAAGACGACTAAGGGGGGACATGATTAACTTATATAAATATAATAATGGCACATACAAAAAATATGGTGAAATCCTGTTCCATGTAAAACCCCCTCAAAAAACAAGGGGGCACTCCCTCCGTCTGGAGAAAGAAAGGTTCAACCTGCAGAGGCGACAAGCCTTCTTTACTGTGAGAACTGTGAATCTATGGAATAGCCTACCGCAGGAGCTGTCACATCAGGGACAGTAGATGGCTTTAAAAAAGGCTTAGATAATTTCCTAGAACAAAAAAATATTAGCTCCTATGTGTAGAAATTTTTCACTTCCCCTTTCCTATCCCTTGGTTGAACTTGATGGACATGTGTCTTTTTTTCAACCGTACAAACTATAACATTTCTTTGCGCCTACATACAAGGCGATCACGCTGCATGCAGATTTATACAGCTCCAATTGAACTCCATATTAAATAGGTCATGCATAAGCTTCCCTAGTGGTGGCTGCAGGCAATTAGATTATTCACATATGTGCTGGAAGCTCTGTCTGCAATTCTGTCACTGCTATTCAAAACGATGGAAACCATGGCAGAATGCCAATAGACCACATTATAAGTCAATGGGATTGCCATATGACAGGTCCGGCACAGCGTCGTAACTTCCGTTATGAATTGAAGGCCCAACACAGAGGTGAATGGTGCCTAACTTCGTGGCTGTATGAAGGGAAGCAGGGGACTTGGAAGTCTGTAATAAAAAAAACAAAAAACAGAGCTCCAACCCCTATAAAGTAATCGTATTTAAGGGAATTAAATTGTTTTTTTTAGGTCAACCGACAAAATAACATTAAAGTTTGTCCCTTTCCTCACAATTGTCATATTGGGAATATCTATGGCCAGCTTAAATCAAAAGTTATTAAACGCAATTCCTAACCCGTAGAACAAAGGCGAAACTTGTCTTTCAGGATTCTTGAAAAGCTGGATGAACTAGTTTTAAATACCCTATTAGAGAATTCTGAGTTAGAGGGAGGTCGAAATTCAGAATTCTCCTCTATTATCCAGAGCGGAGAGCGGTTACAAGGTGGGTCTCATTCTGGAGGACCGGTCACATCCATGGATTACATGGACAGCCCATTGATTTTGATGTGAGCTGTGTAAGGATTCATTTTTCCTGTAGTGGTGCTGCAGGGGAAATTACTTGCGGCCAAGTTCACCCCATATTTTGCAGCCGATCATATATAGTTTATTTTCAGGGACACTTTCAACAAGAAAAAAAATAGTCCAATGTGGATAACCCCTTTAATTCATCATATTCCATCATGCGGGGTATCCGCTCTTATGATCTGGTCTTGCCCAGTCACCTGCTTCATGCATCATATAACACATCAAACTAGAACTACTAACATGACAGGGGAAACATGGGCAGTGGACACTGGGACCCTCTCCAAAGAGGATCTGTCACTCATCACTGTCCACAAAACAAAAAAAACAAAAAAATATACGACCCAGCATGTCCTGTCACCCCATCACAAATGCTGGCAGCACAACCATGTCGTCAGAAAATTATGCCCCGGCCTGTCTAGAAGGGAGCTCATTCATACACATGATTTACATCACCAGCCATTTTATAGACCCATTAGAAACAGGGGAGTAGCTAAAGGCTCACGGTCCCTAGCGCATAAGTCCTTCTAGGGCCCCCCGACAGTCTGCAGCATCAATGGGTCTCCTAAGTGACCCATCGATGAAGCACTAGCAGCCAGGGGCGTCACGAAGGTCTTAAGACATCAGGAGCAATAGCACCAAGATCAGTGTTCCCTATAAGGTGCGCGGCTGAGCACCTTCCACTGTCCACCCGCTTACTAAAGTTTAAAGCCTGCCTACGGTCACGGTCGTGAGCAGTGGCACCGCTAGCACCGGAGTGGGCTCCGGTGCTAGCGACAGCCACATTCACTTGTATGTGCCTCCTCAAGACGCAGATACAAATGAATACTATAGGCTGCAGGCCACGTTAGGTCTGCAGCCTATGATGCGCTGGAAAGACTCCCTGAGCAGGCTAGTGTGATTACGTCACATCAAGCCGGTCTGCGCGTATGTCCCGCCCAAGGGGCAGTGTAGCACTCAGTCCGTCGTGGGAGCGGGCCAAGATAGGTTCAATCTTTTGTTTTTTTGAGGGGGCTGTGTGGTAATATATATACAGGGTGGGAGATTGCGTGTGGTAATATACAGGGTGGATCGCTGTGTGGCAGCATATACAAGGAGGGGGGGGTGCCGCGTGGGACGCCATCTACGGGGGGCGTGCCGCGTGGGACGCCATCTACGGGGGGCGTGCCGCGTGGGACGCCATCTACGGGGGGGTGCCGGGTGGGACGCCATCTACGGGGGTGGGGGGTGTGCCGCGTGGGACGCCATCTACGGGGGGGGGTGCCGCCATCTACAGGGGGGGGTGCCGCGTGGGACGCCATCTACAGGGGGGGGGGTGCCGCGTGGGACGCCATCTACGGGGGGGGTGCCGCGTGGGACGCCATCTACGGGGGGGGGGTGCCGCTTGGGACGCCATCCACGGGGGGGGGGGGTGCCGCGTGGGACGCCATTTCCGGGGGGGGTGCCGCGTGGGACGCCATCTACGGGGGGGTTGCCGCGTGGGACGCCATCTACGGGGGGGGGGGGGTGCCGCGTGGGACGCCATCTACGGGGGGGGGGGTGCCGCGTGGGACGCCATCTACGGGGGGGGTGCCGCGTGGGACGCCATCTACGGGGGGGGGGGGTGCCGCGTAGGACGCCATCTACGGGGGGGGGGGGTGCCGCGTGGGACGGGGGGGGTGCCGCGTGGGACGCCATCTACGGGGGGGGGTGCCGCGTGGGACGCCATCTACGGGGGGGGTGCCGCGTGGGACGCCATCTACGGGGGGGGGTGCCGCGTGGGACGCCATCTACGGGGGGGGGGGTGCCGCGTGGGACGCCATCTACGGGGGGGGGGGGGGGTGCCGCGTGGGACGCCATCTACGGGGGGGGGGGGTGCCGCGTGGGACGCCATCTACGGGGGGGGGGGTGCCGCGTGGGACGCCATCTACGGGGGGGGTGCCGCGTGGGACGCCATCTACGGGGGGGGTGCCGCGTGGGACGCCATCTACGGGGGGGGTGCCGCGTGGGACGCCATCTACGGGGGGGGGTGCCGCGTGGGACGCCATCTACGGGGGGGGTGCCGCGTGGGACACCATCTACAGGGTGGGGTTCCGCGTGGGACGCCATCTACGGGGGGGGGGTGCAGCGTGGGACGCCATCTACAGGGGGGGGGTGCCGCGTGGGACGCCATCTACGGGGGGGGGCCGCGTGGGACGCCATCTACGGGGGGGGGGCCGCGTGGGACGCCATCTACGGGGGGGGGTGCCGCGTGGGACGCCATCTACAGGGGAGGGGTGCCGCGTGGGACGCCATCTACAGGGGAGGGGTGCCGCGTGGGACGCCATCTACAGGGGAGGGGTGCCGCGTGGGACGCCATCTACAGGGGAGGGGTGCCGCGTGGGACGCCATCTACAGGGGAGGGGTGCCGCGTGGGACGCCATCTACAGGGGAGGGGTGCCGCGTGGATCTGCATGGGGGGGGTGCCGCGTGGGACGCCATCTACGGGGGAGGGGTGCCGCGTGGGACGCCATCTGCAGGGGAGGGGTGCCGCGTGGGACGCCATCTGCAGGGGAGGGGTGCCGCGTGGGACGCCATCTACAGGGGAGGGGAGTCCCGCGTGGGACACCATCTACAGGGTGGGGGGAGTCCCGCGTGGGACGCCATCTACAGGAAGCCTCCACTATAGCACATGAATGCAGCAACTCTGGAGGAAAACTTTAATATTAATGTAGTTCGGCTCGGTTCAGATCTGCACTCGTATTTCATTACTTCAAAGGGACAGAATAACGGAGATAACGAAATCACCGGTTCTGTCAAATGATGCACACAGGCGGCACCTGACGGAAGTCACTGACTTTAATGGGTTTGGTCAGGATTCCATCATGGTTTCTGTCATTTTGCCGGACAAAATAGTGCCTCATAATGCCCTATTGTATCTGGCAAATACGGCGGACTCTGCAACGAATGCTCCTAACCGACCCTCCGACACAGATGAGTACAGAGCCTTAGGTGCCCCGTTACCAGGCCTTGAAATGACAGACTGCTGCGCCTTATGGCCAAACCAACACCGTGTAGAGGACGGGAAGTGGCTCAGCACTACTACAGTCATGACCTTCCCCAGCACAGATGGTCAGATTAAAGGATTCTCCACTTTAGATATAGATTTCCTTTACAAATCGAGTGAAACAAGATTTCTGCTTGGCGGATGGAAAATTCAAAGAGCAATAAACGTATATAACAAACGGGGGGAGATATAATAAGCGGCTGAATGGCAAACCTGTTAAGCTACGCCATTGGAGTAATGGTGGTAGAGAGGAATCGTCGCATCGCTGGCCAGCTGACATGAAGTATTGAATAGCTAAATGGCTTTTTGTGGTAACATTTTACAAGTTTACCTATTGAGCTACAGCTGCAGTCAAGAGGAATACTTGAAGTTGTATACAGCTCCGTGCACTAATGGGGATTTAAATTAGAAAAATTTTCAACAAAAAGTGCAGCCATATATTTCTTATACCCCCCCCCCCTTTCCCAGAAACCTATAGAACGAAGAAAAATAAATTTTTGGCATAAATTGGCCTAAAATGCAGCAAGTGCCCTGGCATCGGAGAGATGCAGACGGGTCCATAATTTCAGAATGGTTACATTAACTATACCGGATCCAATCATTTGGGATAACCATTTATCCATCTTGACTATCTAATATCCACCTGTATTAGATAGTCAAGATGGATAAATGGTCAAACTGTAATGACTCAAAATATTTAGGGTCATTTTAGATTTTTTTTCCCCTAAACACAGAAAATTCATACATGTGCTCAAGGGTGAAACCTATCCTACCTATCATATGTAAGAGAAACAGGTAACGAACCCTGCAGCTGTCTGAGAAGGACTAGGGTGCCCATACAACGCAGTGCATCAGCTGTGACCACACTGCTTTTACAGGTTGAGCACATGGTTTCAATGCGCTTCACCAGTACAGGCTGCGAAACTGAAAAACACGGCATGTCTCCTTTAATAAGTTCGGAAATTTGCTAATGCATTACTTATGTTTTATTTGATCGAGTTATACTCTGTATTATACTCTAGTTATACCTGCTGGTTCTTATTAGTTGCCATTGGAGACAGTCAGAAAGCTTATTGACACCCAGCTCTTCGCTCAGCTTCTATATCGTAGGGGGGCAATATATCTTCAGATGCGTGTACAACGCCTGGTGTACGATCACACTTCCCAGAACACAAATGAAAACAGTAAGCTCTGTGCAAACACACAAGCAGGGAATGCTGGGAGATTTCAACGCCGAGAACTCCATAATTCGGAATACAGCTCTGAAGTATAATACATAAAACTTGAATGGTAAAATAGATCCCTCAGATATTAAGAATGGGGCCCTTACAGGGCAGTGTGAACGCAGAATTCAGGTTGTGGAATCACACAGGGATATACTGCTTCAGTCTGAGATTGTCAAGTCATTAAATGCTTAGAGCATAGAAAGCAGGGAGATTACAACTCTGAGGACGAAATAAAACCAACACTGAACCTATAACTGAAAATCGGCCATCAATCACTATACCCAGGTAATCTGTGATCTGCTACGTGTCGGACCGTTTCATCTGAAATTGATCTAACACACACGCACACCCCATCAGCTCCCACCATGGTCAGATGACAGCTGTATATTGCCGATTGTGCAGGGGAGAGGGTGAAGGGTTCATTTATAAGTGACCTTCCAGACAGAGGATTTTTCCATGACTTTACACCCTACCTGGGAATCTGTAGTCCAAACTACCTATTATACATTAAATGACAGTGGTGAGCAGAGGAAGGAGGTCAGTCACATAAGGAGACACCCATTCGCTATGCTGGGCTTTGTCCTACATTTTAAAGAGACTATAAGAAAAAAGGAGGGAAAAAAAGCTATAATTTAAACATACAATGCCGTGGTTACACTAGGTGACCACTAGATGTCAGTCCAATAATTCCTAAAGGCAGGGCTAGGAGAACCAGTCATAATAAAAGGAGGATCAACCAAAGTACTTGCAAATTTACTCAATATTTGGGTCACATGATGTACACTCCTACTGACATCTTAAGAGTAGACACCCTACTCGCACGTCCACACCCTACCTCGCACGTCGACTTCAATACGGATGCCATACATCATAAATGTGAGGGTGTAGTGCTAGAACCGGGCTGGACAGGAATGGTAGAAATCTCCTAATATTCATTGCTGTAGATAAGATATGTCCATATTTACCTATGAAGTCACTCAGGGCGGTTGCCAATATTTAGAATGCTGGTGTGATCCCAGGTGACGTCATGGTAAATATGACAAGTGTGCTTAGTCAATGACTCAAGTTATACAGCAAGCGCACGCAAGGCAAAGACATGAACACGAAAGTCATAATGTAGCCTGTACAAAACCATGGATATCATGGCCCAGGTGATCCTATGACCTTCCCACACTTCAGGTCTTCTCCAGAGCTGCCCCTAATCTCTGGTACACTCTTCATTGCCCCATTAGAGTCCATCACAGAAGCGTATCTGTGCGTGCCTGCCGGCAGTTATGGACAGGTTTATGGTAACCTGCAGGTGCCGAGCTCAGACACATCCTGCGACAATTCAAAAAACTCTTGTATGATCAAATTGTACATCTGACACTTACAACATGAAGTCTTGCTCCCAGCAGGGCTGGTCACCTCTCACCGTCACCGTCGTGCTCTTCACATTTTGGACTTTTAAAGTCACATAAGTATTGAATTTATCTATAGTATAGAAGACAGAAAAAATACATAAAGTTACATCGATACAACGTGAAGTATGAAGAAACAATCCAGTTAACAGTACTCCTACTAAATTTGCTTAAAGGGGTTTTTCATTCAAAGGGTCTCTTGAGGATAAGCGAATAGTGAAGGTACCACTGCTGGTAACCACAAAGTGATTAGCTATTTTTAACAGGGAAAGCACCTAAATAAAACATTACACACCGAAATCATTGTTGTCAATGCCCCACCCTTTCTTACATTACTAAAAGTAATATGACCAAGCTTACGTTACCTATCTATGCAACACTATACGTGAACTACACGGAATAGAAACACATTCCTAGAAAAAAAAGATCCTTTACCACAGGGGATTAGGGAAGATTATTAATTTATTATACTTTTCCAACCGTTTCGGGTGTAGGTTGAGTGATCCTTTAAATTTTGTACTTATTGTTAAAAGGAGTCCTCGAAAAGAAGAAGCTGACCACAGGTAGTTTTAATATTGGGTATAGCTATTATCTGTAGGGAAACCTGGCAGCAGGTGTACAATTCTCCTTCAGCGCCACCACAGGTGAAATGATGCATTACACAGTTCTCAATAAAAACAATGGAGTGTCCATGTAATTCATGGGCATGCTGGATCCTCCAGAGTGAGAGACATGCTTTGTAGCTGCACTCTGACTTGGGTTCCCCCATTAAGGATTCTCATATTAGCCAGAGCAAAGTTTTCTAAAAGAGTATATGAAAATGGGTTTTCTAATCCAGACAATTCTTTTAAGACTATGGCCGCTTAGAACATCCAAGTCCATTTATCCTATTATGGTATATAGACATTATAGGAAACATCGGTGCACCCACGTATGGCATGCTCAAACACTGACTCTTATGGGCATCGTGTAATGCAGAGAAACAAGAATGCACGAGGAGCCTCCCCCAGCAGCCAGACAACTAATGATCAGCTCACTATAGGGGGCCCTTGTCGTATATGGACAAACCCTTTAAGGCAGAGGATAGAAGGTTACTTTGAACAATGATCCATGAGGATCAGGGTATGTCTTCTGTATTGCACTATCATCCCTTTTTTCATAGTGGTGGAGCCTTTGAATGAATTTACAATCCTCTACCTGTAAGTGAGCGCTGGGAGGCATTTCATGGTCACACTCAGTGTTTTCACTGCATGTATAATTAAATACACGGTCAATACTGATGCCAAGAATGTAGCAGAGAAACAGCTTGTCAGTTATTGCTGGGTGTGGAAAGTGATTACTTAGGAGCGTAGGTGACATCTGGAAGCCACGTCTCGTATAGCGTACTGCTGGCCTTCAGATGACCCAGCACCAGACCTCAGGTCAGGGTGAATGCCCCATGGAGTATGTCCCCTCAACTGCTAATGGTACTGTATTGAGGTGTGCCAGCTCAGGTTTGCCACCATTCCCCTTTTCCATGAATGTACACAGGGATCCCCATCTCTTTGTTGTAACGGGACAGTGGGCTCTGTCGTGTAGTGCCCAGAGGGCAGGGCGGAGGGAGATAAACAAGCCCCGGCCCTCGTGGCCCAGAATAGCCACAGAAAAAAAACAAAAAACTTATGATAGATCAGTGACACATACACACGGCGAATACGTTTTTTGCCTTTTCCACATCAACGGTTTTTAAACGGGTTAAAAAAAAGTGGCAAAATAGTCACCGTAAAATGCATAATATTTTTTTAAAGACAATGGTCATTTTCGGACGCAGATTACTGGTGTATACGTGCAGTTTCTAAGAAATTTGTATCTGTTATGCCTAGAAAATTGTGCCAAATATATGATCCACAAACGTTAGGAAAATTCTGCACAAATCTAGACCATACTGATAGATCTTCCCCCTGGTTTTCAACTAAAGGGAGTTGGCAAAAAGATCACCTACAGTTCACCTCTCTGGAAACTTGGTCCAAAGACAGGGTGACCGTGCGGTATGTCACTCCCTCCTCCCACTGACGGGGGCACCATCACAATCCTCCGGTAATGGCCTGACAGGCTGAAAGCCTCAGGGCAGGCCGGCGTGACCAGGGGGTACAGGGAGGAAAGGGTTAACAGTCTAGAAAGTGGAGTAGGAGGGGTGGCTTTAAGGGGCGAGCGGGGGAATTGAGAACCATTACCAGGCAGACCGCTTAGAAATTTGTCTGTCCCACTGTCTGCTTTGAACTTACCTGATGGATGCGCTGATGGTGCAGCTTCGGGCTGCGGTTGCTGAGCAGGGGATGGCGTGGCTGGAGGAAGAACTTGGACGGACCGGTCCGGGTGAGAGGTCGTCTGAGGGGTCTGTGGCTACTGGGTCTGGCGACTTGCCGGGGCCTTCTGCTCCGGCGACACCCTCCTGCTCCGACCTGCGCTCCACCGCGAAACCGGCGGTAACGTCATCTCCCTTCCGGCGGCGTTCTCATTGGGCTCGTCCACGGGTCAGGCGCAGGATTAGGAGCCCCTCTCGGGACCCTTCAGGCCGGGCTCCCCAGTCCCGATGACTAGGGTTGCAGAGTCCGGTCTGAGAGGAATCCTAGGAACCGGCCTGGCCCTGCGGAGATGGGGGGGGGGTCAGCTCTCTTGCCTCTGGTACCGCCCTCAGTTTCCTGTCGACCCATTCATGGAGCTGCGGCAGGCCGGTCTGACGATACTCCAGTCTGGAGGATGTCCCTGGATCTGCGCAAAGGCTGCAATCAGCGGTGACGCAGCGTGGCGGTCGGCACTCCGCTGATGATCGCGTGCTTCCTGGAGGACGGGCGGAGCGGCCCCGGTCAGCGGTCCGTGAGGTTGCTGCAAGGGGCCGCGGCTGTCGTGCGGAAGATGCTTATTTGGGTCGGGGTGAGGCTGACTACATGGATGATGGGGATGGTCATCAGGAGGGATCCTTCACCCTGGCTGGTGGGGACACAGCACCTGCGCAGCCCGGTGAGTCCAAATCTCCTTCATGTTCCTTTCCGGCTATATTAAGGTCCTATGGGGTAAGGGGTGGTTCACTGGGTGGGACAGCAGAGGAGTTGGTTGCTTGTGGTGTGTTGCAGGGTCAGGGGTGAAGCGCAGGAATTGCTGGGATGTGTAAGGGAACTTCTTGCGCGCTGCGATGGCTGTTTGTTGCAAGCTTCTTCGACGGTTCTGGCGTGGGCGCCGCCGGCGGTAGGGCCTGTTGGAAGTGAGTGGTCAGCCCTCGGGGGCAGGGGCTCTTCTCAGGGATGCAGGGGTGACTGTCTCGTTTCAGACTGATAAGGATGTAGGCAGGGGTACGGTTGGACAATAAGGAAAAGGGGGAGGTGTATGTCTGTTTTGAGGGCCCTTTGGGGGCTCATTTTAAAGCAGGAAGTTATCCTAGGGACCCCCCTAGGAACTCATCCTAGGGGGGGTTGTCTGTTAATGTTGGTATTGCTCCGGAGCTTTGCTCTGTATTATATACCTCTTTCGATGCGGCGGTTGCGTGGGTACGTCATTGTGCCAGGGGGGCGTTGATGGCAAAAATGGATATCAAGTCAGTCTTTCAGCTGTTGGGAGTGTTATTAGAACGGGGCTTATTTTGGCGACCGGTGCCTACCAATGGGCTGTTCGATTTCCTGTGCTTACTTTGAGGCCTTCAGCTCCTTCCCGGAGTGGGTGGTTTGTGACGCTGCGGGTGTCCGGTCGGTTATTCATTTTCTTGGACGACTTCCTGTGCGTTGGCCCCGCGGGTTCGTCGGTGTGTTCTACTCTACTATACACGGTGGAGTGGGTAGCAGCTCATTTTGGTGTCCCGCTGGCACCTGAAAAAACATAGGGCCCTCGGAATTGCTTAGTTTTTCTGGGGATCACCATTGATTCTGTTAACATTGAGTGCCGTCTTCCTGTTGACAAGTTGGAGTCCCTGCGGGTTGATATTGGGAGAGCGAGACACTTGCGGAAGATAGTGCTCAAGGAGGTACAATCCCTTCTAAGCAAACTTAATTTTGCTTGTCGGATTATGCCCATGGGCAGGGTGTTCTGTAGGTTGGCGGGGGCGACGGCAGGCGTTCGGGCTCCACATCATTATGTTAGGTTGACCAGGGAGCACAGAGAGGATTTGGCTGTTTAGTTGGGAGCGGTTCACTGACGTTTCTCGTAGTGTCAGGTTCGGCACCTATTGTAAGTGACAATGGTGTGCGGCATGGTGGCCGGCAGACTGGGTCAAACTTTGGTGAGGAACCTTGCTCTCCTGGAACTTTTCTCTATTTTAGTGGCTGTGGTGATTTGGGGTGAGCGGATCCGGGATAGCAAAGTGCGCTTCCATTGTGATCATATGGGGGTGGTATTGCCCATTAATAATCTATCGGCGTCTTCTCCTCCGGTGGTGCGATTGTTGCGTCAGTTGGTGTTGCGCTGCTTATCCCTTAATGCGTGGATCATTGCGGTACATGTGCCCGAGGTGCAGAATGACATCGCAGATTCTCTCGCCTACAATGGGAATGGTTCCGTCAGCTGGCTCCAGAAGCGGAATTGGAAGGGATCGCCTGCCCGGACCGAATTGGGGGCTGGTTTACGAGCAGCAGGAGGATTAATATGGTCTTTTCTAGCGCCTGGTACGTGGTCGGCGTAAGATGCGTCGTGGAGGGACTGCAAGGCATGGTTAGGAGGGCTGTCAGGGGTAGAGGAGGATGGCGAACGTGTAGTGGCTTTGCTGGGGTTTGAGTGACGGGTCTCGGTGACGGGGTGGTCAGTGTCCAAGGTAACTCGTTTTAGGCCAGCTCTAGCCTTTGGCTTTAAAATTCGAGGTCTTCGAGATGTCACAAAATATTTCTTGGTGGTCCAGGCCCTGATGGGCGTCATCTGTTTTCTCTCTTGATGTTGGAACAGTTATGAGAGGTGTTGCTTGGAATTTGTTTCTCCGAGTTTGAAGTCACTTTGTATAGATTGGCCTTTTCGTGGGCGTTTTTTGGGGCCCTGCAGGTGGGGGAACTGGTGGCGCCTAGTACTAGTAGGGCAGGAGTGTTGCAGGCGGCGGATGTGCGGTTATTTGACGGGACGGTCGAGTTCTGGATTAGGCACTCAAAAACGGATCAAGGGGGTAGGGGAAAACGGGTGGTGTTGGGGGCGGTTCCTGGGGCACATATGTGCCCGGTTTCTTGGTTTTCTTGCTATAGTGCTGTTAGGAGGGGTGCTGGGAGGCAGCTTTTGTGTCACGCGGATGGTTCCTTTTGCTCCTCACGCCTTCCGTATTGGGGCTGCTACTGAGGGGTTAGGGCTAGAGGTAATAAAATGGATAGGTCGCTGGGAGTCCAGGCGTTTTCAGTCTTATGTCCGTCCTCAGTTTGTGTGATTGTACAAGTTTGTTTTTACTGCTGTTTTGGTGTGCCTAAATATTTGTGTCCGCCCCCCCCCCTTTAAATGTTTTCCTTTCTTCTCATTGTAGATCGCGCCCCTCGGTTGGTGTGGATACTAGGGCACTCATACGTGCACTGGGGGGCTGATGTCCGCCCAAATGGGCGACAATTGGGTTTTCTGAGATCTGCTGCCATAATTCATTGGTTGGGCTCTAGAGGTATGGTTTGGAATCGGGTTCCCCCTGACTTCCATAGTTATGCCCAAATATACAGGGCGCCGGATGTATTGGGTCTACATGTAGAGGGTAATGACCTGGGAATGCACCACTTCCGGGACTTAATTAGGGATATAAAAGTACGATTTGCGCCGTCTCTGGTCCCGTTTTCCCGGGGTGATCGTAGCGTGGTCCGAAATGGTCTCTCGTAGAGTATGGAGGCATGCTCGTTCCGTGACGTGCTTCAACAAGGCTCGTGGAAAAGTTAACAGGGCTGTCTCAAGTTTCGTGGTTAAGAGTGGCGGCGTCTTCGTCCATCATTATGATTCTGAAGATGCCCTGGGAAATGTCTGGCTGGGGGATGGGGTTCATCTGAACGCTGTCGGCATTGACCTTTGGGCCCTGCGGATACAGGAGGGGATAGAGCGGGCCATGTCGATTGGTGGGGGCTCTCATACTTAAAGGTGTTCTAAGTATGTTCGGGTGGCGGATCGGGGGTCCTTGGAGTTGGTGGTAAATTGGTGTGTGGGGGGGGTAGCTAAAAGGACTCCTTTCTCATTGTTTTATTTATACATAATAGTTATTTTATATAGGTTTTGGTAATAAATGGCTGCTGTGGCCAATTTATCCAACCTAATGTCGGTGTTTTCTGGTGGGGTAAGTTGGGGGTCACAAGGGGGCCATAGTAACGGCAATAGGATATTAAACATATTGACTGGACGAGCTCTGGAATCCCATGGTCACGTATTAGCCGTAGTCACAGCAAAAGTCTGGAGGACTACAGACATCCACTGAAATCAATGAAGATCTGTAGCTTTAATGGGCCTGTACCATTCTTCATTTTCCGCAGACAGAATGAGAATTACATTGCAGATGGCAGCAGCTGATAACATCGCTGAAGAAAATGCAATTTCAACAGAGACTGAAACCTTGGAAACCCTTACAGGAGCGGTCTCATTAAAAAGGGTTGTCTCTGACGAGACCCCAAGCAAACAGCGGATTTGTGCCAAGGGAAGTTGGCATCAGCAGGCGTTGCAGGGGAAATTTAGTATTACATGTAAATACATGGACGGGCTTCTTAGCTGCTCAGGCTCAAAAAGAGGGGGTCCCGAGTGGGGGACCTCAGTCTATGATTTCCATATGCCCTAATGGGTCATCTAGACATTGTCCTAGCGGGACAACACATTAAAAGAAAATAGACTTGACGCATTCCTGGCGAAAATATGTTAGACTGAAGGTTTGTATGGGTGTGTCAACGTACACCCGACAGTCACTCGCCAGTCTAATTTATATATATTTTGCAAGGATTGCGTCACGTACTGTTTAGCAGAAGAGGAATCCGATATGCTCTACTGTACGAATGACAGGCCAGTGTGATCACAGCCATCATATTACAACAAATCATACATGTGACAAGTGAAAAAGGGGGACATCTGTGCCATGCATGATAACAGGACTAAGTAGACATGACAGCGCTGTGCTGTCAGGACCTCCTCCAGGAAACCCCAGAGACCACAGAAGAAGCATAGTAACAGATGACAAGCAGGTTTTACTTTCACGCCATCCTCTGCACTGAAGGACTCCATACCTGGGAATGAACCAGAACACTGCTCATCCTGATCACTCTGTTCCAAGAAGAGAATGCAAGAACTAAATTAAAGACAGACACACGTGTATTGAGAAGATATGCTGTTAAGATACGGGCATCCATTGGCTTGAATAAGGGCAGGTGATGGCAGCATAGTCAATACACAAAAAAAACATTAGTAGCGCTATAATAGAGCAGAGGCATAAATGTAGTTTCCAATGGAAAGCAAACCGGTCAACTGTAGTAAAACGGACGCAAAAAACACTTGTGGGTTTAGCAGCGTAGTAAAGCGGCACTAGAACGGCCACCTCCAGATGTGGTCATGGTACAGTGGTCAATGAAAGGGTTAACAGCGGTAAAGAAGCAGGATAAGACTGGGGATTATGGCAGAAGGACACAGATCTATGGAGAACGCCAGTGAAGAGCTTCTTATCCCGTGTCTACAGGCTCCGCAGCAGACATCTTGGATGTGGAGAACTTTTCTGACTTATTATCTAAGACAATGCACGGACCAGCTCATCAGCTCCCAACGAATGAATCACAAGACGTCAGTCGTCCTACACCCTCCCCCACTGACCGGTATCTACGTAAATAATTACATTCTTTGTTCAAGTTTCAGGGATTAAGGATTGCCGAATCCTTTTAGTTTAAACGACGAGAGTAAAAATTGCAGTGAGTGGGTTAATCCTAAATAACTGATGTTTAACAATTCTATATCATTTGATTATATAGCCATCGAGGTCTATCGGTAAATCATACATACCTACGTTCGACCACTAGGGGGAGCGGCAACAGAGAGACAGGACTATTACATAGGAAATCCCAGTGATGCATCACCTTGAATTCCCTTCATTATGAACAGTGAGATAATCGTGTCAGTAAGATCTCAGGGGTCTCACTTCCCCGCCGTATAAACAAAAACGGACACCTGATCATTTCAGAATCGGCCATCAAAAAAATTCCTGCAGCGCTTACACTTGGCGTTGAAAGGGTTAGGGCCAGGGCTAACTTTGGACTTCAAGAACGCATACATTTTTTCCATTTCACCCCTTCTTGTCAGAGTGCTCATGAGTTTACTACTTTTCATGCCTCTATTTTTTTATGCAGGGATGGAAAAAGATGCCACAATAGATCATGTTTTTTACTCTTATACAAGGGTGGTTAATGCTCGGTTAACAAAACCACAACATATAGACAGACAGGTCGCTCAATGGAGACCAATAGTGCCCAACAGACCTTGCTGTCATTCAATGGGGTCCGTCAAGCCCCGACAAATTGTCAGCCGTATTGACGGAGACTGATTATCTGTGAACGAGCCCCTAAAGCCGAGCATGGACATAAAAAAGCATTGGCGGACAGATATCGTCTAATTCAACTCCACCATAAACATGTCCAATTGGGTCGGTCAAATAAGAATTGTTATTTTTTAGGGCTGGAGCAGGAGGATAAGTGGGACACATCTGACATCAATGATCCTTTCTAAGCCATTGTAGCTAGTATATGGGCTAGAAGAGACCTGCACACTGTTCCCCTGAAAGCTGGCAATCTAAAAAGCCTAAATAAGCCATACAGCAGCCGTATACACAGCGCTACTCATTCCCCTGCAAGCGGGCAATCGAAAAAGCCTAAATAAGCCATACAGCAGCCGTATACACAGCATCTAGATAGTGTCTATGACAGAGAAAGGTGTTAATGTCAGCACTCCTGATAGCCTAAGTTAGAGAATGGGTTAAAGAGATCCAGTTTTAGAAAAACAGGGCTAATTTTTTCCCAAAAACAGCACCCCACATGTCCACAGGTTGTGTTTGGTATTGCAGCTCAGCCCCATTCACTTCAAATCAAGCGAAGCTGCAACACCAGACACAGCATTCTGACAGGTGCGGCGCTGTTTTTGGAAGACCGCAGCCAAACTTTTTTAATCCTGGACAACCCCTTTTATGTCCGCATCCATCCCAGAGAATGTTGGGAATCCTGGAAGTGTAGGGCAGTAAAGGGGTTAATGTGTGGACCGCTGTGGGTCCCTCCATGCACTGATGATAGAGAGGAGCGCAGGGCAGTGATGAAACCCGATTACCCGATCACTAAGGGGAGAGTTCGGAGTCCCAGCAAGACTGCCAACGCAGCAAGTGTCTGGCACCGCTTATCTCAGAGTAAATATCTATCCCACATAAGGTGAATCTGGCCATAGTTTATAATCCTGGAGTTGGTAAAAAAAAAAAAAAAAAAAAAAAGGGGTCATTTTTTCCAGACCTGGGTCAGTATTTTCTACCTGGGTTTTGACAATTTTATTTTTCAGCAGTAAACCAGATGTAATGGCGAAAAAAAGTGTCATATTATAGATAACATGCAGACATAAGAGATCTCTTACCTGGCGGACCCTGGAGTTTGGCCTTTTTAACTGCAAAACAATAAAAATAAAATGTTAAAAATGAGTCCACTACACATCGTGGGGGATTGATCAATGGACATACGTCAGTATTATGGAGTAAAAAAGCAAATGGTGAACTATTTATGCAACAAAAAAAAAATGCGAGGGGCTTAGCATAAGGGGGTGGGGAGCCCAGCGGACCAACAAATTCTCTATAAACGCCAGAATCGGTCATGCATTTTACTCCAGCGCTCTTTATATGAAGACTGGCGTATAATTAAAGTCCCCCGTTATGGTAGAAACACATGTAGCGGCCTCTGTACATCAGAAATGCGGTTTTACTGCAAATCAGCATGGTTTACAAATGACAGCGCCCGTGTGGCTTTATACAGCCTCGCAGGAGGGGGGGGGGGGTGATACATTCGTCTGCACCGTTACTGGACCCAGTGTCACTCAGGACACGTACAGATCATAGTCCCCATTCTAACGTCACTTCTGTTATAACTTTCTTTATTTCCTCCCTCATTACTGCTATGTCCCCATGCACACGACCGTATGTCGATCTGCAATTACGGACCGTAATTGCGATACGGTTCCATTCATTTCCATAGCCAACGGAAACCCTCCCATATATTTAGGGGAAGGTGTCCAGGCCGTAGAAAGCCTCCGAATAAAAGATAGGACATGTCCTATTTTTTGATTTTACGGACCGTGCTCCCATACTTTATATTGGGGGCACGGCCCGCAAATGTGGGTGAGTGTCCGCGGGCGGCCGTGCCTGTAATCATGGACCGTCACTCTGCTACGGCCATGTGCAGGGGGCCTAACAGATGACAGATTATTAAATATCCTGGATTATTGGACAGACATCCAAAATAAATAGGGTAGAGAACCTTCAGCAAGAAGCCGCTTACCAATGATCAGATCGTCCAGCAGAGGGAAAGCTTTGTGCTTGCGGTTTCATGGCTTACAGTAAACTTGTTGCAAAAAAAAAAAAAAAAAGTGTTTTTTTTTTTTTTGCATGATCTCGCAAAGATAGCGGCAAAAAAAAAAAAAATATAAGGTCACAAAACCAGCATGTTCGCAAATATATATCCCTAACCCCTTATGGATTAAGCCAATTTTTTCTATTCTTGCCTCCCCGCATTCTGTCAGTCATACATATATCCTCACTATTTGAGGCCTTGTTTTTTGCAGGAGGGAGTTGCAGATTTTTTTTGCATCATTTTGGGGTACTTGTAAGTAAGAGTTTAAAATATTTAATAAAATGGTGAAACGCATAAGAAAACACTCAAAAATTACGCCATTTGCCTTAAATGATATGATAACGTTATTGTGCTGGTTATCACAAGTATGAGGATACAATATATGTATTGGTTTATTAATTTTCTGGACTTATAATTCAAGTCAATATTTTTTGGGGACTTTGTTTCAAGTTTATAGTTCCATTAGGGGACTTTACAATTATATATTCCCACTGAGTTTGCCGTTTACGTCAGAAGGATATTCCAATGTATATCTCTGCTGAATTCCACTGTATAGGCATCCATTGACCATAGGCTTCCATGTTTTATAGCAAAAAACAAAACACACTTTTGCGGGATGCCACATAGTAGACCTTTTTCAACTATATGGAAAATCACAGCGACATAAAATCAGCACCACAAAGGCCAAAAGGGACACTAAGCCTCTGTCGGGTGAACCGGGGCCTACCGCTAGGTTTGGCGTATGCGCCGGGAACCTTCCTAGCGTATACATGGTTCCCAAATGGTAAATTGGTTATTCATTTCTTCAATGAACCAGAACAGTAGATAAAAAGCTTATATCAAGGTGGATATATCAACGGTCAACGTTTCACCTCATCTGGATGGAACTGGCATGGCCACCACACCTCAATACATTCTTGTGACATTCCTGCATTTGCGCAGGAGGAAGGTTCCTCAGGAAATACTGGTGTGGGCAGGAGCCTCATGACAACAATCCTAAGTGACAGGATCAAATATTTCGTAGATAATGTATACGTAGCAAAGGTGTAAACATTATTGGTAATATGGGATCATGTTCGGATGCGTTTATAGATATGGGTATTGGGCATGAGAATATACATGTATTACAGCAACAATCCGTATATCCGTGGTGGTGTATCCCAGGTCTGGTGTTGTGATGGAATATGGGGTGAGCGGATTTATTATCACCCATAAAACCAGTTCCTTTGTAACATCAGACTTGTTGGTGGTCGCTTGGGGACAAGTCCTAAATGTCAGAATAAAAAGGATGACCTATTCCATCAGAATAATGCGTGATAATGATATTTCTTCAGAAAAGCGCAGGAAATCAGTCCAAATCCGCAGCAATAATCAACATGCTGCGGCACGGAAATTACGCACCGCAGTTGAATTTCTGGACTGAATTTTTCCGCAGCGTGTGCATGACATTTGTTCAATCACACCCACTTTGCTGCTACTGTATTCTGCTTCGGATTTTCCATCCGCAATTCCAGGAAGAAAATATACAGCAAATCCGTTGTGTGGACAAGCCCTTAGGAGGCATAGAATTGTTAACCGTGTGATCAAAGACTTTTGGATGTCATGAATAATAAAGTTGTTGACTGGCGCTAATTGTTGCAGGTCCAAATCCTTATTCACCAGAAATAGCTGTAGTTATCCATAGGACTACAAACATCTATAAGCTCAGGTAACCTACACCAAGCGGTCAGGACAGACATGACAGACCCAGCGGCGTTCCTTATTGAAAGGGAGCACTCACTTTGACAGTCCAGCAATCGTGCTAAAGGGGTTAAGTGCCTGGGATGGGAGTTCTCTCTGATACCAATCATTGCCGTGGGAGAGTGGCTCTCCATCACAGCTGTGCTTACCATCACATACACGGGAATGCAGCAATATACACTGCTCCACATGTACATGTATACAAAGATGCTGGAAGGGTTAACCGTAGAAAAGTCAGTTGTGTGAGCAGAACTAGGTATAAGACTTCTCTCACTATTATCATGGGTTCTGTTTTTACTGGCTCCACCATAACTAATAGGATAGATCCATTTTTATTTTTTTAATGTTACGCAGATCCTGTCGGATAGAGACATGATGTGATCCCGCGGTGGTCATTGGAAACGCTAGATTAACGTGACGGAAGACATGAAGAGGAGGATACGGCTCCAGACATCATAACGAAGACAAAGCACTTATTACAGAGGACAATATTTATAATGAGCAGTGCCCATGAAGTAATGATGCAGAGGAGGACCGGAGACCACGTCGTAGAAGAGGAGTAGAAGTGAAAACAATGGCACCCACAAAATCATTTGAAGGTGGATCTCTGAGATTTAGTAAAGAAATGAACACTAGAGGTGAACTGAATACGATCCACAGTGTTAAAATTCAGTCACAAAGTGGATTCTGGGGGCAACCTCATCCTGGGGGGGGGGGTCTATGGAAGGCTTTTCAACGGCGTTCATCTGGTAATCTATTAAACTCTTAAAGGCAAGGTGTCGCGATTTATTTTTATATAATATTGCTTTTAGTATGTCATTAAAATACATTTTATTTATTTGTGTTTTTGAGTTGTACTTTTACTTTCTTTACTTCACTCTGGGGGCTGCCATTTTTTTTTTCATCTCTGTATGTGTCGATTAACGACACATACAGAGATGGAATACGGCAGCTATAGTGCATAGGAGTCAATGAACGGGAGCCGTTCCATTGACTCTGCTCTCTGGCTCTGTACTGCGCAGACGCAGGTCAGTCACAGAGCAGAGCAGCTGTTTGCAGGGAGAGGGCAGGCGCCATACTGAATACCAGCTGCACTGCAGGTAAGATGTGTGTCTGTCTGTCCCTCTTCTCTCACAGACCGCCGCTCTCGTGAACCGGCGCCCCCCCCCCCCGTGACCCCCGACGCCACCCCCCCTCCCGGCGGCCACTCCCACCCGACTGGGCCCCCTGTAGTCGTGCAGGACTCTGTATAAAGGACACATGATGTAACTGTCCTGGGAAAGCTGGGTGATAAACAATATGCCCGCTGTTAGTGTGGTACCCAGCCTTCTCAGACCCCTGAACGATAAATCTCTCTAGTTGTGCCGAGACGGAGAGGTTCATTAGTCACATTCCAAACAGTTTCAGCACAACTAGAGAGATTTACCGTTCAGGGGTCTGGGAAAGCTGGTTGACGACCATTACCCCTCCTACTGGAGTGTGAGAGGTTCATTAGTCACATCCCCAAACACACTCCAGTAGGAGGGGTAATGGTGGTCACCCAGCTTTCCCAGAAGCAGATATAACCAGGAAAGGTCTGGATGGACGAGCCGAGGGTGCACAGGGTTTTTGGGGATCCCCCTCTGTCATGTGATTGGACCTAGTTTACAGGTTCTGATGCAGACGGGGTTCATGTGACTATAAATCTGTCCATAACAAAAGACAGTGCACTCAGGACAAGTCATGCCCTCATGCTGTAGTTGTGTGGTTTTGTCTGCAGTGATGGTGGAGGGTGGCTCTGACACCCGCCTCCCCCGTCGGGTCATCTCAGGACAGGAGGAGTGCCCGGATTGGAGACACAGCACCGCACCTGTCCTCAGGTTGTGTCTGGTATTGCAGTAAGTGAGAGCTGTAATACAACACACGACCTGAGGACAGGTGCGGCGCCATGTTTTCCTGGACGACTCCTTTAAGACTTTTCCCGTGCGCGTGTCAGAGCGGAGTGTGCACGGGCGCTGCTGATACTTCATAACTGCTTATCAGCTGTTCTGAAGAATCACACACACCGCCCCCCCCCCCCCCCAAACACGCAAAATCAAGTGTAATCAACTGTTTTTTTTATGTGGTTTTTGTGACAAATACACGCCGTGTGAACCTGTCAACTGAAAAGTCATCCACTTCACTTTCATCATTCTAAGGGTATGTTCACACATAATGTTTTCAGCTGAAAAATCGGAAGCAGAACGCCTACAAGCATCTGCCATTGGTTTCAATGGGAAATACGGCGTTCTGTTCCGACAGGGCGTATTTTACGTGGTCGTTTTCCAAAAACGGCACGTAAAAAGACGCCCGCCAAAATAAAGTGCAAGTCACTTCTTGGGACGTTTTTGGAGCCTTTTTTCATTGACTTTATAGAAAAACAGCTCCAAAAATGGCCGTAAAAAAACGTGAGTTTGATTAAAAAATGGCTGAAAATCAGGAGCTGGTTTCCCTTTGTTTAGTAAGCGTGTGAACATACCCTTAGCCTTTTGGTGTGTCCTATAACTTCTGCCAGCTGCGGAATCACACCCAAAATGGCAGCCGGACACTGCTTAGCAATTTGAAGACACCTTTTCCTGGCTTGAAGGATTGTAGGAGAGGGGGGGGGTGAGATTCCCTCCCACATTTACAGCAGCTGTGAGTCAGGTTGCTTTGCCTTATTCACCTTGCTGCAATTCTGGGAAGTGCCTCCCCTGGTGGCGAACATAGGAAAACATGTCAAATTATTATTTAATTTTTTATATTTTCCACCATGTGGAAGAAAAAAAAATACAGCAAAAAACTTAAAAAATATAATAGAAATAAGTAACGACACTTAAAAAAAAAAAAAAAAAAATTTTAATTCGCGACACATTCCCTTTAAAGGGCCAGCAACCCTATAGTGGGCAGATCATCATGCAGCAGTTTAGGGTATGTGCACACGAGAACTGCAATTAAGTCTTAAATTACGGAGCGGTTTTCAGGAGAAAACAGCTCCTGAATTTCAGACGTAATTGCATGTACTCGCGTTTTGCGGGGCGTCTTTTACGGACGTAATTTGGAGCTGTTCTTCATTGGAGTCAATGAAAAACGGCTCCAATTACGACCCAAGAAGTGTTCTGCACTTCTTTTGACGAGGCTGTAATTTTACGAGCCGTCTTTTGACAGCGACGCGTAAAATGACAGGTCGTCGGCACAGTACATCGTAAAGCCCATTGAAAGTAATGGGCAGATGTTTGTCGGCGTATTGGAGCCGTTTTATCAGACGTAATTCGAGGCGTAAAACGCCTCCATTACGACTGAAAATAGGTCGTGTGAACCCAGCCTTAGGCTGGGTTCACAAGACCTAGTTTCAGACGTAAACGAGGCGTATTATGCCTCGTTTTACGTCTGAAAATAGGGCTACAATACGTCGGCAAACATCTGCCCATTCATCTGAATGGGTTTGCCGACGTACTGTGCAGACAACCTGTAATTTACGCGTCGTCGTTTGACAGCTGTCAAACGACGACGCGTAAATTGACTGCATCGGCAAAGTGCAGGGCACTTCTTTGCCACGTAATTTGAGCCGTTCTTCATTGAACTCAATGAAGAGCAGCTCAAGATATACGAGCGTCACAGACGCCTCGCATAATACGAGGAGGAGCATTTACGGCTGAAACGAGGCAGCTGTTTTCTTCTGAAAACAGGCTGTCATTTCAGCCGTAAATTACAGCTAGCGTGTGAACATACCCTCAGAGGGAGCAGCTGAGATCAGCCTTAGAACTAGAGATAAGCGGCAAGTAGTGATCATGCGGGTAAGGAGTTTTCTGCACTTTAGGTCTCTCCCCAACATGAAATGGCTGATAACAGGGAGCAATTTATTGCTCACGTGTCCTACAGTCCGCCTCTCCCAAACATTGGACGGGTCCCACTCAGACTATTTTTCATCCTCTTCTCACGTTCTCTCCATCTAGCACTTTTCAGGCAGTGTGTTTTATACGTTACGACATCCAGGTCATTTTTACACGCTACACTGGACCAGTCCTTCATATCATGTAAGATTGGAAAATAAATGGTTTCTTGGCTGATGTTTAGAGCGCGTTTTATTTCTGTCTCCAGCTGTCACATAATAAACCAGAATGAAGCACAGTAAATATCTAACTGTTCCAAGACGGAGGATGACGCCAAACGTGTCAACAATTCCACATAAGGTTGTACAAGGAAGTGCAGCTAATACGGGCAAAGGGCCAACGTCACGGATTGCTCAGGCGACACCGAGAGAGGCAAACGTCTGCACCAAGAGTCCTGGATCCACCAAGGATGTGACAGACGCAGAACAGAAGACCAATGTGTGACTGCAGACAGCAGGGGAGGTGACAAACCGGGGGACAGCAATGTAACGAACAACAAGTATGAGCCTATTACACGGGCCTATGGGCTAGATCTCCACCTGAACCTACTATCATTGGAGTGGATGTCCTTCCACCCTTCTGACATCGGAAGTCTCACAATGCACATGAATATAATTTTATTAATTTGAAATAATCGAAAATAGGTCTAAACTGTTGTGTAGACTAATTCCATGATATAGCCATATAGTGATTTGAGCGGTTTTTTTCTGATACAGAGCTTCAAATCCCCTGCTTTAATTCACAGACAAATGGTTTGAGATTTACAAATCTGTATGCAGTGAGCTCCCCCTAGTGGTGGCTGCAGGAAGACAGAATTATATCATGTAACTATATGGGTGTGTAAAGGGAAGAAGGGGCTTGGGAACCGTATCAGAAGAAAGGAGCTCCATCCGCTATAAAAAAGGAGACAGTATGAAAATGTGGAACTTTAAACAAAAAAAACCTTGATAAAAAAATGTAAAAAAATAGTCACATCTGTTGCTACTAAACAGCCGCTATTTTGCAAACATTACAACTCAGAAATTATTCATTTAAGTGGCAGTTTTTAAGCTGAAATCAGTGATGAAAAGTTCTGCAAATTTCTAATGTACTTTATGTTTCAATACCTCAGCATTTTCACTATCTCTGCTTGCTGTTAATGAATCTAAACATCCAGAGGCTGAAAACCTGTCTGGATCACACCCAACTGATTCAAATGCAGTGATGGTTACATTGGATCAGATCTTTCTCTTGCCCAGGGTCCTGAATCAGCATGAGTAGAACGTCTGAATGATAACACAAAAGTTCTCATTCGCTGACAGTTAGTAGAGATCTTGAAAATGGTGAAGAACTGATGCACAAAGAATATGAGGAAGTTGCAGAAATGTATATTATACATTTACAGAAAAATGGAAAACCCCTTCTAAAAGAAAGCGAAGACTCCCTAGTGGAGGAGAAGAACTGGAAAGTCCAGTTATCAGTGGAGTCTCAGTGAAAGTAAAAGGAAGTTTTCTGGGAATTGACAGAAATTCTCTTCTATATTCTCACAGACCAATTCATCACCTGCACCTCCCCAAACCCGCTCCTTATTTGCAGGGCCGCCATGAGGAATTTCTGGGCACCATACAGCCAAGATGTCTGGGCCCCCCCTCCATTACCAGGTTTGGGCAACGGAAAGTGTGGCACTCATGTTTGTACGTTATACACATTAACAGATTTTGGTGCCGATGTCAATTACAGTGAAGGAAACCATGGAGCAGGCAGTAACCGGTTAATGCTCTGGATTTTGTTCTATTTAGCCAAAAGGTATCCCACTGTATGGCATAGAGTGGGAAACGTTGGCCGGGGAATGGCCCAGGGGAAACTACTGAAGTCACTGCCCATAAATGGACAGTGTTGTCAGGAGCTTTCCCAGGGCTGGAGTCCCCGGGCACAGCTTCTGCCATCGCTCTGCCCAGGGACTTTGGCTTTGCATAGCCCGAGTCCACGGCCAGAGTCGGCAACGCTCTGGCCAGGGATTCCGGCCCTGGAGAATCCCCTGACGTCACTTTACATACATGGACAGTGATCAGAAGCTTTCCCAGAGACAAAATCCACGGGCAGAGCACTTGTGATGCTCTGCTTGGGGACTCCGGCATTGGGAAGCTCCTGAGGTCACTGTCCACATAGTAATGTCAGGAGCGGTGTAAGTTTTTTATGTGGAATCTCTCAGGATGGAATAGCAGAGTCTACTACGCTATTCCAGCCTTCAATAACTAAAATAAATAAATAAAAAGGTAAACCGGCATGTACCAGCACGACGTAGGCTAAAAGGACATAATGGAGCCCAGTGAATTTTTGTTTACGTTGCTTATAGCGTATGTTCGGCGTTTCTCTACAATAAATGTAGGGCAATAAAACTATGTAAAGGGGGCGTTGAGAGGGGTAAGCACTTGTGAGAATGTAAGGCGAACTAACTTTCTTACGTTGCCAGTAAAGTCCAATACGTTTTTACGCAGCAAAAATCTGAGGCTTCCCGCCGCAGATGTTCCACAAGTGTGTCGCAGATGCGCACGAGAACTAGTCCCATGGTCACTCAAAGGGGCTTATCCTTGGCTTTTCTGTGCAAAAATAAAATCGCATGCTACTTATTGCTGGGGTGGATTTCTTTTCATGGTTCGGACAAATATACACGTGGAAAATTTTTCCTAGCATGTGAACTGGGTTGCGGAAACCTCATATGCATGGGATGCAGATGGTCATTAAATCCGTATCAAATCCAAAATGTGTGAACGGGGCCTTAGGAGGAGTTAAAAAAAAAAAACTAAAAAAAAACTCTGTTAGGCCAAATGCACACAATGCATATTACGTGCGGATTTGCCGCATGTATTTTCGTGCAGCAAATCCACAGCGTAATACAGTACCAACAAAGTAAATGAGCTCAAGAAATCTCATCCACACGTCGCAGATTTTTCCTGCATATAAATTGACCTGCGGTGCATATATTTTAAAATCTGCAGCATGCCAATTTATTTTGCGTTTCCGCTTGCAAATTGTATTGGACCAGTTTAAAAAAAATATATATATAATTGGCAGCATAAAACCTGCACCTACTATATTTCTACATCAAAACGTAAAACCCACACCTAAGAATGCACTATTAGGTCTCGTCCACACGTTGCGGAATTGCTGCATTTTTTTCTGTCCGGAATTGGATGGAAATTACGCAGCAGAATACAGTAGCAGCAAAGTGGGTGTGATGTAACAAATCACATCCACATGCTGCGGAAAAATTCAGACCACAAATTGACCTGCGGTGCGTATTTTTCGTACTGCAGCGTGTCAATTCCTGCTGCGGAAACTGGACTGTTGCTGCGTTTTTCAAAGGACACGTCACCATCCCCCAAAATTGAGAAAAATGCAGCAAAATACGCACCATTTTCTGCAGAAAAAAAATGCAGGAAGTGGTGCGGTTGTTTTCTGCAGCGGAACGTCTGCTACTTTCAACGGAATTTCTGCACACATTTTCTGCAGCAATACCATTGTGTGGACAAGTCCTTCGGTGCGGATTTTACCTGCAGTTTTGATGCATATTTTCTGCACCAAATTCCTCAACGTGTGCATGTAGCCTTACAGATTTTGTAGGATTTGCAGCAAATTAACCCTTTGCATCGTAAGGGTATGTTCGCACGGCCTATTTTCATCTGTTTTTCGTCCGTAAACTCCCCGAAAAATGGCTAAAAACACGGAGGCTGAAAACCTCCAAACATCTGCCAATTTATTTCAATGGGAAAAATTGTGCTTCGTTACCATTTTTTTTGTAAAAACGGCGTGTAAGAAGACACGCCGTAAAAAAGAAGTGCATGTCCCGTCTTGAGACGTTTTTGGAGCAGTTTTTCATGGTGTCAATAGAAAAACCGCTTCAAAAACGGCCGTAAGGAACGCATCAAAAAACGCATGATGAATAAACAGCTGAAAGTCAGGGGCCGTCTTCCCTTGAAGAGGGAAAAGGGCAGATTTTTGTTTGCTGTGTGAATATATCCTAAGGGTATGTTCACACGGCCTATTTTCGGCCGAAAAATCAGAAGTAGAACGCCTCCAAACATCTGACCATTGATTTCAAATGGGAAAAACGGCGTTCTGTTCCAATGGGCTGTTTTTTTACGCGACCATTTTTGAAAAGAAGCTCTGTATTTTCAGACGTTTTTGAGTTTGCATGTGAACATACCCTAAAGGGTAAAATACGTTGCAATTATGCAACATAATAGGCATGCTGTGGATTTAATAATCAGCAGCACGTCCTAAATTCCATGCAGATTTTTTTCTGCTGCATGTGCATGGGGTTCTGAAAATGAGTTAGGGCTTATTCAGACGAACGTGACGGCCGTCACATGGCTGCATGTATTTCTATGGGGCTATTTACACAGCCGTTGTTTTAACGGACCGTGTAAAGGGCTGTAAAAAAAAATAGTACATGTCCCATTTATGTCCGTTTTTACAGATCGCTCAATAGACTCAAGTCTATGAGGGATCCGTGAGAACGGGTGCAAATTGGCAGTGAAAAACTGACATTTCGCACACAATTGTAGTGAATTTTCAGTGCGCAGTCCACACAATAAATAGGGGACAAATCCCTTACTTCTGAAGTGGCCTTGTTGAAACGTCCGTGTTCGGTCCGTTTTATATGGACCGTGTATTGGCAGTTCGCACTGTCAGGAGCGGTGCAATGGCTGTATTACACAGCCACAGCCCCGCTCTATAACGGCGGAAATCAGAGAAACCTCTCATCTCCACCGCTATTCTCCTGAATGCTGCGATCAAAGCGGACTGCAGCGTTCAAGAGGAAGTGAGAAGGGGGATGCCCCTTGGATCGCAGGAATCCCTGTGATGTGATTGAGGGACATACCATATATGGGCAGACAGCCCAGGGTCCATTGAATGACCCCAGGACTGTCCTACCATATTTCTTGTTAGGGCATACTGAGGTATGTCCTAACAACTGCCTGTGTACTATCCGACCACAGGCTAATGTACAGGTATATAGATATGCCAGTACATTAAAGTTTAAAAATAAAAGTAAAAACAAAGTAATGTTAAATAAAATAAAAAATACACATACACCTTTTTTACAATAAACATTAAAATAAGTCTCAATACATAAAAAACATTCACATATTGGGTATTGGCGCGGCCGTAATAACCTGCACAACAATTTTTTTGCATCATTTATGATGTGTACGCTGTATAAAAAAAAAAAAAAAAAAAAAAAGTCTTTCACTTAGTCATGCAAGGCACGAGGTGAGATGAGCCTCACATTAATAGTAATTAACCCCATCATGTACCTTACACATTAACCCATGACTGAGAAACATGGGGTTAATTACTATTAATGTGAGGCAGATTCAAAATTCATCACACCTCGCGCCTCACATCAGAAAACAGAAGAACTTTTTTTTATTATTACGGTTGGCAAAGTATCGAATTGGTATCGAAATCGCAATACTAAACGAAGTATCGGTATCGAAGTCCAAATTCTGGTATCGTGACATCCCTTGCCCAGAGGCTTAACAATGGCAGGGTCAATAAATTCATGCTCCAAAATCTTCACATATGCTTCACAAGCCACTCTAAAAAGTAAAAGAACATTATTATAGCACACGAAGACATAAAAGTATTTCCTTTTGAAAGTCCGGAAGCCTCTTAAGATCACATTCACTTTAGATAGCCGTAAACCAAACACTTGTCCATCCAACAGCCATACCTCCCGACTCCACCATTAACATGCATGGTCAAGTTTATTTCAATGGGTAGAGGGAAATATGCCATCTGCACCCCCCCCCCCCCCCCAAATAGTCAGCTGGACATCTGTGGGTTCGGCCACCTTATATGAATCCATCAGAGCTGGACCTTCAACTCCTTTGAAAAAGGACACGTACACACATCAAAAGAGTGCTTTATTCAGCCAACATGGCCGCAACATTTGTCCTGCTATGGGACCTTATGCAAGCCTGGTGATACAACAACACGTGTGCAACATAAACGTCAGTCTCCTTAACATGAGTAAGAATTAGTGCAATAGGATATTGTACATTTACACATGTTAAAAATAAAAGTTATTAGTACAATAACGCATATTACGTGCCAGTGATCGTGATGCAATTGTAACCATATAAACTGGATTAGTGCTCAATCAAAAATGCAACAAATGTGTGCAGGGGTGGACATGGAAACCAATGGGGCAGATTTCAGCTGTTTTTTGGCGCGGATTCAGATGCAGGGTTTTTTCTCAGACATTTTCAGTCTTACTCGGAAGACGCATTTACCTGGTTGGTGATAGAGCGAGAGCGAGAGTTTTTAGCGGCCGTTTTACATCAGCGTTTCTCCGATTTTTCATCCATTTCCCGGCTGTGTGACAGTTTTTAACAGCGGCTCGTCACGTTTTTCATGGCCATTATATAAAAAAAAAAAAATAATTGATGAATTTCAGTCAGGTTTTTTTTTTTTTGTTCCAACCCCCTGGAAACACCACAGTTCCCATGTAGATAGTGCCACCATGCCCACTGAAGATGGCACCGCTCATCTGTCCCCATTTTGATGCCATCTTCTCCAGCGATGCAGGCCTGGTCTCTTCTGACCAGGCCTGCTCCAGCAGAGTGACGCAGGCGGTGCAACGATGTTTCATCACAAAAAAAAAGCGTAAAATGGCCAGCGCCGTCAATTGTATTTGCATCCTAGGGATGCATATTCAGTTGAATTCCCTTGGGACCCATCATTTTTTTTTAATGGCCGTCACATAGATTGATTTATCAAAAATGGCTGTTAACTGATGCTTCGAGTTCTACGGCTCTATGGGGGCTGCCTGCAAAAAAAAAACAAACTCAGTGTGAACAGGGCCTTTGACTAGATCTCAAGTCTATATTCTATGTAACAAAAGGACACTACACCTGCGGTCTGGTCTTCTCTTAAAAAAACACAACAAAAAAAACCACCACAAGTCTATTGTTCACGGTTATCAGCCATTTCAGACTGGGGATAGACTGATTGTAGGACAGGTGAATGTATTATTTTTCGCCTCTTCACCAGCCATTTAGACCAGTCAAAGACGGACTGTAGGGAAAGTGAATACAATCTATTATTATTACGCTGAAGGGAGGCCGACTACGGAACAAGTGAACACAGCCTATTGTCTGCTGTTATCAGCCATTTCAGGTTGATAAAGTGACTGTAGATTTTTTTTTCCAGTGAGGACCACCAAATGCAAATTCCTCCCCGTCCCATGATCACTACTTTATAGAAGTGAGTGGAGAGGAGGGCAGTCAAGTGATCTTATGAAGGGAGACTGAAGCAGGAAAAAAGGTGCTAAGAGTAAATAGCGTAAATCGCCCAATAGCGTGGCATCCTGATTCTGGCGGAGATGGCCTTATTCTTTATTATTCTCATTAGCTATAGGGTTAGTAGCCCTTTAAGCTTTAATGAAAGCCTGAGATTCTCTTTGTAAATATACATTAGGAGGATCTCCGAGACCACAGGTTGTGCCCAGTGGGGTACACATCCAGATTTCCGCACTCTTGTGGAGATGGACGTGTCACTCACATTCCGTACAAGCGCTGGTGGTGGATATCATACACGCCAAAACCAAAGACGGTAGGAAACATCAGGCAGCCGTGTGTAGGGGTTAGTGTAAAGATAATATCCGTAAATATTTCTGTTGGATCTCAAAACTGGAAATCTAAAAAGTGACAATTGACAAAGTGCAATACCATGCGGAACTATAGCACCAGCTCATCCGGATCTTTCTGTCTCATGAATAGAATGCAAGAACTACAGTGAAGACTGACACCGGCACAAACAATTTGAATCATTATGCAGATTAATTTGCCATTTAGGGTCTGTGAAAAGCTGGGTGATAACACCTATGGGCACTATAATTAAAGAGACAAAGATGAATGGCTGAAACAGAAATAGACCTAAACTAGATAAAATCAAAGTTGGCACAGCATGTGGTGTACGTGTTCAGGCAGCCCGGGTCAGCTGGAATGATGGGTATTCCCCCAGTTTCCACATAATAAACACTTTTCCGCTGTGGCGTTATTTTTGGATGTAACATAACCCTGAATCTACGGTGTCGGTCTATATTTATGGCATCTCCACAGCAACCAGCCGGAAAATATAAAAAAAAAAATAGAAAATCCTGCACCTGCCTAAAGGTTTCTGTGTAAACAGTATGAGACTCTGCGCCACTCACAGCGGGCACCGCCGCACTTCACCCTCATGCCAGGAAGCATTTTAATTAATTAGAGAAACATTTAACTACAAGGCACTCTTCCTCCCCTCCCCCGGGCGAGTTCTGACGTCGTTGTTAATTATCCACGGTATTGATGCTGGAAACTTTCATTGCCGTCTATCAATCCAATTTGTTGCCCGGGAAGCAAAAAGCTTTATCTAAAAAGAATCATTGAGAATAAATGGACGAGCGGAGCAGGAGACTTGGAGAAACACATCATAGTTAAAAGCGGGATCTGCGCTTATACGCTCTGCGCCTAGTAAGAAAATCGTATTCAAAATCCATCAAAAAAAATTTTTTTAAAAAAAGCCTAAAACTTTATAAATAAATCTCAATGCCCCTCCCTCTGTACCCCTGAACTTAATTGCATCCACATCCTTTGGAAGCAGAAACAATTGCATTGCCTCACTCAGCGCTGGTGGGTGCAATGGAAGCATCAGTTCACTACCCCGCCATACGGCGCTATTCCGGTGATGCAGGCGGCGCAACGTTGTTATAGTTTCGCCAGGTTTTGTTCCGCTGGGTCAGGCTTGGCCAGAAGAGGCAAAGTCTGCTTTGCTGGAAAACAGAATGAGGACGGGAACAGGTGGGTATGATTGTGGCTGCTTGGCACTCTACAGGGGGCACAGTGGGCCGCCCCATCTACAGGGGGCAGATAAGCCTCTGAATTATGCCGTGGATCCATGGGTCAGATTTGACCATGTGTGATTTGTGGAGCGGTACTGCACATGCTCGGCCACCTCTCTTCATTTTCAACGGGGCTGCCAGAGATAGCGCACAGCAGCCTTGAACTTAAACAATCCTGTGTAGCATAGAGAGGCAGTCTGTTTTACATAAGGGTACGTTCACACAGAGTAATTTGTAGTTGAGCTGGGCAATTAAAAAAAAAAAAAAAAAAAAAAGACCAAAAGCAAGGGCAAATAACCAACGTCATTGCGCATGTTGTATTTTTCCCAGATGCAACTGCATCTGTGTGCTCAGGACGAAAATACAGTTGAAACAAGTGGCAGAGCAGGAAACTATCCACTCCCTGCTCTACCATGCACTATGTAAGGCCGGCCACTCACATAGGCCTGCGACTCAGCGCAGACAGTCGCAATGACGTCACTGCCTTGTGCCTGCCTGAACCGATCCGTTAGCAGCTGGGCACAGACAGGCACAAGGCAGTGACGTCATCATGCCTGTCTGCGCTAAGTCACACAGACCGGAGGAGAGGAGCAGAGGGATCACCTCCACTCGTCGTTGGAATGGGGTTAGGCAACTACGGATTTTATTATTTTTATTAGGCACAATTGGGGCTGTGTGGGGGGCATTATACTGTGAGGGGGCACCTATGGGGGCATTATAGACAGTAGTCTACAGCTGGCTAAGGGGATATATATTAATTCAATGGTGTAGAATGCAGAAAAGGGGTGTGACCTAAATAATCGTTCATTAATTGTGATCGAGGTTAAATGTTCAATTATTCGGCTTTTGGTTTTTTTCTGCAGGTAGAGAAAAAAAAATAATCTGCACACTTTAAAAAAAAAACGCTCAAAATAGAATGTAAATGTATCAATGGGAAAATGTGGCACGTTTGAGATTACTTTTTTTTAATGTACACGACACATCTATGTAAAAATTAACGTCATAGACTGTGCTTATTTCCATTGGAGAAGATTAAAAGCTTTAAACGTGCATTTTTTAGAGCAGATTTTGGAACGTAAAACATGCGTCTATGTGAACATGACCTAACAGTTTCTTACGCTGTGTTAAGGGGTATGTTTGGTGCATTCAGGCCATTCTTCATAGGTCAGAGGCCGTCTCTGGTCATGGGAGGGGCAGTGTCGTAGGGTACCTACTATCGTGGAAAGCACATTCGCGGGCCAGCTCATGAGGACAATTGTTGGAGGAGGAGCCAAAACAACGTCAGGTTGTTCCGCTTTCAGACACACAACACCCCAAGCCATTCATGCGACTTCTCTGCAAATGCCAAGTCATAGAGAGAGGTTTGCATATTATGACTGATGTCCTAAACATTAAAAAGTAACCCCAAACAAAATATATCCATTGTGTTATGCGAAGTGCAGGACCTGAGGGGGCGGAGCATGACAAGAATTTAAAGTACACCAAACAGACTCTGTGTCATGCTCCACCCCCTCAGGTGCTGCACTAGGCATAACACCATGTATCAGATTTGCCTGGAGTTTTCCGTGTTTTTTTTTTAGCTTCTCTGATTAAAATAGAACAAGCTGCGAATTAGAAATGTGATAATGAGCGTTAACTACTGGAAACGAGAAGGAGAAGACTCTGGACTTGGAAGTAATGAACTGCCAGGGGATGAAGCCGAAAATAGACAGAGGATTTGCCCATGATCTGATCAGCGTTACCAGATCATTTGCAGAAAACTTGTCGGTATAGAGACGTCTATGGAAGGAAATCTACAACCAGCGGAATGACTGTCCACAAGGAGAAATGTACTAAATACTAATACACATGGTCAGGAACCAATAGTTTAGCAGCATAGAAAGGAATCGGGGGAAAGAAAATAAATAAAATCACTAACGATCAATTTTTAACTGAGTTATACCAAAAGCCCAGAAATGCTGTGAATAGGTGTTTTAACCCCTTCCCTCAAATGGACGTACCATTACGTCTTAATTGTGGTCTAAGGGCAGATTCACACGAGCGTTGCGTTTTTGCGCGCGCAAACAACGCGGCGTTTTGCGAGCGCAAAAAACATTTGACAGCTGCGTGTGTCATGCGTGTCTGATGCGCGGCTGCGTGATTTTCGCGCAGCCGCCATCATAGAGATGAGGCTAGTCGACGCCCGTCACTGTCCAAGGTGCTGAAAGAGCTAACTCTTTCAGCACCCTCGACAGTGAATGCCAAACACAACAGCGAAAAACCTGTAAAAAAAAAAAGATAAAGTTCCTACTTACCGAGAACTTCCCGGCCGTTGTCCTTGGTGACGCGCCTCTCTTGACATCGGGCCCCACCTCCCTGGATGACGCGGCAGTCCAAGTGACCACTGCAGCCTGTGATTGGCTGCAGCCTGTGCTTGGCCTGTGATTGGCTGGAGCTGTCACTTGAACTGAAGTGTCATCCCGGGAGGTCGGACTGCAGGAAGGAGACAGGAGTAATCGGTAAGTTAGAACTTCGGTTTTTTTTTACAGGTTCATGTATTTTGGGATCGCAAGTCACTGTCCATGGTGCTGAAACAGTTTAACTCTTTCAGCACCATGCACAGTGAATCTCTCCCGACGTCGCGGACCGGAAATTTTTTTGCCGGGTTCGGCCAAAACGAGTTTTGCCGAACCCGGTGAAGTTTGCCTCGGTTGTCGGGGTTCGCTCCTCGCAAAGACACTCCGTTTGGATGCTTGGAAACAGAAAAGCACGTGGTGCTTTTTTGTTTCCATTCATCCTTTTGACAGCTGTTGCGCAAACACGCAGTTCGCACGGAAGAGCTTCTGTGCGACCTGCCTGGTTTTCACGCACCCATTGACTTCAATGGGTGCGTGATGCGTGAAATACGCAGTTATTGAACCTGTCGCGTATTTTGCGCAGCGAACAAACGCTGCGCAAAATACACGGACTGTGTGTACTGCCCCATAGATTTCTATAGGGCATTGCGTGCCGCGCGAAAACCACGCGGTCTACACGCTGCCAAATCACGCTCGTGTGAATCCCCCCTAACTGCAATAGAACGTAATGGTACATCCCGTGGATGACACGGGCACAGGAGCGGTGTTCGCACCATCAGCAGCGGGTGTCAGTTGTGATCTACTAGTCCTTCTCAATGAATTAGAGTATCAAACGTTAATTTCAGTAATTCAATTGAAGTGAAACTCCTATATTATACAGATTCATTACACACAGAGTGATCTATTTCCAGCATTTTTTTCTTTTGATGTTGAAGATTATGGCGAACAGTAAATGAAAACCCCAAATTAGATTGGGTAAAAGTTGAAGATTGTAGACTCACTGTCTGACACTCTAATCTTCTGATCAACACAAAACACCTGCAAAGGTTTCCTAAGCCTTTAACCCCTTAGTGACCACCAACACGCCTTTTCACGGCGGTCACTAAGGGGCCTTAAAGGAACAGTGTCATCACAAATTTTTTTTTCATATGTTAAAGATGTTAGTGCTTTATTAAAAACGTTTATATTTGTGTGTTTGTGTTTTACTTTCTTATTTTTACACTTTTTCTTCCCTATGGGGGCTGCCATTTTTTGTTCCATTTCTGTATGTGTCGATTAACGACACATACAGACATGGAATACGGCAGCCACAGTCCCATAGGGACTGCGAACGGCTCCCGTCCCATCCACTTCTGTGTACGCCGTCTGTGTGGGAACTGCGCATGCGCCGCTCCCACACAGTCCAATTTGAAATTGGCGCCGTCCGGCGCCATTTTCCTGTGGACCGGAAGTCGCGGCCGGACAGTAAGATTACTACTTCCGGTCGCGGCTTCCGGACTTGTGCACTTGGACCAGCGGCAGCAGGCGGAGCAGACGGGCCGGAGGGAGCCGCGGCGGCAGGAGCAGGTAAGAGATTTCAATGTATGTTCGTATTTGTGTACGTTTACTCCGGTATGTAAACCTACTACACTGTGTGTTAGCTCAAAAAATGGCGACACACAGTGTAGGAGGTTAGACCGTTCAAACCCCTCGTTTATCCCGGCACTAGCCAGGATAAAGGAGGGGGGGGGGGATGCTGAGAGCTCACTAGAGCGAGGGCTTTTTACCCAATTTTGCAATGCTGCAATTTTGGGAATAGCTCCATCTAGTGACCAGCAATGGGAAATATTATAAATTAGAATCTAATTTATAATATTTCCTGACTCGTGAAAAAAATAAAAAAAATTTGAACAATGTTTAATCACCCACACACTAAATGTTTAATTTAAAAAAAAACAAACAAGTTTTTCTGGCAACACATTCCCTTTAAGCTATAGGCTTATAATTTAAATGTATCTGCTTGTAAAACAGATAGTAATACCACACAAAATAGTTACTAGTTAACATCCCCCATATGTCTACTTTATATTTGCATCGTATTTTGAACATCCTTTTATTTTTCTAGGACGTTACAAGGCTTACAACTTTAGCAGCAATTTCTCACATTTTCAAGAAAATTTCAAAAGGCTACTTTTACAGGGGCCAGTTCAGTTCTGAAGTGGTTTTGAGGGCCTTATATATTAGAAAACCCTAATAAAATTACCCCATTTTAAAAACTGCACCCCTCAAAGTATTCAAAACAGCATTCAGAAAGTATTTTAACCCTTTAGGCGTTTCACAGGAAATAAAGCAAAGTAGAGGGGAAATTTACAAATTTCTCCTTTTTTTGCCAAAATTCATTTGTAATAAAAAAAATTGTGTAACACAGAAGGTTTTACCAGAGAAATACAACTCAATATTTATTGCCCAGGTCCTGCAGTTTTTAAGAATATCCCACATGTGGCTCTAGTGTGGTAATGGACTGAAACACTGGCCTCAGAAGCAAAGGAGCACCTAGTGGATTTTGGGGCCTTCTTATTTTTAGATGATATTTTAGGCACCATGTCGAGTTTGAAGAGGTCTTGTGGTGCCAAAACAGTGGAAACTCCCCAAAAGTGACCCCATTTTGGAAACTAGACCCCTCAAGGAATTTATCTAGGGGTATAGTTAGCACTTTGACCCCACAGGTATTTTGCTATATTTATTGGAGTTAGTTTGTGAAAATGTTTTTTTTTTTAATATTTACAAGGAATAAAGAAGAAAATTCACCCCAACATTTGTAAAGAATCTTCTCCCGATTACGGAAATGCCCCGTGTGTGGTAATAAACTGCTGTTTGGACCCACGGCAGCGCTCAGAAGGGAGGGAGCGCCAATTGGATTTTGGAGCACAGATTTTGTTGGATTGGTTTTTAGTGCCATGTTACGATTGCAACCCCCTGGAGGGAACAAAATAGTGGAAACCTACAAAAGTGACCCCATTTTGGAAACTCAAGGAATTTTTCTAGGGGTTTAGTAACCATTTATACCACACAGGTCTTTTGCAGAATTTAGTAGAATTAGGCCGTGAAAATGAATAAACATTTTTGTCCACTAAAATGTTGAATTTTTTCATTTTCACAAGGGATAAAGGAGAAAAAGTCGCCCTAAATTTGTAACGCAATCTCTCGAGTATGGCAATACCCCACATGTGGTAATTTATTTTTTTAATAGAAATTAATTAACCTTTGCAGGACTGATCCTTTTTTGCTTTTCCATTTTAACTTTTTTTATTTTTCCATGAATTGAGCGATGTGAGAGCTTATTTTTGGCAGGACGAGCTGTAGTATTCATTGGTACCATTTTTTGTTAGATGCAAATTTTTGATCACTTTTTATTTAGAGCTTTGGTGGCCAAAATCAGTGATTTTGGCGTTTTAAATTCTTTATTTCTTACGGCGTTCATAATGCGCTATGACAATTGTACTTTATTCTGCGGATCGGTACGATTACGGCGATACCAGATGTATATATTTTTTTATGTTTTGCAGCGTTTGCACAATAAAATCACTTCTTTATAAAATAATTTATTTTCTGTGTCACCATATTCGGGTTGTAGTTTTTATTGGTACTATTTTCGGGTACATGCAACTTTTTGATCACTTTTTATTCTATATTTTGGGAGGGGTGGTGACCGAAAAATAGTGATTCTGGCATTGTTTTTAGTTTGGTTTTTTTGCGGCGTTCATCGTGCGGTACAAATAACATTATAGTGTTATAGATTGGGTCGTTACGAATGTGGTGATACCAAATATGTGTACTGTTTAACGGTTTCATTTTTTTCCTATAATAAGAGACTTAAAAAATAAAAGGTTTTTTTTTAAATTTTTTTATATATTAACTTTTTTCTTTACTTCTTACTCTTTCTTCTTTTACCTGCAGCTCTGATCGCTGCTAGAATACATTATACTGCCTAGGTAATGTAACGTATTCCAACTGTCAGTGTGACGTCACAGTCAATCTGACAGTTAGTCTACGAGGACCAGCAGAGGCTGATGCTCATAGGCTTGCATACATGGCAGAACCGGGGGCCGTTGTCTGGCCCCCGGGTGCCATCACAAGCATCAGCAGCCCCCACAATTGCATGGGGGCTGCTGATGTGCTACAAACCCTGAACATGCGGGAATCGCAATCGAGCCCCGCACGTAACGGGTTAATTGCCGAAATCAGCGGCAATGAGCCGCTGATCGGCAACTATTGGAGTGTCAGCTGTCCGGGACAGCGGACCTCCCGGTTCCCGATGCACACTGTCGCCGATACGGTCACAGACACGGTCATCGACCGTGTGAATCGCGAACGGTAGTGACGTCCTGTCACTGACAGGAAATCTATCAGGAGGCTGATCCTGATAGGCTTCCGTGCATGGCAGACACGGAGGCCATTACTTGGCCTCCGATCGCCATGCTAGCCATCTGCAAACCTCACGATTTATCGTGAGGTCTGCCGATGAGCTAGAAACCCCTGAATGCGGTGATTGCAATCGATCACCGCAATCAAGGGGTTAATTGCCGAAATAAGCCGCTGATCGGCACACAGTGGAGTGTCAGCTGTCTGGGACAGCTGGCCTCCCGGTGCACACTGTCGCCAACATTGTGCACCGGGAGCCACTCAGTAACTGTACGTCCCTGTGCACCAAGACACTGGCCGCATGGACGTACAGTTACGTCCTCGTGCGCCTAGGGGTTAACCCCTTAGTGACCAGCCTATTTTAGGCCCTAATGACAATGCTATTTTTTGTTTTTCTATAGTCTCATTCAAAAAGCTATAACTTTATTAGTTTTCCATTGACCTAGCTGTATGAGGACGTGTTTTTTTTTTGCTAAGATTAGTTGTACTTTTTAATGGCACCATTTTGGGGTACATAATGTATTAACTTTTTTGGGGTGGAATAGAAAAACCCCCTGAAATTCCGCCATTGTTCTATGCATTTTAAATTCATGCCCTTCACTGTGAGGCGGAAATCACACATTACCTTTATTCTATGGGTCGGTACGATTACGACGATACCACATATGTACAGTTTTTTTTTATGTTTACGACTTTTGCACAATAAACTCTTTTGAACTAAAATGATTTGTTTTGCATCGTCGTTTTCCAAGTCCTGTAATTTTTATATTTATTTTTCAGTCAATGTAGTGATATGAGGGCTTGTTTTTTGCGGGATGAGACGTAGTTTTGATTTGGTACTCTTTTGGGGTACATGGGAGTTCTTGATTAACTTTTATTATGACTTTTTGGGGGTCAATGGGAAAATAGCAATTTCTCCGTTGTTTTGGGTTTGTTTTTTACAGGGTTCACCTTTGCGGTTTAAATGGTCCAACAGCCTGGTTCAGTAGGCCACACAATCATGAAGACTGCTGACTTGACAGTTCCCCAGAAGACAGTCATTGACACCCTCCACAAGGAGGGTAGGCTACAAAGCGGACATTGCTAAAGAAACTGGCTGTTCACAAAGTGCTGTATCCAGGCATATTAAATGGTGCACAAGCAACAGGGATAACCACAGACTTGAAAGGATTGTCAAGAAAAGGCCATTCTAGAATCTGGGGGAGATTCACAAGGAGTGGACTGCGGCTGGAGTCAGTGCTTCAAGAGCCACCACACACAGACGTATCCAGGACATGGGCTACAACTGTCGCGTTCCTTGTGTCAATCACTTGTGACCCAGAGACAATGTCAGAAGCGTCTTACCTGGGCTAAGGAGAAAAAGGAATGGTCTGTTTCTCAGTGTCCAAAGTCCTGTTTTCAGATGAAAGTAAATTTTGGATTTCATTTGGCAATCTCGGTCCCAGAGTCTGGAGGAAGAGTGGGGAGGCGTCAATCCAAGTGTCTTGCGGTCCAGCGTGAAGTTTCCACAGTCAGTGATGGTTTGGGGGCCGTGTCATCTGCTGGTGTTGGTCCGCTGTGTTATATCAAGTCCAGAGTCAGCACAGCGTCTAGCAGGACATTTCCCAGCTCTTCATGCGTCCCTCTGCTGACAAGCTTTATGGAGATGCTGATTTCATTTTCCAGCAGGACTTGGCATCTGCCCACATTGCCAAAAGTACCAATACCTGGTGTAATAACCACAGTATCCCTGTGCTTGATTGGCCAGCAAACTCGCCTGGCCTAAACCCCATAGAGAATCTATAGGGTGTTGTCAAGGGGAAGATGAGACACCAGACCCAACAATGCAGACGAGCTGAAGGCTGCTATCAAAGCAACCTGGGCTTCCATAACATCTCAGCAGTGCCACAGGCTGATCGCCTCCATGCCACGCCGCATTGATAACACCTCAGCAGTGCCACAGACTGATCGCCTCCATGCCACGCCGCATTGATAACACCTCAGCAGTGCCACAGGCTGATCGCCTCCATACCACGCCACATTGATAACACCTCAGCAGTGCCACAGGCTGATCACCTCCATGCCACGTTGATCACACCTCAGCAGTGCCACAGCAAAAAGCCGAACAGAAACTAAAGCAGGTGAGCGATAACACGAGCACTTCTGCCGCTTCGTTCTAGCGATTGGTGGGGATCTCAGTGCTCTGTCCCCCACCAATCAAAACTTCTGACACGTTGCTATGACATGCCCGAAGTTTGAACGTTTAGTTACACATTAAAAAGCAGCCGCTACAGGTGAATTTCCAGAATAGGCGGTTGTGTGTGTACGTGAGGAATAACGCTATGTTCACATGTCATGGAGAGGTCTATGGAAAATATGGTGTGGATTTTTCATAAAATTTGCGGCAGAAACCCACAGCTGACACGATGATTTCTGCCACAGTTTGGACAGCGGATCCGCACGCGGACTTGCCCCCAATCTAATTTATTAAAGCTAATCTGCAGCTTTCCAGCGCGGAATCCGCAGCAATAATGAACATGCGGTAGATTTCCAAAGCGCTTTCATTATTCCAGATATTTTCCGGAGCGTGTAATATACCACACTCCCATTCTTTGCCTGTTGGAGTTGTGTGATTGGATTCGGTCAGGGTTTAGGCGATGAACATGTTATGCCAGCATTTCTGGCCATTATAGGACTTGCCTCCTGCATTTCTCAGCAGTTTTCCCTCCTGCAGTCTCTATGTTTTTTGCTGGATACCGTTGTATGGAATTCATACCAATGTATACCAGCCTAAGGGAGGCCAAAAGGACACTCTTTTGGCCTCTGTTGGGCTAATGGAGCCCCATAGACACACTTACACCTGCATTCCGGCTCCGTTGTCCTGCTCAGTTATAAGTGCAGAACGAGAATACCCAAAGCACCAGATCTGTCGATTGATGGAAACCAACAGTGCCAGACAAAACCCACTGGCTTCTAACGGGTTTCCGTCTCTTTGCCGGACAAAATCGTGCTGGATGCTGCGCTACTTTGTTCGGCAAAAACAACGTAATCTGACAGAGGCTCCTAATAGAGCCTCTGACGCAAATGTGAACAAGGGCTTAAAGATGTTCCCACCCATAGGCTCTGTTCAAATCTGCGTAAAAAGCTCCGCTAGGAGCTTCCGTCGCAGATTCCGTTTTTTTTGCCAAACAGTAGCGCAGCATTCTGTAACATGACGAAAACCCGATGGTGCCCCTTAAAAAGTCATTGGGTTGGATCATGCAACAGTACCAGTGGCTCCAGTTTTTTTCTTGTTCTGCTCAGATGATGGAACAGAACGGAAAGCCCTGACACCGATGTGAACACAGCCTTGAATTAAGTTATACAATGTCACGATATCCATTCAATACAATCTCACGCCATCCTGTAAGAAAGAAAAACATTAATGTATGCATTAAAAAGGGAGTCTGGGCGGTGAATGGCACCATCAGAGGCATCTTATACAGCCATTCATTTAAAAAAACAAAAACATCTTTAGTCTATTGGTGACAGATGGCCGACTGATACCACTGGTGGGCGCCATTGGTCGGCCATAAAACTCCCTTGTTAAAAACCGGAGGTATACTTTTTTTTTTACAATGTTTAACATCTCGCGCAATGTCAGTTTTAGAGATAAAATAAGGGGAGACACATTTGTAGCAACAAACACGCTAATCGTACACCAAACGTACAGGTATGTGTACACGACCTATTTTCAGACGTAATGGAGGCGTTTTTCTCCTGAAAACAGCTCCGTAATTTCAGACGTATTTTGCGTTGTCGTGTGAACATACCCTAATGCGAAAACTGCCTCAGTGAGCTGATAATCCCTCACTCCAGACTAATTTTTCCAGTGAATTGAGGGTCAGTGATCAGTATATGGGGCGGGGGAGGGAAGAGGCGGGTGAGAAGTGTAGAAAGAGGCATTTTTTGTAATTAAGGCTACTTTCAGACGAGCGAGTCCAATTTGCACGCGTAAAAAACTCTGTCCGTGGTTTTCACTGACCCATAGACTTCAATGGGCGACTAGGTGTGTGAAAACTCACCAATATAGGACACGCAGTGCGTTTCATGCAACGGACACTCACTGCGTGAAAACTCACGCATGTCTGAATAGGCCCATGGAGTATTTCGCTCGTCTGAATGCGCCCTAAATATATTACAAAACTTCCTTATCTAGGCTCGTACGATTGTTTTATTGAGGTGGGGGAATTGAAGACAGCAGTTACTCTAAAGGGGTTCTCCGATGGCCTATTCTTAGTATAGGCCATCAAGATTTGATCGGTGGGAGTCAATTATCCCTTTCATTGTTTACACAGACAGCGCCGTACTTACAGTAGTGGATGTGCCCGGTACTACAGCTCATTCCTATTCATCTGAGCGTCGCAGCCCTTTCATTTTGCTGATCAGCGGGGGTCTCAGGCGACTGATCATATATTGATGGCCAAATCAGAAGGAGAGTCCGTTGATCCTTTGAAATGTCTATAAACCGGGGCGCTCGCGAGCTGCAAACCAAGATGGCCGCATGCTGAGGTAGCTCCGCGACTCCTGGGCACAACAGCTACAAAAAGCTTATATTTGAGGTGAATTCCCTCGCTCACTTACCCTTCTCCTCCATCCGGAGGATCTTCTGCCCGGATTGTCCATGGTTCGGAAGAGTGCGGTGGGGCGAAAGGACTTGAAACCACCGGAGTCCTCCGTCCCTGCCCCCACACCTGAGATTGCAACATCGCCCGCCATGTCGACCGTTTCTGAAGACGAACTACAGGCCTCGCCTGAGCTCATCGCAGGCTCCCAAGAAGACGGTTCACAGCTATCTGAACCCCAGTTCACTACCAGAGATGCCTCTCTGCTGCAGAAATTTAAACAGCTCTTGCAGCAAGAACTGCAACTTACCGCGTCTAAGCTGTCGAGAGATCTTACCCGAGAGATACGTGAACTGGGAGCCAGGACTAATGCCCTGGAAACCAAGATGGACGACACCATCGAAGTTCTGAACGCGCACGATGCCGAATTTGACTCGATGAGAGCAGACCTGGATTCTACAATGCTTCGTTTAGAGGACTTTGAGAATCGTGCACGGCGGGGGAACCTCCGGATACGAGGTTTGCCCGAGACATATGAGGACCTTAGTTCTTCCATTACAGCCCTGTTCCAAGAGCTGGCACCGGGCCTTCCAATAGACAGGTTGGAGATGGATCGGATCCATAGGTCGCTCGGCCCTAAGCGACAAGACGGCAAGCCACGAGACATAGTGGTGAAACTCACCTACTATGCCACCAAAGAAACCCTGTCCCAGAAGGCCAGAGCATCACCAACCCTCATGTTTCAAGGCCACGAATACCAGATTTTTGCTGATCTTTCCCCGATCACTATACAGAAACGACGGAATATGAGAAACCTGCTAGCTGTTCTACAGAATCGCCAGATAAGATATCGCTGGGGATACCCCTTCAAACTACAATTCACTCTGGATAATAAATATTATTCGGCCAACTCAGCGGAAGAGCTCAAGCAAATTTTGGTCTCCCTGCAGCTTTTACCGGCTGACGCTGAACGCTCAAGCCAACCTTCTCAGGGACGCCGGGACGGGCCGCAGCTACGTCCCATTTGGAATAAGGTACCTCCACGCAGACCGCCTGGGAGAGCTGGAGTTGTTGCTGATGTCCGAGACGATCCTGGCTGATGGATGAGTACTTTTTAACATGTTTCACCCTGTGTATTGGCTCACCTACAGCGGAGACTGTTCTGAGGATTGGGCAACCATGGCGGCCATGTTTTGCTGTATCCGACAAAAGTTTGCCGTTTAACTGATTGCAATGTTTATTAATTTGGTTCTGACCCTTCCCTCCATTAATATGGTTGTCATTGTTATTTTTCTGTCTTGCCGGCCAGACACCCTTTGCCTTGCTTCCTGGCGGCATTGAGTGTATGGCCCACAGGGGTTCAATCTGCGATACAATTTGAGGTTATTGATGGGCCCGGCCCAGCCTTATGCTGATCGGAACGGGGACGTGAGTCTTGGCGCGGTGCGGCCTGCCTGTCACTCACTGCCCCAGGATTGGGGGTGGTGGGTGGCGGGTATGCGGCCCCGTGGCGGACAACACAGTGCGGCGGGTTATGTTTAACTACACTGAATAACTGTCCGAGACGATCCCGGCCGATGGGCGAGTACTTTTAACACGTTTTAACTTGTGTATTGACCCATCTACAACGGAGACTATACTATGTCCTGAGGAATGGGCTGCTATGGCGGCCATGTTTTGCGGAACCTGACAAAAGTTTACCGCTTAACTAAATGCAATGTTTAATAATTTGGTTCTAACCCTTTCCTCCATTAATATGGTTGTCATTTTTCTGTTTCTGTCTGGCCGGCCAGGCACACTCTGCCTTGCCTCTCGGCGGCGTGGTGTGTATGGCCCGCAGGGGTTCAACCCGCGCCATAATTTGAGGTTATTGATGGGCCCAGCCAGGCCTTATGCTGATCAGAAGAGGGTCGGGATTCTTGACCGTGGTGCGGCCTGCCTGTCACTCTCCGCCCCGGGACCGGAGGTGGTGGGTGGCAGGCATGCGGCTCCGCGGCAAGCGACACAGTGCGGCGGGTTATGTGCAACTGCACTGATTAATAGATATGTTTGAAATGTGACCATATGTTTGTAAAGGCCTCGGCGCGCCTGGTCCGCCATTTTATTTGAGGCAGAATGTTTTGGGAGACTATTGTTCTCTTCCCTCTATCCACAATCCCTGGTTTGTTTCCCCCTCTTTGTCATGACAACGCCTTGGGGTTCACCTCAATGGATTACCGTAACCACACCTTTGTGCCCAGGTGTTGGTGACCCCGGATTCTATCAGTAGTACCCCCTGTGCTACTGTCTACCCTACTTGGCCGATTTTCGGACACTTTCTCTTTTTTATTTTCTATGCATATTTGTCTCTATACCCCTTTTTACTTAATCTGTTTCTCCCACCCCTTTCCTTCCGGCCCTTCTTTCCCTTTCCCCCTGTCGGTCAGAACTCAGTATAAAAGTATTAGATCCTACAGATGGCAGCATCTGCCTTAAAAATAATCTCACATAATGTCCAAGGCTTCAATTCTCCACATAAACGATCAAAGGCATTTCATTTCTATAAAGCCTGTCGTGCGGACATTGTCTGTCTCCAGGAAACCAGATTCTCTGTCACTTCTAGACCAAAATATCTCAGCGCACATTTCCCTGTTTTCCACGGCGCATATGCTCATGAAAAGCGACGTGGGGTAGTTATTGCCTTCAGGAAGAATCTCCCCTTTCTTTGCAAAACGGAAATTCTTGACCCCACTGGTCGTTATGTGATTCTTGTTGGCACGCTATTTGATATAGAAGTGACATTAGTGGGATATTATGGACCAAATGATTTCCAAACAGGGTTTTTTTCCCACTTATTTAAATTGATAGATGCTAATCGAAAGGGCTTACTAGTGGTCATGGGCGACTCAAATCTGGTAATCAATCCCTCTATGGATAAATCCCCAGCCCCGACCGCACCCACATCTCAAACTTCCTCATCCACGTTTAGCGACATGTTACGCACGCATGATCTCCAAGACCTGTGGAGGGAACTTCATCCCAGTACTAAGGATTTTACTTTTTACTCCAACCCTCACTCCTCTTTTAGTCGCATTGATCACATATTTACGTCGCAGCGTTCACTACCATTATGCTCCGCTGCAAAGATACTTAGCACACCCTGGTCAGACCATAACCCTGTAGAGGTCTCCTTCTCTTCTCTGATCCCACGGGGGCTCTCTTTTAATTGGCGCCTAAACGACTCCCTATTGACATCCAAAGACTCATTTGCGCAGATTGAAGTAGCTGTTAAGGAATACTTTGAATTAAATGTGGGTTCCACGTCATCGCCGATAATACTATGGGAAGCCCATAAAGCCACCCTGCGAGGGGCTCTCATTAGGATGGGGTCCATTAAAAAAAAAAACAGAGAAAAGAAAATAGCAGATTTATACCGAACGTTAAATCAAAATGAAAATGCTTGGAAACAGACTCCTTCGCTTGCTAATAAGGCTTTGGTAGAGGCCACCAAACTAGAACTCGATCTTTTATTAACGGAACAGGCTGAGCGCAAACTACGATGGTCCAAACAGCGCTACTACTCGCAAAGCAATAAACCTGGTAAACTTTTAGCACGCCAACTGCGAGTTCCTGTGGTGCCAAAAGAACTTGTTAGATTGAGGACAGCCTCCGGAACAATAACAGCTGATCCTAATAAGATTGTCTCCCAATTTAAACATTTCCTTTCTAAATTGTACTCATCCCCCCCACCTTTTGACCCCTTGAAGGCTGAAGGCCTATTTGCTAATCTGATCTTCCCGGGCATCACCCCCACCAATCTTGATGCCTTGGAGGCCGAGATATCTGAGACGGAAGTTCAGGCGGCTATCAAGGAGTTAAAACCTTCCAAATCTCCTGGTCCAGATGGATTTTCCCCATTATACTACAAAAAACTTTCCCCGCTCCTAAGTCCGTATTTAACCCAACTCTTTAACACTATCCGAACTGGCACGACTCTTCGGGTACCAACCCTGACGGCACATATTGTAATGATTCCAAAACCCCAAAAGGACGCCCTTCAAATTACTAATTATAGACCAATATCCCTCCTGAACACTGATATAAAAATTTTAGCTAAAATTCTGGCGGCTAGAGTCAACCGCTTCCTTGACGGGATAATACATGGGGATCAGGCAGGCTTTGTCCCAGGCAGACAAACAAGCGATTGTACCAAGAGAGTTATATCCCTGGTTCACCTGGCACGTAAGAGAAATGTGGCTTCAATGCTCCTTTCACTTGACATTCAAAAAGCTTTTGACACAATATCCTGGTCTTACATGGATTTTGCCTTGGGGAAGTGGGGGTTTGGCAGCCATTTTATGTCTTGGGTGCACGCCCTCTATTCTAACCCTACTGCTAAAGTTTGTTATGCGGGTTATCAGTCTGCTTCCTTTTCTATTGAACGAGGCACCAGACAGGGATGCCCGCTATCCCCTATTCTATTTATTCTAGCGCTAGAACCTCTAGCTATGATGATTCGCCAAAATCCGAACATCAGGGGTCTGGAGTTAGGGGGCGTGCAACATAAATTGTCCCTCTTCGCTGACGATATGCTACTTATGCTCTCCCAACCCCTTATCTCCCTTCCTAACTTAATGCAAACTCTATCAGAATTTGCTTCAATATCTGGACTGGCTATAAACCCCACGAAATCCATCGCATTAAATATTAACCTGACACAACAAACTATGCACTCATTACAAAGCCATTTCCCCTTTCAGTGGGCCAGACATTCATTGAACTACCTGGGTATTCATTTGACCCCCTCCTATGATCAGCTGTATTCCGCTAACTACCCCTCCCTTATCCGCTCTCTAACATCCTCGATGACATGCTGGCAATCTACATATCTATCCTGGATGGGACGCATCTCTGCAGTCAAAATGACCATCCTTCCAAAGCTCCTCTACCTGTTTCAAACCCTGCCAATCAAAGTCCCACCACACATTTTGCGTCTTATTCAGAACCGGATTTCTTTCTTTATTTGGAGGGGAGCGCGTCCTAGAATATCCAGGTCTACACTTTGCTCGCCAAAGGCAGATGGGGGCTTGGGGGTTCCGAATATTTCCAAATATTACCAAGCAGCTATGATAGCGTCCTTAACTAAATTGCATGTTTCTGTAAATATGCCTTTATGGGTATACCTGGATATCCCGGAGACGTCGCCAACCCCGATCCAATCATTACCGTGGGTACCCCCCTCCCTTCGCTCTCCTCATCTTTCCCCCACACTTACGCACATTTTAACGGTATGGGACTCTGTCAAATATTCTAGCAGATTGATCTCGCCGCACCTTCCTCTCCTTTCGCTGTGGCATAACCCCCTGTTCTCCCCAGGCGCGGACAATTATCTTGCATTTAAATGGTGGTGGTCGAGTGGTATACTCAGAGTTCATCATCTTCTAGCGCCCACTCACTCTCGGATTCTCTCGTTCTGTGAGCTTCAGACCTCTCGGCAGATTCCCAATGGCGAAGTATTCCGATATTTACAACTCAAGAATTGGATTACTTCTCTTATTCATAATAAGACTGCTTCTGACTCCTTCTCTCAGTTCGAGCGAATCTGCGAAACTAGCCCTAACACTAAGGGGATCATATCAATATTATATAAGTGGCTTCTTAACAATCCCACACCTGTTCCTCACACATATGTGGATCGATGGCACCGGGACTTGGGGGTGACGCTTGAACCAGCAGATTGGCACAGTATCTGGAATACAATGTCGCACTGCTCTATTAATATGAATATCTTAGAATCAGCCTATAAAGTCATGATGAGGTGGTATCTGGTTCCTAGTCGACTTGCCCGCGCTTTTCCCACCTACCCCGACTCATGCTTTCGTGGTTGCCACACTCCCGGTGACATGCTCCACATCTGGTGGTCCTGCCCAAGGCTTATACGATTCTGGAGTAGGGTGTTTGGCCTCGCCCAAAGTTTATTCGGCATACTTATACGTAGGGACGCTAGGATAGCTCTTCTCCATTACAAACCTCCAGAACTCACGAATGCACAATTTCGACTATTCTCTTATATCCTATTGGCTGCTAAAATAACTATCGCCCACTCCTGGAAAAAACGTACAGTAACTTTTGCAGAGGTCAAAACAAGAATAGACCAGATATTTGTGAACGAAAAACTTACAAGTATCTTATTAGATAGAGTTGCCGGATTTGAGTCGCTCTGGTTACCCTGGATTAGCTACGCATACCCTCACCTGCCTGCCAATATGATTACTGCTTATTAAAGTCAAACGACTTCTTTCATAGCAGATTTCTGGCCGACAACCCCCCCCTTACCTTCCCAGCTTTCCGCTATACTCTTCCCAATCCTTCTACTCCCCCCTGTTTCGTCTCTTGTCTTTATGCTGTTTCTTTTATTATATCGAACCTGCATATTTACTGTTACTGCAACCACGAATATTCGACACTTTGTCTTTATAATTGCAATATAATTTGCTGAGTGTATAGATTGATTTTTTGTTCAGTATTATTTATTTGTGTTTTCGAAATATGCCCTTTACCTTGTTGTAAAAAACTTTCAATAAAATTTGTTGAAAAGAAATGTCTATAAACCAAGTTTCTTGCCGATTTGAAAAATCTGACAGCATACAGATGACATCCGTGATTTTCACACATCCAAAAGCTTCAATGGGTGCGCAGTGTGCAAAACCAGACTAGAATTGGACATACAGGGAGTTTCCCGCAGCAGAAACACGCTGCGTGAAAAACAAAACGTACGTCTGAATAGCCACACTGAATTGAATAGGTCCGTATGCGGTCTGTTTTATCGGACAGCACACGGACCTATACCACGTTCATGTGAATCAGGCCTTAGGCTTCATACACACGACCGTAAATTCAGCCGTAATTAAGATGCACCCGATTTATTAATAGGTGCACGCCTCTAAATAAATTAAGCGCATCTCTGGCTTTCCGTGCGCTACAGATTTGCATTATAACTTACGCCAGCTTCTGGCGCAACTTATAGTAAATTTGTCGGGTTGCAGGTTGCCCGGCCCCTCCTCCTGAGCCCCACCCATTTGTAAAAAGTGTTAGAGGCAGCATAAAAAAAATAAATCAAAGAGTCGCAAAATTTTTGGGCAAATTTTTTTTGCCGTTGAGTGTTCAATAAAATCTCCCCCTTGTGTTTCAATTCCTGCTTGCTGTGGATAGAAGCATGCCAGTTTATATACAGATGCTAAAAACTATAATTTTCCTGCTCACACAGGTGTCGGGATCGTCACAAGTCCAACACCTCTGTCAGATGAACAAGAACAGGATGGGTTTTCAGCCTCCGGATATAAGAGAAGAATGTTCCTATTTACTGACAACAAGCAGAGGTCTTGAAAATTGTGAGACACTATACAAAGATGCGAAACTTTTCATAATACAATAAATAAGCTTTATTTACACAAGACTAGACGGCCATATACACATGTCGGAAACTACAAGCAAACAGGAGAAAGCTTGGTTCATGAATGGAATTCCAGTACTACAGTAAAGACTGTCATATACAGACGCAGAGAAGGAAAACCTCTGCACAACACCTAGAAGCACTGGAATGACATAACAGAAGGAAAATCAGCTCATTATCACATTAGTGGTGGAGGAAGCCGGACGGAGGCTGCGGAGGAAAATCCACCCTAATGGCTGTGCTGAAATATTCACATAATCGGTTGCTATTTCCGGAACCAATTTACATATCACCAGCAAAGCCCTCACATCCCTCCGGAAAAGCTGAGCAACCAGTCCTGCATGAGCCAGCTGTCCCTGGGATAACGGGACTCCCTGAGGGTGCTCTGAACAGACGGGGGAGGGGGACAAACAGATACAGGTTACCCTGGGGTCACATTGAAGTGAAGAATAATCAGGTATGTATGACCCACCCCTCAGCAATCTGAAAATCTCAGTGTTACAATAATCCCCAATAATCTACAATGACCCAGATCCCCAGCCGCACCCTGCGAGGAGGGGGGCAAAGTCCAATTAATTCACGTCACTAGATCCCTGTTGATCCCCCTTAAAAAGGAAACTCGTCACCAGGGAAGACTCCTGAACACAACCAGATTACGGCACCAGATCAGTTCCTTGTGATACGGAGCGATAATGTTATTCTATTCTATGGAGGCGCCATATAGACTGAAAACCGCTGCATTCATGTATACGGATGTGAACGACACAGAAACCGTACGGTCGCGGGCATGAGGCCTAAGTGAGGCCATTTCACAGATACACTAAATGCCCACCTACTCCATACATATTGCGGTCTGGTTGAATGTTGCTAGTTTCCAAAAGAGTCTATGGGCCAAGAGAAAACTGAGATTTGTGCCAATTAAATGGCAATAGCGAAGAGGGGTGCCAACTTGAGCCAGGGGTCCCCCCTCTATCCAAGAAACGTCCGTCCTTCCGTACAGACTACAGGACTGAACTCTGCCTGGATACAAGTCTTGTTAGGTTCAGTAACGCTGGAGATCGCTCAGTGAACGTTTTGGGAATTACTCCGCACTGGGTCCCACGAGCGTTTCCAGCAGCTCCCAAGATATTAACCGTCGCTACATCCAGCGCCTTACGTAAGACTTTCCATACTGTGGAAATCGCAGATGAGCTCATCACACAGCGGAGCCCGGGTGCCACAAATGACAGACCAGGCCAAGCAATGCACTACCACCGGTGACTACTTCAAGAGTTGTCAAGGCCCCTCCTCCTTCATAAGACTCGCTTTGCAGCAAAGAGGTTCAGAAGACAACTAGAGAGGGTCCAGACAGCCCAAAATGCAGAGAACGTCTGCTCAAGGCAGATATCTATAGAAAAGGTAATCTGCCATGTTGGATTTTTTAGACGTTGGCAGAGGCCCAGCCCAAGTCAAAGCAAAGAGGTCAGCTAGAATGAGAAACCTAAGTGAACCGTGCAGCCTTCTGAAATCTCTACAGTATGGCCAGGTTTACAGGTCACAGATTGATGCATAGTAGAAGGTCCCCAGCAGAACAGAGTACTTCAGGAGAGAAGCAAGCTTGACTTGTGGGAGGTCATAGACTGAAAGTTACAAAGTGAAACGAGTAGGGTACTTCTGACAGCACAGAGTGTTTCAGGCGATGTGTGCAGATCTTGTGACTGACTTTTCAGGAGTCAAAAAGTTGGCTCTGGAGTCTTTATTTTAGTAAAAAGAGAATGTTCTATTAATTGTATAATCCCCATTGTAGCAGACTGGCATTTACACCACCAAGGTCTTCACCCACAATAAAATACCACCCCCTCCTAGGACCCAATGGTCTGGAATTTCCAGCGCTAGACAAAGAACCGTTCCCAATGCCGGGTTATCTTAGGTGGATATTGTATGAGCCAGAGCGGCTATAATCCTGTATTACAAGGACAGCGTTCATTTGCCCTATAGCAGCATCTTCCCCCGCAGAATTAGCCGTTTTCCCAGGGTCTAGGAAGAGGTAACAGCCCCTTTATGTGCTAGTTCTCCCCCAGGCCTCCCCATCTACTCGTGTCAGTCTTCACTGTAGTGATGGTATTCTATTCATGATGAATCCAGAATACAACAAGATTTTCCAGCTAGGATGGTCAATAACAATGCTGCATCTCTGGCTGAAGCTCAGCTATAATCGATTAAGACATTTGCTGACTGAAGTCTCAGGATGCCAAGACCAAGCATTTTTACAAGCCGTGAGATTGGTTACCAAATTTTATCGGGTTACAAAAAAACTGCAATGAAAGGAAAAAAAAAAAAGCCGTCACATCCCAACAAACCTAGGTTCTTCTGGCGTGAGTGCCACCTCGTGACCATTTGTTACCAACATACAGGGCTGGTCAAAAAAAAATAAAAAATTATACATTTAGAAACAGTCCCATGTGTGCAACCACTGTTCTTCCAGATTCAGGAATGTAATGCCTGCCTGCTCATCCTGGGCTTCCTGGTTCATGAACTGAATGCCAGAACTACACTGGAATCTGCCCCAGATTCTTCTCTCCCATTGTTGTCAATGTAACGATTCAGATTTATATGCCAATACCGCTGCATGGAGGGGTGGGTGACAAACCCCTTTAGGCACTGCAACAGTTGACACTTCGCATCTGTTACCCAAACACTAACAGGCACCCTGCCACTGAATCACAGCTGCCCCCAGAACACAGCAAACATGCTGCCAAGTGTGGGTACAACCCAAGAATTTTGGGGCACAGTTATTTCTGCAATTCTCCACTACATTTCTTTATAGGTAAAAGTAAAAACTTCATCTTCAACTAAAGCCACTCATTTAGGCCCCATGCACCTGACCGTGCCCGCAATCAGGGCCCGCAATTGCGAGCACGGCCGGCCGCCGACTGCCACCCGAATTTTCAGGCCGTGTTCCCATACGAAGTATGGGAGCACAGCCCGCAAAATAACGGACATGTTTCATAATTTTCGGAACATTTCTATGGCACGGACACCCATCCGTAGCGCTACAGAAAAGGTGTCCGCGTTCAATGAAAGTGAATGAGTCCATTTTTGCGGACTGCAATCGCAGTCCGCAAAAACAGAGGTTTTTTTTTTACGGTCGTGTGCATGGGGCCTTACCAGCCATTAAATCCCATACCTGTGCCCCCTCCCACACTTTACTACCATTAGTTGGCCGCCATTTTTCCAGGTGTTACAGCTGATTAACACCTGTAACCATTACCCGACGCCCACCAATAATGCAGCAGGTGATATTTTTCTTTTAGCTTTCCTACTTTGATCCTAGCCCACCCATTCTTCACCCAGGTAACCTGCTCCCCAAAAACTGCTACTGACACATGGCCGCCCCCTTACACCTCCTCGCTCCGAGGGTTCTCTGTGGGGCTTGGGTCTCTTTGTGCCGCACACCGCCATCGACACTGCTCAACATCCTCTCTCGCGCTACAGTCATATACATACATGCGTGCGTCTTATATGCCATGCAGATGGCAGTGTGCCATAAGACAGTCACATCTGCGTGTATATATATACACACACACACACACAAGACCGCCATGTAAGTGCAGTGGATTATTTTTCACACCATGTGACATCAGCCATATAATAACCTGACTATATTAAACCAGGGAGTGGTCTCAGCGGCTCGATTGTCATCTTAATGGAACGTTCTCCCCAGCGAGCGGCGAAGACAAAGTAATAAGTGAATCCTGCGCAGGACAAGACGGGAGCAGAGCGCTGTAAAGACGTTACCAGCATGGCACATCTCGCTGCCTATTGTGTCGAGTCAATTCAATATTTTACTTTTGGATACAAGACGTTCAGAAATTAAAAAAACAGCTCAGCGGGAATTTATTCGTGACAATATGTATCACAGTGCAGGATCTGCGGTTCATAAAACCGGCGAGCGAGAACGCGTGACACGGACTGAATAAGACTAATGATTACACAAGACCAGAAAGGGCTATAGAAGTGTCACCACAGGAGACCGTGGTATAGAGAGCTCTCCATAGAAGAGTGAAATCCGGGGATACCGCCCTGGCTCCACGTTCTCTCATGTATGTGCAGGAATTGATGTTGGTTTATCAGGACTGGAAGATATATAAAGGAGATCGAGCAGCTAAAAATAAAATGGACATTTACGCCGGGTTCCCACGCAGCGTAAACGCTGCAGATCTTCTGCAACGGAATTGTGTGGAGATTCCGCAGCATTTACAGTAGCAGCAGAGCAGATGAGATTTAGAAAATTTCATGCCCACATTGCGAAAAAAAATAAATAAAAATTGAACGTTCATAAATTTACCTGCGGTGCCGATTTTAAATCTGCGCAATGTCAATTTATGCTGCGTTTTGGTTGCTTTTCTGTTGCGGGTTTTTCCCCATTAAATTCGATAGTGATGTAAAACCTGCAACAAATAGCCAAGTGTTGCGACTTTTGCGGCGTAAACGAAGCAATTCCGCTGCAAAAAGCAGAACTCAGGGGGGGGGGGGAAGAGAAGCTAATGCTTACAAACCGGGCGTTGTAACAACACTTTTCTGTTCTTCCAGGCCAACCACCTTGGATGACGTTTTATCTCATGTGACTACTGCAGCCAATCACAGGGCACAGTGGTCACATGGGCTACAGCATCATCCTGGGAGGCCGGACTGCACATCAACGGAGTGATGCGTCGCCATGACTGCGGCCAGGGTAAGTATGAACGGTTTTGTTTTTTGTGGTGCGATTTTTCGGGCGCTGCCGGTTCTAGGTCTGATATGCTGCATCGTTTCACCCAGTGTATCCGACCTGTGGGAACCCGGCCTTACTGTCAGGAGGATGCCAGGTTTGGACAACAGGTTTCCAAGATACACCTCACCCCACGTAGTCAGCAGTCCTCCAGAGCAGAGAGCCACGGTCGACTCGGCACAGATTTGGTGGATAGTTTCCGCTGCACATTTTGCAGAATCTGCACGATATGCTTTTATGCGGAAGCATGAAGGACGAGAGGTTCTTCGGCCACCTTCACGCATATTCTGAGGCAAAATCCAGGTCCCATTGATTTCAAGTCGTAATTTTGTCGTTATTCAAAGACCTGCAGATTTTTCCGCTGTGAATTTGAAATCCACATCACGGGCAAACAGTAATAACATGTCTTCTTCTTGATGTGGAGTTCACACAGAAACCGCTTTGGGTAGCCACAAGCGATTAAGCCCCAATAAATGGGGTTTATCCGCATGTAAATACGCGGAAGAAACCGGAGGGTCAGCTTCGGATTCCTGCCGCATATTCTCTGGCAAATCCATAAAATGTATAGTGTGAACATAGCCTTACTGATGCAGTTTTGAGGCGCTGCACACGTTTACATAAAGTTTGATGCAATTTTTTGCCCTATTAAAAGATGCATGTGCGCCACCACATACGCACACAGTGGAACAGTTTTGCGCTTCTCCAAACATCTGAATTTGGTAATAAATATATAAAGAAAACAAATTAACGGGTTCTCAATGCCGTGTAAGTCACTAGAGTGAGAAATGGAATAAATGTATTCTTAATCACGACAACATAAATCAAGAAACACGGACTGGGCCCAGGAGCGGGTGAATGTAGCGGTCCCAAATTTCCAGAACATGGATAGAAAAAAAAGGGACCATAATGAACTATTAACAGATTACGGGACAACGGCTGCAACCACTACCCAGCACTGAGGCCTACAACAGCGGGCGAACACAGCGACAACTTTCTAGGACAGCAGCTCAGCACAGCCGGATGCACAGGATAAGAGGATTAACCGTCTTTAAATGGAAGGGAAGAAAAAAAACCTCTTCTGAAATCAATTGTTGCAGATTAATAAAAAAAGGAAAAAAAAACAAAAACAAAAGTAGTAACAGAAGAACCAAATAATCATTACCCCACCCCCTCCGTGTATCACATCGCCACATAAATGTCAAAAAACCCGTCCTGTTCTGTTTAGCAGCTGTTCGCAGGAAAACTGTGCGACTACAAATAGGGATACTAGTACACCTGACCCAGAGGGAAATAGAACATACACATTTGTACATATTCCCTCGGGCATAGCTAAAGGCACAAGGGCCCCCGATGAAGAGGTTCTTCTTGCCCAAGCCAACTTCTATTTATGGCCAATGGCCCGCAGCTTTCATCTACATCCTTGGACCCAGCGATGCACCACTAGAACTGCCAGAGGCGTTGCTAAAGGTCTTAAAACATCAGGGGAAAAATTTCCCAAGACATATGCTTTGCCCCCACCAAAATGAATGAGAGATAGAGATACACAGATATATATATATATATATATATATCAGGGACAGCATATCTATAGGACACAAACCTCTATAGCTCCACCACTGGATAGGATTAGATGCAGCAGTTCGAAGGACAGTATCACACATGACGGAGTTAGATGCAGAACCCCAGAAGATCATATCACATGATAGGATTAGATACATGGCCAGAACAGAATTCTTATACTTACCCTCCTCGCTCACGAATCCGATCCTCTTCATCACCAGGCGCAGCGCGGGTCCTGACGCCATTCACTATCATGATGGTGTGCATGGTGTACACAACGTCGTGGCGCTAAAGAGTCAGTACTCAGCGCAGAGCCCAGAGCAGACTCCGGTGCGAGGTGAGTAAGTATACGGTTACTGTAGTAACAGGTGTATGCGTATTTACTACAGTAACTGGATAGATGTGGTACCCTGGCTTTGTGGCCCGGTTGGAATTGCGACCCCCATAGCCATGCCACTGACCTCCACCTTATTAACCAGTTCCTGACCTATGACAAAAACGTACGTCATCAACGGCTGTTAGTGGACACACTGAGAAATCTCACGGGCACTGCCAGTGCACCCACATGATTAGCGGCAGGAGCAGGGTGATCATACACAGCCCCGTCGCAACTTCTAGGATAGGAGAAAACTCCAATTCCAGTAGTTAACCACTTCAGAGCTGTAATCAAAAATGATCACAGCACTTTATAAGGGAAGGAGCACCCTTGTAATGGTGATCACTAGTCCCAGCGGCATTATCGCTGGGGCTGGCATTACTGATAAAGGTCCCCAGGATGGTCTTACTACAAGTATACGGTAATACGTATACTCATATGTCCTAAAAGACTCCTGTGAATATTTTTGGTTACATCCAGAAGACTGAAAATCCATACAGATCTCTTTACCTTGTAGCAAACCCTCAGCTGCAAGAATGAAGTGTAACAATCAGGACAGGAGAGAGACCACAGGTTTCGTTCACAGGATTGCCTACACCGATACAATGTAACAAGCTGAGCAGTTGTGTGAACAGAACTACAGGACGTGTTCTTTAAATATAAACAAAACTGTTCCCATTCACTGACAGCAAACAAAAATGAACAGTAAGGAATGAAAAACAAAGTACATTAGTCATTGTACGGTATAATGAAACGTGCTGCAACTATTTAAGCTTTCAAGATTAAAAAAAATTATAAAAAGCATTAATGCTTTAGGTCAGATGAAGGAATAAAGAAAACTGGTGACTAAGATCTTCCAGGGAGCAGAGCCGGAACTCTTCCATAGATCCATAGCTTTACATTGTCAGAGACATAAGAGGAAGATATAATACATCAGCGGGCACAGTGGATAAACGCGCGGCCCCCGCTCCTCTTGACGTGACACTTTTATGTACACCAGTGGTGGCGCACACACATCTAATACTCATAATATGAAACTTCCGGATCGGTCGCTTCTTTGACCTATAAAATGTGGATGAGTCTTCAAAAGGGCATGGAAAGAGCTCCAGAAGGGGTCAACGTAAAAGGACGGCAGACCCTAAAGCCAGGAGATTCTAAGGCTGGGTTCACACGACCTATTTTCAGACGTAATGGAGGCGTTTTAAGCGGGTGAACATACCCTAACCGTGCAGCAGCATTATAAGAGGAGCGTCTGATGTCAGGGTAATGTATCTGGAGGTCCTCCGCACCGGAGAGATGTGACAAAGTAGTATTTAAAGGAGCAGCGAGTCTTCTGCACATCCGGTCACCGATCCCATCAAAGTACATTACAGGCAGCTTCTCCCCAGCCTGAAAATGAGCTGATGACAGAAAGCAATAGCTATTCACCTGTCATAGTCATCCCCCCACCACATGAAAGGGCTCGCTGATAGAGAATAGATTGTATTCAGAGATATTGAAACAAACAAAAAGGTCAGCAGTGTTAGAGGACATCTCTGCATTATATACTCGTCGATAGAGATAGGACCCCCTACATTTGTCCTGATGCCAACAAAACAACAAGTTTCCAGTCAATCATACGATTGAATGGAGTTGCATTCTTGACATATTAGGTACATTTATTTATTTCTGTTACTTATATAGCGCCAACATATTCCGTACAATCACTGACCCCACTGGGAATCACAATTGAAATTACACGTCTGTTTTTGGGGTGTAGGAGGAAACTGGAGTACCCAGAGAAAACCCGCGCAAACACGGGGAGAACATTCAAACTCCATGCAGATGTTGTCCTTGGTTGGATCTGAACCTAGGACTCCAGTGCTACAAGGCAATACAGTACAGACTACGGATCCTCCATCCTGCCCTTTGTGATGTCATCTTCTAGGGGATCCCTGGTCCTGTCCTGCAGCACCCCAAAGCTGCTCCATAGAAACGTGCCACCATGTAGTTTTGCTGCATTGTCTTATGGCTTAAATGTGTTTCCCTGGTGTTACCACAAAATAGGTCATCCAATTTTGATCAGACCATGGGGGTTCCCGCTGCCATGGAGAATCACTGCAGGATAAGCGACATTATAAAGCGTACCAACTAAAATCAATAGACCTTTCGCAGTAACGTAAAGATATGTCGCACCCACAAGAGTGGTGGAAGCTCTTTATAGCAGAAGGATTTCCTCCGAGTACTCCACAATCTGTATATTTTAGAACTCCAATGAGGATAACTTCTGTACAGCGCTATAGAATATGCTGGCGCTATATAAGTAACAGAAATATACATGGCATGGTCAGAATACCCCTTTATTGCTGCAATTTCTCAGAATCCATTTTTTTTTTCTTCCGTAGACAACGATCGCTTATTGATAAGTCACTGATGTCCGTCACTGAGCATGTGCTCTTTACTAAATATTGTGACCCCCTCATTCCAGGTATCAGAGGAGATCCCAGTAGTCAGACCCCACATGAAAGCCTGAATAGTATTTTTTTTAATAGATAACACCTTATAATTAGATATTGGATTCTTATAATTGGTCCCCCCCCCCTCTGCGGGCAAGCAGAGCACGATGCCATCTCTCCATCATGTGGATGCTGCGTTATAGATTTTAACAGTTTACTTTAAAAGACACGTGGAAAATCAGTCATTACTGAGCCGCTAAATCCAGCTCCAGAAATAGGAAGATGCAGATGACTGGAGTCGGAATCCTCTCGTGTGGACTGTGGATGGCAGGTTGTCCGCAGGACGCGACGCCCACCAATAAGTCACTGATCCTTCCATTTACAGCCGCCTGCCACCCAGTCACAGATTTAGAAGGAACCTAGATATAACATATGTAGATTACATTTACTTTTATGAACACGCATTTAAAAAAAAAAAAAAAAAAAGGACAAATGCAGAGTTTGCCATTAGAATTATTCAATATGGAGTTAGCGAGCTGGAGGCCTGCGGAGAAGGTGCACAGCGCTCTCCATCACTTCTATGGGAGTTACTGAAACAGACAAATGGATAGACGCAGGTCAAACAATGAGACATTTATAGCGTATCCGGTAAATACGCCATAAATGTCTGAGACGGAAATAGCCCTTTCAGACTCACTAATGTTACACTCCCTGGAAGCTGAGATATGAGATACTGTTTGCAGGGTCCCCACCTTGTACAGCTGCTAAAGTTGACCTTGTACCGGTGTCACCTGGAGGAGACAGTGGTCACGTGTAATCTATTTGTGACACCTTGACCCTTCAGACAAAATTTTGTAAGCCAAGGAAATTCCCCAGAGACGGTGGTGTAAAGCAGCTCAATAATGGGACAACCTGGCAAACAGCTCTCCATGGGTGATGTTCCTGGACCCCTGTGAATGTCACATGGAGACAGGGTCAGACTGACGAAGAAGGGGATCCTCCGGTGGGCCCAGGCTCTGACATAATCCCATTTGTAGGCGACTTCAAAGCCACTTGTCACGAGGATCTATTTCTTTTGGGATGATTCACAAATTATCTATTAGACCTTATTGGTGATATAACCTGTGTGTACGAGAACAAGCAGGACTATGATAAAATTATAAGTGGACGTGTACATGTTGTATATAGGGATGGAGGGTGGGCCCTCAGTCATCTCCTCTGGTGGGCCCAAGGAAGCCCAGGCCGACGCTGCATTGAGGAATAATAATATTGTAGTAACCCGAAGTCATGTGTGAATTTTAGGTTGAGTGGAGTCCAGTGCGTTTATTTAAATGTGGAGTCCACACCTCACGTAACTTCCTGCGGCGGTGCAGTGGATTTTCCTGTAAAATCCGTGGCGGATTTGCGGCTAACCTTTTGCATTGCAAAGAGGGAAAATCTGCCGTGATAATCTGCATGAAATTCATGACATAATGGACATTCTGTGGACTTACAAACTCTGCAGAAAGTCCTGAATTGCGCTACATGTTGTGAAAACCCCCGTCCATTGTAATGTAATTGTCAGATTTTCAGTGCAGAATCCATGATGTGTGAATTCTGCCTTCGGCTTTGCAGGAATCCTTGAGTATTGAAGTGAGCAGCATCTCAAAAGTAAAGAACGAAAAATAGTCTATTATGTGGAAGAGATTTCTCCCGGCTCCAAAACAGAATGTACTGGACTGGACTGGACTGAAGATAAGAAAATTGTTGTACCGGAGAACACCCGCCATCTAGAAAGCTGAAACCTCTCAAAAACATATCTTCCAAAATTATTATTCCAACCACCTCCATCCAAAAATCAGTCAGATCTGTACTGCCGTTTGTATGACCCTTAGGGTATGTGCACACGAGAACTGTCTTTTACATCTGAAATTACAGACTGTTTTCAGGAGAAACCAGCTGCGTCGTTTCAGACGTAAAACCTCCTCCTCGCATTATGCGAGGCGTCTTTGACGCCTGTAATCTTGAGCTGCTCTTCATTGACTTCAATGAAGAACGGCTCAAATTACGTTGCAAAGAAGTGCCCTGCACTTCTTTGCCGAGGCAGGCAATTTACAGGTCGTCTGCACAGTACGTCGGCAAACCCATTCAAATGAATGGGCAGATGTTTGCCAACGTATTGTAGCCGTATTTTCAGACGTAAAACGAGACATAATACGCCTCGGTTACGTCTGAAAATAGGTTGTGTGAACCCAGCCTTATAGATCCACATTAAAAGGATGAGAAGAACATGGCTACTTTTATCCAAAAACAAAACCACACCTGTCGATGAGTTGTGTCTGGTATTGCAGCTCATTTCCGTTGAAGCGAATGGGGCCAAGCTGCAATACCACACACAACCTGTGAACAGGTGTGGCAGTGTTTTTGCAAGATAACAGCCATGCTTTCCAATCCTGTACAACCGCTTTAAAATGAGTCAGTCATGAACTGTATATACACCCCGCAGTATGTACCAGACTGCGGAGAGCTGTACAAAAGACTGCCAGGAAGAAGTAATATCAGCCAGGAAACCGAGCAGACAATGCTAAATCACAACAAAAGCAACGTCAGCCACCTGGAAGTGCAACGTCCCGCCGCCCGCAGCGTAAAGTGCTGGTAATATACACAACCACATAGTAGAGCCAAACATGGGATGATGTACTCGAACTTGTGCACAATATGGAAAAAGCCATATCATTGGACAAATAGATTAGGACTTCTTTAATTCAGCAACAGTGCCAGATTATCAAACATTCTGGACTAAAATCGGTCACCCAGAGAAAAACGTGTAAATCATGAATTTCCTTATTAGTTCTTGTGATCTTGTCAAATTCTAGATTATATTTTATCAGTACTGTGAAAAGTTTCTGGATTACCCGGTGCTAAATTTAGGCGACAGTCACTCGTCATGGCAAAATAAAAACCAAAAACGCAAATGGACTGCGACATTAGAACACAGCCCAAAGGAATTTCTCACAACATATTTACATACACCGTTCAGACATAACATTAAAGCGGCATTCACACATCAATCTGCATTTATTCCTGTGATTTTTGTAAAATTGCAACAAAATTCCACGATTTGGCAAAAGCCAATACAAAACCACGTTTTGACCACAATGTGTGACCACAGCTTTAACCCCTTCCCGACATTTGCCGTACATGTACGTCATGGAAAGTACTGACTTCCCGCATCTTGCCGTACATGTACACCAAATGTTTGGGACCGGCTCAGAAGCTGAGCCGGTGCCATCATCACCGGATCTCAGCTGTATCTTACAGCTGACATCCGGCTGTAACGGCGGGGACCGAAATTAGCTTCGATCCCCGCCATTAACCCCTTAAGTGCAGCGCTCAAACGCGATCGCTGCACTTAAGGTGTTTGCAGCTCATCGGAACCCCAGTAATGAAATTGCCGGGGTTCCGGTGGCTGCAATGGCAACCGGAGGCCTAATACTGGCCTCCCGGTCTGCCTAGCACCGAAGCCGGTCAAGATCCGCCCGGCGGCGGAGCCTGATCGGCTTCCGTAGCTGCCGGCAAGATGGCGCCGGGTCAGGAGCTGATCCGGCGTCATCAGCGGTGGAAGTCAGCTGTACTGTACAGCTGACATCCACCTGTAACGGCAGGAACCGGAGCTAGCTCCGATCCCTGCCATTAACCCCTTCGATGCAGCAATCGAAAGCGATTGCTGCATCGAAGCGGTTACTAGCAGATCGCCAGCCCTGACAGGCAATCGGGACTGGCGACTGCTGTTATGGCAACAGGAGACACAATGGTCTCCTGCTCTGCCATTACGGAAGCCGATTTAGGCCCCGCCGGGAGGCGAAGCCTAATCGGCTTGCTGTCAGTGAATGACTGACAGATCTAATACATTGCACTACATAGGTAGTGCAATGTATTAGAAAAAAAAAAATCTGACCGTTGGAACTTCAAGTCCCCTAGTGGGACTTGAGAAAAAGTGTAAAAAAAGTATAAAAAAGTGTAAAAAAAAGTGCAAAAAATAAGTTTGAAAACAATAAAAGTTTCAAGTAATCAAATAAAACACAATCCCCCTTTTACTCTTATCAAGTCCTTTATTATTGAAAAATAATAAAAAACCATATGTATTTGGTATCGCCACGACCGTAACGACCGGAGGTATCAAAATATTATATTATTTATTGCACGCGGTGAACAGCGTAAAAAAAAACGTAAAAAAGTTACCAGAGTTTCTGTTTTTTGGTCACTTTGCCTACAAATATTAGAATAAAAAGTGATCAAAAAGTCGCACGTATCCAAAAATGGTACCTGTAAAAACTATAGCTCGTCCCGCAAAAAACAAGCCCTCATACACCTCCGTCGACAAAAAAATTAAAAAGTTATGGTTCTCACAACTTGGCGACAGAAAAAATACATTCTTTTTACAAAAGTAATTTTATTGTGCAAAAAGTTGTAAAACATAAAAAAGTGCTATAAATTAGGTATCGCCGGAATCGTACTGACCCACAGAATAAAGTTAACATGTAATTTATAACGCATGGTGAACGCTGTATAAAAAAAAAACGAAAAAAGCTGTGCCAGAATTGCGTTTTTTTGTTTACCCGGCATCCCAAAAAATAGGATAAAAGGTGATCAAAAAGTCGCATGTACCCCAAAATGGTACCAATAATAACTACAGCTCGTCCCGCAACAAACCAGCCCTCATACCGCTACGTCTATGAAAAATAAAATTAGTTATGGCTCCAATAAGTCAGGAAATAAAAAAATATGCAGTTGTGCCCGAGGGGAACATTTCTTCAGTTTCAAGAGGCGATTTATCAAGGACCTAAAATTAGGGAACCAGGAAAGGGAGAGCCCAAACATACCCGCTGGAAGCGACGGTGCCCGTATTATACCAGGACAGCACTTCCCAGCAAAATTCCCCAAACTACAAAGGCGCGGAGTGTGGACCAAAAGGGGGATAAGAAATGACACCATTTATAAGTGCGACACCGGCCTGTGCGGAAAGGATTGCTTCACAGCGTAACACACATCTATGGATCATTTTATTGGTTTTTTTTACCCCGTTATTATACCACCTGACTATGCCCCTTATATACTCCGCCCGGCTTACATATGCCCTACATTATAAACGGAAACACCAGTAAGACTCCAAACAAAACTACTACCAAGCAAAATCCACGCTCCAAAAGCCAAATGGCATTTCCTCCCATCTGAACCCTACAGCGTGCCCAAACAGCAGTTTCCTTCCACATATATGGCATCGTCATACCCGGGAGAACCCTTTTAGCAATTTTTGGGGTGTGTGTCTCCAGTGGCATAAGCTGGGCACGACATATTTGCCACTGAATGGCATATCTAGGGAAAAATATAAATTTTTAATTTGCACCATCCGCAGCGCAGTCATTTATGGAAAAGACCTGTGGGGTGAAAATCCTCACTACACCCCTTAATAAATGCCTTGAGGGGTGCAGTTTCCATAGTGGGGTCACTTCCCAGGGGTTTATTTTTATTATTTCACATCTGAGCCTCTGCAGTTGTGAACCAATACTTTGTAAATCGCCAAATTAGGCCTCAATTTTACATGGTACGCTTTCACTCCTGAGCCTGGTCGACTGTCCAGGCAAGAGATTAGGGCCACATGTAGGGTGTTTCTAAAACCAGGAAACCCAGCATAATAATTAGAGAGCTGTCTCGTTATGGTGGCACAAGCTGGGCACCACATATTGTCCACATATCTGTGGAAAAAATCCCATTTTCACTCTGCAACATCGAGTTCACACTAATTTCTACAAAACACCTGCAGGGTTAACATGCTCACTACACCCGTAGGTAAATGCATTGAGGGGTGTAGTTTCCAAAATGGGGTCACTTCTGGGGGGTTTCCACTGTTTTGGGCCCACAGGCGCCCAGAAACCAATCCAGAAACATCTGCACTCCAAATGGCGGTCCTTCCCTTCTGAGCCCTGCCGTGTGCCCAAACAGCAGTTTATGACCACATATGGGGTATTGCCGTACTCGGTAGAAATTGCTTTACAAATGTTGGGTTCTTTTTTTCCTTTATTTGTTGCGAAAATGAAAAAATTTGCGCTAAAGCTACGTCTTATTGAAGAAAAAGGATTGTTTTTATTTTCACTGCCCAATTCTAATAAATTCTATGAAACATCTGTGGGGTCAAAATGCTCACTACGCCCCTAGATGAATTCCTCAAGAGGTGTAGTTTCCTAAATGGTGTCACTTTTTGGGCGTTTTCATTGTTTTTTCCCCTCAGGGGCTTTGCAAATGTGACATGGCCGCCGCAAACCATTCCTGCTCAATGTGATCTCCAAAAGCCAAATAGCGCTCTTTCCCTTCTAAGCCAAGCCGTGTCTCCAAACAGCCGTTTATTACCACATGTGGGGCATTGTTTTACTCGGGAGAAATTGCTTTACAAATTTTGTGGTGCTTTTTCTCCTTCAGTCCTTGTGGAAATGAGCAAAAATAAGCTAAACCTACATTTTCTTTGAAAAAATGTTGATTTTTATTTTCAGGGCCTACTTCCAATAATTTCTGCAAAAAACCTGTGGGGTCAAAGAGCTCACTATACCCCTAGATAATTTCCTCAATGGGTGTAGTCTCCAAAATGGGGTCACTTGTGGGGGGTTTCCACTGTTTTGTCTCCTCAGGGACTTCGTAAATGCGACATGGCCTCCGCAAACCATTCCTGCTAAACTTGAGCTCCTAAAGCCAAATAGCGCTCTTTCCCTTCTCAGCCTCGCCGTGTCTCCAAACAACCGGTTATTACCACATGTGGGGTATTGTTTTACTCGGGAGAAATTGCTTTACAAATTTTACAGTGCTTTTTCTCCTTTAGTCTTTGTGAAAATGAGAAAAAAAAAAAAAATCGCTAAACCTACATTTTCTTTGAAGAAATGTTGATTTTAATTTTCACGGCCTACTTCTAATAATTTCTGTAAAAAAGCTGTGCGGTCAAAATGCTCACTGTACCCCTAGATAATTTCCTTGAGGTGTGTAGTTTCCCAGATGGGGTCACTTTTGGGGGATTTTGACTGTTTTGGCACCGCAAGAGCCCTTCAAACCTGACATGGTGCCTAAAATTTATTCTAACAAAAATAAGGCTCGAAAATCCACCAGGTGCTCCTTTGCTTCTGAGGCCGGTGCTTCAGTCCAGTAGCACGCTACGGCCACATGTGGGATATTTCCTAAAACTGCAGAAACTGGGCAACAAATATTGAGTTGCATTTCTCTGGTAAAACCTTCTGTGTTATAAAAAAAAAAAATTGTACTAAAAATTTATTTCTGCAAAAAAATTTGAAATTTGTAAAATTCACCTCTACATTGCTTTAATTCCTGTGACATGTGTAAAGGGTTAAGACATTTTCTAAATGCTGTTTTGAATACTTTGAGGGGTGAAGTTTTTAAAATGGGGTGACTTTTTGGGGGTTTCTAATATATAAGGCCCTCAAAGCCACTTCACAACTGAACTGGCCCCTGTAAAAATGGCCTTTTGAAATTTTCTTGAAAATGTGAGAAATTGCTGCTAAAGTTCTAAGCCTTGTGAGGTCATAGAAAAATAAAAGGATGTTCAAAAAACGATGCCAATCTAAAGTAGACATATGGGTGATGTTAATTAGCAACAATTTTGGGTGGTATAACTGCCTGTCTTACAAGCAGATACATTTAAATTGAGAAAAATGCAAATTTTTGCAATTTTTTGCTAAATTTTGGTGTTTTTCACAATTAAATACTGAACATATCGAGCAAATTTTGCCAATAACATAAAGACCAATGTGTCACGAGAAAACAATCTCAGAATCGCTTGGATAGGTGAAAGCATTCCGGAGTTATTACCACATAAAGTGACACATGTCAGATTTGAAAAATGAGGCTCGGTCAGGAAGGTCAAAAGTGGCTAAAGAGGGAAGGGGTTAAACCACTGACCGATGAAGTAAATAACTCAGATTATCTGGTTACAATGGCGCCTGACAAGGAGTTCGATATATTACGCAAGTGAACAGTCAGTTCTTGAAGTTGATATTATGGAAGCAGGAAAAATGGGCAAGTGTAAGGATCTGAGCGACTTTGACAAGGGCTCAATTGTGATGACTGGGTGACTGGGTCAGAGCTTCTACCGAACGGCAGATCTTGTGGGGTGTTCGTAGTGGTTAGTACCTACAAAAATGGTCTAAAGAAAGACACCGGGGGAACCAGCAGCAGGGTCATGGGCACCCAACGCTCACTGATGCGTGAAGGCTAGCCAGTCTGGTCCAACCCCACAGAAGAGCTACTGTAGTGCAAATGACTGAAAACGCTACTGCTGGCTATGATAGAAAGGTGTCCGTACACACAGAACACGGCTTGTTGTGTTTGGGGCAGGGTGCCAATACTAACCCCTGCCCACTGCTGAAAGCAACAATGGAAACATGGGCCTTAGAACTGAACCATGAAGCAATGGAAGGTGACCTGTTCTGATGAATGACGTTTTCTTTAACACCCTGTGGACGGTTGGGTGCGTGCGGCTTTCCTGGGTAAGAGACGGCATCAGGATGCACTAAAGGAAGTAGACAAGGCGGCGGAGACCATGTCCTGCTGGGAAATCTTGGGTCCAACCATTCAAAAGGATGTGACTGCCATATACCACCTACCTAAACATTGTTGTAGACCAAGTACATGCCTTCATGACATGGCAGTGGTCTCTTTCAGCAGGATAATGCCCCTGCCACCATTGTCACATTCCTCAAACTCTTTCTTCAGGAATGGTTTAAGGGGATGACTTTACCTCCAAATTCTCCAGATCGCAATCTGATCGAGCATCTGTAGGATGTGCTAGAGAAACAAGTCCGATCCATGGTGGCCGCACCTCACAATTTACAGGACAAAGAATCTGCCGAGAACGCCTTTGTGCCAGATACCAGAGAACATCTTCAGAGATCTTGTGGAGTCCATGCCTCGACAGGTCAGAGATGTTTTAGCGGCACAAGGGGATCTACATAATATTAAGCCAGAGGTTAAAATGCCTTGACAACATGTGATGTAACCATACGTCACAGCCGCCAAGGGGGGGGGGGGGGTAATGAAAAGGGCTCATGGGTGGACCCGGTAAATAGTACAATACACAGGTAATGCAGAGTATGGTACCAGCGGTTTAACGATGGGTTGTTGAAGTTCCTTACTGGGACTAAAAGATAAAACCGGGGTTGTTTGGTCATGGGGCGGTTTTTCATACTGATGACCAATCTACAGGATAGGTCATCAGTATATGATCGATGGGGGCCTGACACACGCACATATCAGCTGTTCCAGGCACCAGATGTTATGTGGTCGGTGTCGGAGGCAGATGACTCCGAGCAATGTATTGTGGCCGCGCTGCAACACGTGTTCAAGTAGTGAATAGGAGCAGATCTGCAGTAACCCAGAACGGCCACAATACAGTATACAGAGCCTTCTGCTTCCGGGACCGATCACTAAACGGAGCAGGGTAAGGGACAGGGCGTTGGACCCCCCCTACCGATCATATACTGATGACCTATCCTATGGTACTTACCACACACACTTATCGTCACGATGTTAACTTTATTGTTCGGGTCGTTACTATTATTTTATCTGCATGATGAGCGCCGTAAGAAAACGAAATTCTAAAAACTATGGCATTGCTTATTTTATCCCCATCCTACCCTCAAAAAGACAATAATATTTAAAAATCAGTAAGGTCCATGTACCCCATAATGGTACCAATAAAAACGACATCTCAATCCACAAAATACAAACCCAAATATGGGGGGGGGGGGGGGGTGGAATCATGTCTCGATTGCAGCGATACAAAAATCAATTAATTTGAGCTTAAAAACTTTTATTGTGCAAAATAAGTAAAAAAAATAGAAAACTTGTACATACGTGGTATTGCCATAATTGTACGGATACAGAATAAAAGGTCACATTTTATTTACACCGCACAGTGAACACCCTAAATTTAAACCGCAAAAGACAATGCACAAAATAGCTGGGTTTTTTCAATTCCCTCCCCAAAAAAAAAAAAAAAGTTAATAAATTATATGTACCCAAAAATTGTGCTATCATAAGGCGGTGTCGACTGAAAAAATAAAACCGTTATGGCTATTGGAATGCGATGATTAAGTAAACAAAAAGGCTAGATTCACACGTGAGTGAAAAAAATTGCCTTTAAAAAAAAAAAATACAAAAAAAACACGGATCAACTGTCAGTTTTTCACAACCTTTTTAGATCAGTGGGTCTCCAAATTTTCAGTCAATCTGTCCATTTTTAATGGCCGTTTGTCACCAGTTTTTCATGGCCGAAAAAAAAACAAAAAAAACTGATTGATTTAATTTGTTAGGGGTATTTTTTTTGTCCAAACCCCCTGAAAACATCAGTGTGTCCATGTAGAAAGTGCTGCAATGCCCCTGTAGATAGTGCCCACATAGACCGCGCCACACCCACCCCCCGCAGTGTAGATCGCGCCATCGGGGCTCCCTCTAGGAGCGGAATCTCCAACCAGAGTATTGCTGACGCTCTGGCCGGGAATTCCGGCCCAGGGGAATCCCCTAAAGTCACTCCATATATACACAGGGACGTCATGGACTCCTTCAGTAGCAGGATCCCCAGCCGAAATGTCGGCAACGCTCTGGCCGTGGATTTCGCTCCAGGAGGAGCACCTGACGTCAGTGTCTATATAGGGACAGGGACGTCAGGAGCTCTCTCTAGGAGCGGAATCCCCGGCCAGAGCATTACCGAAGCACTTGCCGGGGATTCCGGCAGTGACGTCAAGGGCTTTCCCGGGCACAGCGCTTAAATTAGCGCTGTGCCCTGGGTGTCCTTTCGGCCTGAATACGTTTAACAGCCGTCACAAGGATTGATTCCTGAAAAACAGCTATTAACCCTTTCAGGACCAAGTGTCATCGATGCCTCAATGACCAGCCCCATTTTTTCAAATCTGACATGTGTCATTTTGTGGTAATAACTCTGGAATGCTTTTGGCTATCTAAGCGATTCAGAGATTGTTTTGGCGTGACATATTGTACTTTATGTTACTGGAAAAATTTGGTCAAAATCATAGCTTATTTGTGAAAAACACCAACATTAAGAAAATTTGCAAAAATTATAATTCTAATTTTAAATGTAATCTACTTGTAAAACAGATAGTAATACCACACAAAATTGTTGCTAATTAACATCCCCATATGTCTACTTTATATTTGCATTGTTTTTTGAACATTTTAGTTTTCTAGGACGTTACACGGCTTAGAACTTTAGCAGCAATTTCTCACATTTTCAAGAAAATTTCAAAAGGCTATTCAGATCTGAAGCAGCTTTGAGGGCCTTATGTACTAGATAGACCCCATAAATCAACCCATTTTAAAAACTGCACCCCTCAAAGTATTCAAAACAGCATTCAGTAGAGGTGAAATATACAAATTTTTTTGGCCGAAAATCATTTGTAATACATTTTTTTCTGTAACACAGAAGGTTTTACCCGAGAAATGCAACTCAATATTTATTGGCCAGATTCTGTAGTTTTTAGAAATATCCCACGTGGCCCTAGTGCGCTAATGGACTGAAACACCGGCCTCAGAAGCAAAGGAGCACCTATGGGATTTTGGGGGTCTCCTTTTTTTAGAATATATTTAGGCACCATGTCAGGTTTGACGAGGTCTTGTGGTACCAAAACAGTGGAATCTCCCCAAAAGTGGTTTTGGAAACTACACACCTCAAGGAATTTATCTAGGGATATAGTTAGCATCTTGACCCGACAGGTCTTTTGCTATATTTATTGGAATAAGTCTGAAAGTGAAAATGTAATTTTTTTTTTACAAGGAATAAAGAATAAAAAGCACCCCAAATCTTGTAAAGCTATTTCTCATGATTACAGCAATACCCCATTTGTGGTAATAAACTGCTGTTTAGACCCACGGCAGAGCTCAGAAGAGAAGGAGCGCCATTTGGCTTTTGGAGCGGAAATTTTGCTTGGTAATAGTTCTGTGTGGAGTTTTGCTGGTATTTCAGTTTATAATGTGGTGGCATATGTAAGCTGGGCAGAGTACATAAGGGCATAATAAGAGGGTATAATCCTGGGGTAAATAAATAATTCATAGATGTGTGTGGCCGGTGTCCCACTGATAAATGGTGCCCAATCTTATCAGCTTTTGGACACACTGCACAATTTCTGTTGCTATATTCTGAGCACCAGAACTTTTTCTTTTATTTATTTTTTGCCCACCGGAGCCGCGAGAGGGCTTATTTGTTACGTTACAATCTGTAGTTTTCATTGGTACCATTTTAGGGTACATGTGATTTTTTGATCACTTTTTACTCGAATAAAATAAGTTGACAATGTTTTTTGTCTTTTTTTTTTTTTACAGTATTCACTGTGCGCTATAAATGACATTTTACTTTATTCTGCAGCTCGGTACGATTACGGCGATACCACATGTATATCGTTTTTTTTATGTTTTGTGGCGTTTGTGCAATAAAAATCACTCTGTGTCACCATATTCTGAGAGCCATAATTTTTGTTTATCTTTCAGTCAAAAAAGCTGTGTAAGGGCTTGTTTTTTGCGGGACGGGTTGTAGTTTTTATTGGTATTATTTTGGGGTACATGCGAATTTTTGATCACTTTTTAGTCTATATTTTGGGAGGGGTGATGATCAAAAAAATAGTGATGCTAGTATTGTTTTTTAATAAATTTTTGCGGTGTTCACCGTGCGGGAAAAATAATATTATAGTTTTATAGTTGGGGTCGTTCCGAATGAGTCGATACCAAATATGTGTACTTAAAGCATTTTTTGTTTTTGTAACTTAACTTGTTTTTACACTTTTATAAAACATTATATATTTTTTTTTACTTGAAGACCTGCAGCACTGATGGCTGCTATAATACATTTCACTACCTAGGTAGTGTAACTAACAAACTGTCAGTGTGACGTTGACAGTCACACTGACAGGAAGCCTATGAAGACCAGCTGTCAGAATTGTGAATACACATCACGTCCTGGCTGGAGGTAATGTATATTCATGGTCATGACACTGCAGTAACGTTATAGTGTGTGTATGTGGCTGCACATAGCGATATAGATATATCGCTATGTGCTGTGTAAATGAATGGGGAGAAGTGTATGACACTGATTGGTCAGCGTCATACACTTCTCTCCACAACACCCACTTGGCCATATAGTAAAACACGCCCGGTTAGTCGTTAAGAAACTCATTAGCATAAAGCGAATATAGGTCATAACTCCGTCAAAAATGATAGTTTTTCTAAATAAAAAAAACACTGCCGTAATCTACAATACAGCGCCAATCACATCATGTACAAGATAGGGCATTTATAATGTGGTGACAAAGCCTCTAACAAAAAAAAACAAAACAAAAAAAGCAACAAAACCCGCAGCATAAAATCTGCACCGGTTTCCCCATCAAGGGGAAAAACTGTACCTAAGATGCATTTAAACAACTGCTACATTAATTGCGGATTACATTCCCCAGCTACGTGGATGAGATTTGAACACATTTCCTCTACATGCTGCTGGACATTTTCCAGACGGAAATCAGAGCGTGCTGAGGATTTTCTGGATGTTCACTGAGAATTTCACCCTTGTCGCAGCATTTCCGTCCTGTGTGAATCCAGTTGAAATGTACACTAGATGGCGAAAAGTATGTGGACACCTGACTACACCTATGAGCATCCCATTCCACAATACTGGGCGTTAATATGGATTTGGTCCCGCCAACCCCCTTTGTATGTAGCAAAAACAACTTCCACTTTTTTGGGAAGACTTTCTACAAGATTTGGGAGTGTCTGGGAATTTTTGGCCATTCATCCAGAAGAACATTTATGAGGTCAGAAAGTGATGTTGGAGGAGAGGGCCTGGCTCACAATCTCCATTCTAATGCATCATCAAGGTGTTGGATGGGGTTGAGGGCAGGGTCTGTGAGGTTAGTCATGTTCTTCCACACCCAACAATGGCTCCATGGACCTTGCTTAGTGCGATCGGGCACAGTCATGCTGGAACAGAAAAGGGCTGAACCCCAAACTGTTCCCACAATTCTGGAAGCTACAATTGTCCGAAATATCTTGGGATGCTGAAGAATTAAGATATCCCTTCCCTGGAACTGACGGGTGGACCTCAATTTTAGGCAGATTTCTGAATCCTCACTCCACCAGCAGGACGGCTTAGGGCCTGTTCACATCAGTTTAGGTTTCCATCGATGGCTTCCGTTTGCATTACCATTGATTTCAATGGTAACGCTTCCATTGCTAATGGTTTCCATTTATCTCCATTCCGTAAGGTTTCCTTTTTTTTGGGCAGATTCAGTAGCTCAGTCGACTACGCTATTGTTTCCACAAAAAAAAAACGGAAACCATTAGCGACAGAAGCATTACCAATGAAATAAGTGGTAATGTAAACGGAAGATACGGTTTCCGTTTGCGGGTTCCTCCAACGGAAAGGTCTGATGGAACCAAACAACGGAAACCGAACGCCGGCGTGTACACACCCTCACAATTTAAGTCACAAATTTTAACCAAAAACACCACAATAAAGAGAGAACATTTGTCTCCAAACAAAAAAAAAAAGCGCATCAGAAAACGGGACATTTGTATTTTAATGCTTCACCATTTTCAAGATCTCTAGTTTCTCTCAGTGAATGAGAACATTCTTGTTCACATCAAGAGGCTGAACAGACCCCCATACAGATCTAGTACTTCTTACAGCTGAGTGTTTGCTACAGTTGTACCTAGTCTAGACATTCCTCAGTGAGCTAAACATAGCAGCGTCACAAATCCTTCACCTGTCCGGACAGTTCATACCAATGTATTAGTGAAGGTAAATAGTATCATCCTGGAGACCCTTGAGAAGTATAGTATTAGGTCTGTACTGGATTTTCAACCCCTAGATGTAAACAAGAATGCTCCCATTCACTGACAGCAAGCAGAAATATGAAAAAAATTGCGGGGAATTGTAACAGATACGGCTGAGCTAAGATAACCAGTGAGCTGGTGACAAAGAAGCAAGACGACTTTTGGACCCCTTCCACGTGTATGTATACATCCTACCCCGGCCCGACACACAGGCCTCGTCAATATCTGTAGAATTGAGAGGAGGGTGTTCGGAGTATGACACCCCCCGGGCGACGTCACAACCATCCCAGCTCTGCTGCACTCACATTCTGCAGGACACAAGCGTCTGAGGAATTCAATGCTAACCTGGTAATCCTCTCATTTACTAAGTAAAGACACTGGCGTGCCCGACAAACCACTAACTAGACCAACAACAGACAAGGGACGCTGTGTGACCAACAGCCAGAGGAAAGGACAGCGGCCATGCCGGAGATCTGTCAATCACCTGACTGCAAACTACAAGGGGAACACAGGCAAGAAGTCAGTAAAAGAGACTTGAGCACTCACCTCGAACGCACAGGAGAGACATGGCCTCTGCTGGTGGGGATCACTCCAAGGAACATGAGGCGGGCAGGGTGATCCTGCAGGAGGATTAATTAGGATTAATAGCGAGAATTACTGATGCCACCTGGGCACAGAAGTGCTAGAGGGTCAGACCATGCTACTAGGCAAATAATGTTATTCATTTGTGCAGGGGGAATAGAGGGGATGAGATTATATAGAGGAGGGGGGAGGGACATAACAGTAGATTATATAGAGGAGGGGGGGATATATCAGTAGATTATATAGAGGAGGGGATGATGTAACAATAGATTATATAGAGGAGGGGGGGATATAAATAGATTATATAGAGGAGGGGGGATATAAATAGATTATATAGAGGAGGGGGGATATAAATAGATTATATAGAGGAGGGGGGGGATATAACAGTACATTATATAGAGGGGGGATATAACAGTAGATTATATAGAGGAGGGGATGATATAACAATAGATTATATAGAGGAGGGGATGATATAACAGTAGATTATATAGAGGAGGGGGGGATATAAATAGATTATATAGAGGAGGGGGGATATAAATAGATTATATAGAGGAGGGGGGGGATATAACAGTAGATTATATAGAGGGGGGATATAACAGTAGATTATATAGAGGAGGGGGGATATAACAGTAGATTATATAGAGGGGGGATATAACAGTAGATTATATAGAGGAGGGGGGATGCTATAACAGTAGATTATATAGAGGGGGGGATATAACAGTAGATTATATAGAGGAGGGGGGGATATAACAGTAGATTATATAGAGGAGGGGGGGATATAACAGTAGATTATATAGAGGAGGGGGGGATATAACAGTAGATTATATAGAGGAGGGGGGATATAACAGTAGATTATATAGAGGAGGGGGGGATATAACAGTAGATTATATAGAGGGGGGGATATAACAGTACATTATATAGAGGAGGGGGGATGCTATAACAGTAGATTATATAGAGGAGGGGGGATGCTATAACAGTAGATTATATAGAGGAGGGGGGATGCTATAACAGTAGATTATATAGAGGAGGGGGGATATAAATAGATTATATAGAGGAGGGGGGATATAACAGTAGATTATATAGAGGAGGGGGGATGCTATAACAGTAGATTATATAGAGGAGGGGGGATGCTATAACAGTAGATTATATAGAGGAGGGGGGATGCTATAACAGTAGATTATATAGAGGAGGGGGGATGCTATAACAGTAGATTATATAGAGGAGGGGGGATGCTATAACAGTAGATTATATAGAGGAGGGGGGATGCTATAACAGTAGATTATATAGAGGAGGGGGATGCTATAACAGTAGATTATATAGAGGAGGGGGGATGCTATAACAGTAGATTATATAGAGGAGGGGGGATGCTATAACAGTAGATTATATAGAGGAGGGGGGATGCTATAACAGTAGATTATATAGAGGAGGGGGGATGCTATAACAGTAGATTATATAGAGGAGGGGGGGATATAACAGTAGATTATATAGAGGGGGGGATATAACAGTAGATTATATAGAGGAGGGGGGGATATAACAGTAGATTGTATAGAGGAGGGGGGGATATAACAGTAGATTATATAGAGGAGGGGGGATATAACAGTAGATTATATAGAGGAGGGGGGGGATATAACAGTAGATTATATAGAGGAGGGGGGATGATATAACAGTAGATTATATAGAGGAGGGGGGATATAACAGTAGATTATATAGGAGGAGGGGGGGATGATATAACAGTAGATTATATAGAGGGGGGGGGGGGACATATATCATGTTACTCTATGTATAAATATATATGGAGGGGGCAGGAAGAGCTCGGTAGACTGCAGAGATTATGTATAATGAAAAGGTACCGGCAAGAATGGAGGCAGATAATGAGGGGACATGAAGAACAGGGCAGAGGCAAAAGTGCACGGAGAAGGATCTGGAGCCGCCGCTGCCACCGGGGAGAAGTCCAGTGAAGTTATAAAAGAACGGAGCCGATGCCCGAGTCGCCGCTCACCTCCTCTCTGCTCCCGGGTCCTGGCCGCTGTCACTCGCCGGACAATCCCTGACAGCAGGTGCTCATCAGGCGGACACAAGAGTCAGTGTGAGGGGAAAGATCCCAACTCCTGCTCCTCCCACTCCTATACACAAAGTACACACCCCTCTTCTCCGTGCATGGTTCAGCTCACCTACGGCAGCCCCAGGGGAAGGTCCAACCCATCCCACAGCCACACAGGGGGAGCAAAGGCGGTGGAATGACATCGCACAGGTGACAGGGATGATTGACGTGGACTTGGTTTGTCAGCCAATAGGGGCGAAGAGGCGTGGCTATGACTAATGGGCGGGGTCGTTGAACTCATTGTTGTGAGGTGGTATAGTAGGACGATTTACTGCTGTGTCCATGCGCTGGGCGGAGCACACCTGTCTGTAATGTTGTATAGCAGTGCTGCGTACACCTGAGGAACTATTATGTAGAGGTGTATCTAAGCCTATTATGTGTGATACTCTTTCCGGAGCGGGTGTATATAATTCTATAATTGTGATGCTGTCTTCTGAGCAGGTGTATCTAAGCCTATTATGTGAGATACTGTCTTCTGAGCAGGTGTATCTAATCCTGTAAGGTGTGATACTGTCTTCTGAGCAGGTGTATCTAAGCCTATTGTGTGATATGGTCTGTTGACTGGTGTATCTAAGTTTATAATTCCTGATACTATGCTGCCTTGTCTATGTACATACGTCTGATACTGAGCTAATGTATCTAAGCCTTTGCTGTGGCTCTGGTTTGGCAACTAGGCGGGTCCCTAATACAGCATATAGACAGGAGTTTTACAGAAAAGATGAAGTTTTGCAACTTTATACTTGATACCAATTATGTTTATTTTATTTGAAAAAAAATCCACTATAGGGGAAAAATGGGAAAAGTTTTTTTTTAACTTTTAATATTTTTTGTTTTTTCGTACATTATTAAATACTTTATTCAATTGTTCTTTACTTTCTATTTAGTCCCCCTAGGGGACTTGAACAAGCGGTCATTGGGTCGCTGGTACAATTCACTGCAATACCTCTATACTGCAGTGAATTGTAATTTTTTGCAGGCTCCTATTCAGCCCTTAATAGGGGCAGAAAGATGGCAGACCGGGGGCCTTCATTAGGCCCCCAGGCTGCCATGACAACCATCGGCACCCCACAATCACAAAGCAGAGGGGAGCGATGGAGTGACAGAGGGTCTTTCCTCTTTCTGATGGCTTAGATGCCTTCATCGCTATTGACTATGGCATCTAAGTGGTTAAACGTTATCTCTGATTTCGTGTCGGCGGTAACATACAGCCAACACCCGCTGAGTATTGAGCGGGTTCAGTCCTTGAGCCTTTTCCATACTTCACCCCTATCGACTATGACATAGGCCTGATTTACACGAGCGTATGCGTTTTGCGCGCGTAAAACACGCAGCGTATTGCGCGCGTTGCCATTGCGTTTTGCATGCGTATACGCAGGGTTGTTGCGTTTTTAACGCGCGTGCGACCTACGTTTAAAACGCGCGTAAAAAACGCAGGGGTAGTTAATGCGAGGCCAGCCTACAAATAGGCCTGCTGGCCCAACCCCTGCTTGCTGGGTGAACAGGTTGTGCACCTTATTGCAGCCTCTGCAGAAACCCCAGTGTGTGTTTCACCAGTTGACACGTGTTTTGACTTGCAAGCCACATTTATGCCTTCTCAGTCGCTGGCACGTGTGTTGCTTGCGTGGATGATTTTGCGTCGTTTTGGCGAACGGCGACCCATGCTGCAGCACCAGACGCGTGGAAGAAGTCGCATTTGGGTTCATCCACTTGTGGCCCAACGAACCTCCAAAGGGCACTTTCATACTCTCTATGAGGACTTCCGTCGTCACCCCGAAAAATTTTGAGCGTTCTGCCGCATGTCTGTGTCCACGTTTGATCTGCCGCTTGCGCAGATTCGCCCTGGAATCACCTACCAGAATACCAACATGAGACGCTGCATTTCCCCAGAGGAACGACTGCTTGTGACCTTGAGGTATGTGTGCAGCTGCTATTAGTTCTTCGAGGACGCTGTATGTTTTACAAGTCCGCCATAACGTGTTCTTTATTGTTTTTGTTTTATCTTGCCTCTAGATTTCCGGCCACAGGCAATAGTTACCATTGGTTACATTTAGAATTTATTTTGGGAGTGACCACCATTTCCTTCATTGAGACATCCACCTGTGTTGTGCTGTGGCAGAGCTTAAAGAGGCTCTGTCACCACATTGTGCAACCCCTATCTGCTATTGCAGCAGATAGGCGCTGCAATGTAGATTACAGTAACGTTTTTATTTTTAAAAAACGAGCATTTTTGGCCAAGTTATGACCATTTTCGTATTTATGCAAATGAGGCTTGCAAAAGTACAACTGGGCGTGTTGAAAAGTAAAAGTACAACTGGGCGTGTATTATGTGCGTACATCGGGGCGTGTTTACTACTTTTACTAGCTGGGCTTTCTGAAGAGAAGTATCATCCTCTTCTCTTCACAACGCCCAGCTTCTGGCAGTGCAGATCTGTGACGTCACTCACAGGTCCTGCATCGTGTCGGCACCAGAGGCTACAGATGATTCTGCAGCAGCATCGGCGTTTGCAGGTAAGTCGATGTAGCTACTTACCTGCAAACGCTGATGCTGCTGCAGAATCAACTGTAGCCTCTGGTGCCGACACGATGCAGGACCTGTGAGTGACGTCACAGATCTGCACTGCCAGAAGCTGGGCGTTGTGAAGAGAAGAGGATGATACTTCTCTTCAGAAAGCCCAGCTAGTAAAAGTAGTAAACACGCCCCGATGTACGCACATAATACACGCCCAGTTGTACTTTTACTTTTCAACACGCCCAGTTGTACTTTTGCAAGCCTCATTTGCATAAATACGAAAATGGTCATAACTTGGCCAAAAATGCTCGTTTTTTAAAAATAAAAACGTTACTGTAATCTACATTGCAGCGCCTATCTGCTGCAATAGCAGATAGGGGTTGCACAATCTGGTGACAGAGCCTCTTTAAAGACCACGGTCATGCCTCAGCCCACGACAGAACAGTGGCTCCGAATTTCGGAGGGATTTCTTCGAGCAACTCAAATTCCTAATTGTATTGGTGCCCTAGACATCCGTGTGAAGAAGCCCCCACGCAGTGGCTCGTGATACTATAACTACAAACTGTTTTTTTCTGTGGTATTGTTGGCCTTGGCGGACACAAATTATTGTTTCGCAATTGTTGACATAGGCTCGTATGGAAGCTCTGCTGATGCCCGCATATTCCGTTCATCAAGAATGGGTAAACGACTTTTGAATAATCAACTTGCTGGCTCCAGCGGCCCACTAATCCCATATGTCATAGTTGCAGATGAGGGGTTTGCCCTGACAAGGCAAGTAAATCGGCCTTTTGCAAGAAGCGGCTTGGATGAGTGTCGCCGCATGTTCAATCTCCGCCTATGCCGAGCTTGAAGATGTGTGAATGTGCCTTTGGCATGATGTCGAACAGGTGGCGGGTGTCTCTGTCTACAATGCAATTGTCCCCGCAGAATGTGACACGTGTCATACAAGCGTGTGTAGTTCTGCATAATTTCTGCCGCATTCATGATGCTACGTTTGATGCAGAATATATAGTAACACATGCACCCACCAGCAACACTGTCCCGGCTATTCCACTAGGGAGATCTCTCACATCCGGACACCGAGTGCGGGAGAGTTTGGCGGCATATTTTGTGAGCCCATCAGGAGCCGCACCATGGGGGCTTGATGTCATTTAAAGGGTTGCATATTTCTTTGTTTTTTCTGTCCACAGGTCCCAAGTGGCCAGTGTTTGTTGTTTTAGGTTAGGGGCTTGTAGTGTTAAGGACTCGCAATACATAAGGACCCTTGACGTGGGTTGCGAGCTTACGGCCTGATGCACACGACCGTGTTCGGTCCGTGATATACGGTCCGCATGTCGGCCGCATGTCCCGGACCGTACAAAGTACAGGGAGCCGGGCTCCTAGCATCATACTTATCTATGACGCTAGGTGTCACTGCCTATCCACGTAACTACTGTCACACACTAAAACATGATTACAGTACGGGACAGTAGTTCCGCGGACAGGCAGTGACCCCTATCGTCATAGATAAGTGTGATGCTAGGAGCCCGACTCCCTGCACTGTGTTCGGTCCGGGACATGCGGCCGACATGCGGACCGTATATCACGGACCGAACACGGTCGTGTGCATCAGGCCTTAATCTGTTGGGGTTTGTTTTTGCCATTCCTGAAACTGTTTGCATGAGAATGAATTATGGTAGACAAAAAATTTTTGCAAATGTCCTTTGTGTGGCTATTGTCACATGACAGCACGCCAACTTTCACATCTCTTACAAACAATGGCAGACCCCTAAAGATGAACTAATACCTCATTGAACGTGTGCAATAATTTTGGGACAAGCCCAGCAGTGTGTGAGTGTACAGTAAAATACATTTGCGGAAATCATTGTGTGGAGGGGTGTGAAAAAAACACGCAATTGCAACTGTCAACACCTTCGTATTACTGTTTATTATGCACATCAAACAACGGGTACAAAAGAACCCAACAAAATAAAATTAACAACACACCAACATGGTGCAAAACGGATGTGGGCAGACTATGCAGCCCTTCACAAATGTGCGTTGCTCCGCTCAGCCCACAGGCACTTTTATAAGTGATGGTATTGGTGGCCCGAGGAGGAGTATGCGGGCATTTCAGCACCACTATGCTGGCCATGGAGCTGCTGAGGATGTTCCTCTCCAGCATAGTGGTGCTGATGATGGCCCTGGTAACTGGGTCCAGGGAAAGGGGGAGCGATGGGTTCCGGACCTCTGTTGTATTGCGGCAAAAGCTGCTCGCGGGCAGGCAGAGGCCCAGGGGAAAAACGGGCAGGCCCAGGTCGATAATAAGGGTGAGGCCGTGCGCTGGGGGTGGGTGGGTGCTATGGGGCAGGGAAATTGGATGTGGTGCTAGCCACGGCGAATCCTCGCCACTGCTCGATAGCTGGGAAGCAGTGGTGTGGATTGTGGGGGATGTGGCGCTATTAGGGAAATGATGGCCGAGTGGAGGCGTGCCACCCTATCCTCATGTACCCTCCGCAGCAGGAGAACGATTCCCCTGGCAAAGAAATTCTGCCCGTCCTCGTCGGCCGCTCGACGAAGGTAGTCCAGGACCCAAGAATCCACCTGGGCCCCGGCGGATGGCTGCTGACGGCGTCGGCGTCTTGGTGGTTGTCGCGCGGGGGGGGGGGGGTGTTCTCTTGCGGAGCGAGTACGGCAGGGGCTGACTCTACTGGGGCCGGGTCCTGGGGTGTTGGCTCCGGGGTAAGGGGCACCAGTTAACTGGTGGGAGGTTGCGGCACAGACTCTGGCAGGTCACTCTCCTCCTCGGTGTCGTTCAAATTGTCCGTGGTTCTGTAATAGAAAAACATACTGAGAAACCAATAGTCATCATTGCCCAAAAAAGCTGTATGGTGAACATGACGTGCAAACAAACATCAAGTGCTTCGTGTACATATAGGGCCGTTTTTGGGAAGCCCCATCCCCACTTCGGCCTCTGTCACCCATCTCACGCCGGAATTGGTCCCTGCAGCTCCGCCAGCGTGTTTTTATATCCAGGACTGTAGGATGAAAAACAAAAACATGGTCACACATTGCGGTAACGCACAAAGAAATCGTCCCTAAAATACATGAGGGGCCCTACACATCAAATGACATGCTACACGGTGATGCGGCAGCAACACAAAACGTCAGTTGGGCATTTAGCTAAAGACACAGACAGGGACACACTACTTCAATAGAGATGACATTGCATAGTTTATAAAGACATGTAGTCTAGTGCGGTCGCGGGTTCTGCTGCTCTCCCATTCTGTGGTAAACAGCGCCTGGGCTATCTGCTCCCATGCGTCCTCCTTGGCCGTGCGGTCATGGTAGGACTCCGCACGGGTGTCCCATATTTCGCCCTTCTCCTGCACCAGGCTGATAAGCCTCTCGACATCCATCCCACGCGGCATGCCTGCACTTCTCTGGGTGGAGTTTTCAGTCTGGCCCACTCGCATAGGAAACTCAAGCACTTCCTGGTTTGTGCTTGTTTGGACCAGCTTTATAAAGTCATTTTCATGGACATAACAAGTAATGCGTGAAAAACGCGCATCCAACGCAGGAGCTTCCGTGTGGTGTGCGTGATGCGCGAACAACGCATGAATATAGGACATGTCGTGAGTTTTACGCAACGCACTCGCGCTGCGCAAAATTCACGCACTGTCTGCACTGCCCCATAGCGTATATTACGCTCGTGTAAATGATGCCATACAGTTATGTCAAATGTCAGTAAGGGATAAAGGATATAACCCTTTCCTATCCAATTTTGGTACCAGCTCTGAGTTGTACAAAGCCGTAATCTTGCACCTATAGAAATCTATGGGACTCTGCTGTTCATCCTTATGCCTCTGATTACATGTGTGACAGGGTCCATCTAATGGCTTTGAACCTCTGGTTTTCGTTCAGTAAAATGTTCAGCAGCATGTGGATGAGATGTGATAAAATGGCAAATCCCGACTGAAAATCCACAGCATTTCCATCCTGTGTGGACCCGGCCTTAAGATTTCCACCACTATTCATATGTTTTTTTATAGCTCAGTAGCTGTGCCGTATTCTCGCTGCATGTCGCGTTGAAGAATGCAGATCACGTTGCACTAAAATTCTATATTGGTGTACCACCCAGCGCTTTGCCAGTATTAGTAAATATCCCCAACTATCTCAAGTATGGACTTAAAGGGGTCATCCCACTGTAACAACTCCTTTCATATTGTGGGTCCCCCTCTGCTAAGCCGATTATGGGAAGGGGGTGCATAATGAAGTGAAATAAAAACGTGCTGTAGGAAAATGATGTGCGCCCATCTCTTAGTGAGGCCTTTCGAACTATAGGAAGTACTGATGGGTTTAACCCCTTAGATGCCACGGTCAGAAGCGCCGGTGGCATCTAGGTTGTTTGTAGCCGATCAGCACCCCCGCGATAGCAACCGTCGGCCTAAAAATGGCCTCCTGGTCTGCCAAGTACGGAAGCTTTAATGCACTACCTAGGTAGTGCAATGCATTCGAACATAAATCAGCGGTGCGGGCCCTCAAGTCCCTTAGTGGGAGAAAAAAAGTGAATAAAAATGTTTTATAAAATAAAAAAAAGTTATAAGCTTAAAAAAAACAAAACTTTTTTTTTTCCCCGTAATAAATCTTTTATGTTACAAATGCGACATGGCACCGGAAAACCATTCCAGCAAAATTTGAGCTCCAAAAGCCAACTGATGCTGCTTCCCTTTTCAGCGACTGCAGTTTATGACCACATATGGGGTATTGCTGTACTCAGGAGAAATTGCTTTAAAAATATTGGGGACCTTTTCTCCTTTAATGCGTATGAAAATGAGAAAAATTGAGATTAAACATTTTTATGAGAAAAAAATTTGGATTTTTATTTTCCCAGCCTAATTCCAATGATTTCAGCAAAAAAAAAAATCTGTGGAGGTCGAAATGCTCACTATACACCTAGATGGAATCCTTGGGCAGTATAGTTTCCAAAATGGTGTCTTTGGGGGGGGGGGGGGGGGGGTTTCCACTGTTTTGGCACCACAAGACCTCTTCAAACCTGACATGGTGCTTAAAATATATTCTAATAAAAAGGAGGCCCCAAAATCCACTAGGTGCTCCTTTTATTTCTGAGGCCTGTGTTTCAGTCCATTAGCACACCAGGGCCACATGTGGGATATTTCTAAAAACTGCAGAATCTGGGCAATAAATGTTGTGTTCTGTTTCTCTTGATAAACCTTGTGTGTTATGGGAAAAAAATGGATAAAAAATGAATTTCTGCAAAAAAAAATAATTGTAAATTTCACCACTGCATTGCGTTAAATCCTGTGAAATGCCTAAAGGGTTAAGAAACGTTCTAAATGCTGTTTTGAATACTTTGAGTGGTGCAGTTTTTAAAATGGGATGACTTATGGGGGTTTATAGGATAAAAACCCCCTAAAAGCCACTTCAGATCTGAACTGGTCCATAAAAAAAAATTGGTTTTGGAAATTTTATTTAAAATGTGAGAAATTGCTGCCAAAGTTATAAGCCTTGTAACGTCCTAGAAAAATAAAAGGACGTTAAAAAATTGATGCCAACATAAAATAGTAGACATATGGGAAATGTTTTGTGTGTGGTATTACTATCTGTCTTACAAGCAGATACATTTACAAAATGCAAATTTTTCCAAAATTTTGGTGTTTTCACAAATAAACACTGAATGTATCGACCAAATTTTACCACTTAGGGTATGTGCACACGTAGTGACCAAAAACGTCTGAAAATACGGAGCGGTTTTCAAGGGAAAACAGACCCTGATTTTCAGACGTTTTTTGAGCAACTCACGTTTTTCGCGGCGTTTTCGCTGCGTTTTTTACGTCCGTTTTTGGAGCTGTTTTCATTGGAGTCTGTGAGAAAACGTCTCCAAAAACATCCAAAGAAGTGTCCTGCACTTCTTTTGACGAGGCTGTATTTTTACGCGTCGTCGTTTGACAGCTGTCAAACGACGACGCGTAAATTACAGGTCGTCTGCACAGTACGTCGGCAAACCCATTCAAATGAATGGGCAGATGTTTGCCGACGTATTGCAGCCCTATTTTCAGACGTAAAACGAGGCATAATACGCCTCGTTTACGTCTGAAAATAGGTCGTGTGAACCCAGCCTAACAGATTACAATGTGTCATGAGAAAACACTCTTGGGGTATGTTCACACGCAGAGTCAAAAACGTATCAAAACAGCTCCTGATTTTCAGAAGTTTTTTGAGCCACTCGCGATTTTCGCTGCGTTTTTTTCCGGCCGTTTTTGGCGCTTTTTTCAATAGATTCTATGGAAAACAGCTCCAAAAACGTCCCAAGAAGTGTCCTGCACTTCTTTTTTGTGGCTGTGTTTTTACGCATAAAAAAAATGCTGCGAAAAACATTCTGTCGGAACAGAACGCCGTTTTCCCTTTGAAATCAATGGGCAGATGTTTGGAGGCGTTCTACTTACGATTTTTCGGCCGTTTTTCAAGCGCTTACGGCCCGAAAATAGGCCGTGTGAACATACCTTTAGAATCGCTCGGATAAGTAAAACCACTACAACGTTATTACCACATAAAGTGACACATTTTAGATTTGAAAAAATGGGCTGTGTCCTCAAGGCCAAAATTGGCTGCGTCTCCTAGAGGTTAAGGGTTGTACCCAACTAAGACATTTTCTGGCATATCCACGGAATGTTAACCTATATTAAGAACGCAGGGCTGATTATAGCTTTTCTGCTGCTGAGGCAAAAACTAAAACAATGCCCCCCTTTCTCCCCACTAAAAATCCTAAGTAGGAAATCCTGGCAGCCAACTGCTATTTGATCACTTAGACTTGTAAATCTAAACATCTGCACCAATTAACTAGAGGGGGTCCCTGAGCTGCATGTCTGCCTGCTGCTGTCGCCCACCTCCATCATCCGGTTGTTCCCAGTGGTGTACATAGAAAAGAGGGGGCAGCATAGCAAAGATTAAAATGCTCCCAACATTTAGGTGCCAATTTTTCCCATCCAGGACACAAGGGCCTCTAAGCCCTTTTCATGACCCTTGGGCCAATCTCTACCCCCTCTGGAGAGAGGACTCATGCACAGGTTCTTTGCACCCAATAACAAATGGTATAGGACCAACCAGAACCGGGCCCCTCTCCAAGAGCCCCATAGCAGTCGCATGGTCTGTCTCTATGGTATGTACGTCCCTGGTTGTGCCCCTCTCTGCACAACTCTGCGGCCAGCGCCAACAACCACGGTTCATCCTCCTCCTCTTGTCTAATAAGATGTAGAGGCTGAAGAGGAGATAGTCAAAGCCAGCTGTGCATACGTTAGTTAGGCTCTATCTCTCTGTATAAAGCAGTCCACGTTGGCGTGCTCTTGTCCTCTGCAGGCTCTGCTGACTGGCTGTCCTTCATGTGCTGCCCCCAGAGGCGGATTCAGCAATGAAATATAGGGGGGGGAGGGGTGAAAGAATCTCAAACATTTGTACCACACACTATCAGCCATGTAAGTAGAAAATACAGGAGTGGGACATCTGGGGCATCAAACCCCTAACGAGAACCCAAAAAAAATTTGGACACTCGGCCAGACCGCTAAATTAATTCAGACTCCAAAGCCCTCAATTATTTCAGACCCCAGACAAGACATTCAATAATTACACAAACCAGACCCCTAAATAAATTTTGACCCCAGACCAGACCCCTAAATATATCAGACCCAAGACCAGACTAATGAATTAATTCAGACCCCAGACTGATCCATTTACTTACCACTCCTCAATCCCGATTCCTCTTCATCTCCAGGCATAGACGAACACTATGGGTATGTTCACACGGCTCGTTTTCGGCCGTTTTTCAGGCCGAAAAATCGTAGGCAGAACACCTCCTCCTAACATCTGCCCATTGATTTCAATGGGAAAAACGGTGCTCTGTTCCGACGGGCCGTTTTTTCGCGCGGCCGTTTTGAAAAACGGCCGGGTAAAAAAACGGCCGCGAAAAAGTGCAGGTCACTTCTTGGGACGTTTTTGGAGCCGTTTATCATAGACTCTATTGAAAACAACTCCAAAAACGGCCGTGAAAAACGCGAGTTGCTCAAAAAACTTCTGAAAATCGGGAGCTGTTTTCCCTTGAAAACAGCTCCGTATTTTCAGACGTTTTTTGCTAAGCGTGTGAACATACCACTATACAGTCACTATGTGGTGGTAATATTGGTATTCGTATAGTGGATTTTATTCAGTAATAGTATTGTGGTATTAGACACTAAGCTGTGGTAATATGTGGTCATGATGTAGAGGTATTCAGTAACAATATGGTGGTATTCAGTCACTATATGGTCATAATGTGGAGGTATCATTCAGTTAAAGTATGGTGGTATTATTCAGTCACTATGTGGTGGTAATATGTGGTCATGCTGTGGCTGTATTATTCAGTAACAGTATGGTAGTATTATTCAGTCACTATGTGGTCGTATTAAGTGTGTATATATGTATTATTCAGTCACTACGTATGTGGTTGTAATATATAGTAACAGTATGGTGGTATTGTTCAGTCACTATGTGGTGGTAAAGTGTGGTCATGCTAAGGCTGTATTATTCAGTAACATTATGGTTTATTATTCAGTCCCTATGTGGTCATAATATGTGGTCATGCTGTGGAGGTATTCAGTTACAGTAAGGTGGTATTATTCAGACACCATGTGATGTTAATATGTGGCCAATATATTATCCAGTTACAGTATGGTAGTATTATTCAGTCACTATGTAGTGGTAATATGTGGTCATGGTGTGGCTGTATTATTCTGTAACAGTATGGTAGTATTATTCAGTCACTATGTGGTCGTAATAAGTGTGTATATGTGTATTATTCAGTCACTACGTATGTGGTTGTAATATAAAGTAACAGTGACTGAACAATACCACCATACTGTTACTTTATATTACAACCACATACGTAGTGACTGAATAATACACATATACACACTTATTACGACCACATAGTGACTGAATAATACTACCATACTGTAAGTGAATAATATCACCACAGTATGACCACGTATTACCACCACACAGTGACTGAATAATACCACCATACTGTTAACTGGATAATACAGCCCACCATGACCACATATTACTATCACATGGTGTCTGAATAATACCACCATACTGTAACTGACAAATACCTCCACACCATGACCACATATGACCACATAGGGACTGAATAATAAACAATACGGTTACTGAATAATACAGCCTCAGCATGACCACACTTTACCACCACATAGTGACTAAACAATACCACCTTGCTATGTGGTTGTAAAGTGTGGTCATGCTGAGGATGTATTATTCAGTAACGTGGTTTATTATTCAGTCCCTATTTGGTCATAATAGATGGTCATGGTGTGGAGGTATTTTTTAGTTACAGTATGGTGGTATTATTCAATTACTCTGTGGTGGTAATATGTGGTCATGGTGTGGAGGTATTGATCAGAAACAGTATGGTGGTATTATTCAATTACTCTGTGGTGGTAATATGTGGTCATGGTGAGGCTGTATTATCCAGTTACAGTATGGTGGTATTATTCAGACACCATGTGATGGTAATCTGTAGTCATGGTGTGGAGGTATTAATCAGAAACAGTATGGTGGTATTATTCAATTACTCTGTGGTGGTAATATGTGGTCATGATGAGGCTGTATTATCCAGTTACAGTATGGTGGTATTATTCAGTCACCGTGTGGTGGTAATAGGTGGTCATACTGTGGTGATATTATTCAGTTACAGTTGTAGCAGGTTGAGGGGGTTAGTCTGCCAAGGGAGATATATCCCTAGACGCCTAATAAGAGGTTAACATAGGGTCTTCCCTCCACACAGGTGGAGGGTAATTAACTAAGAGAAAAACTGCTGGGAGTGTGTGTCAGGGAGGGGAAGCAGGAAGGTGAAGACTGCTTTTGCTGCTGCTGGTCATGGTGAGGCTGTATTATCCAGTTACAGCATGGTGGTATTATTCAGTGTGGTGGTAATACGTGGTCATACTGTGGAGGTATTATTCAGTTACAGTGTAGTGGTAATCAGTCACTATGTGGTCATGGTGTGGCTGTATTATCCAGTTACAGTATGGCGGTATTATTCAGTCACTTTTTGGTCATGGTGTGGCTATACTATCCAGTTACAGTATGGCGGTATTATTCAGTCACTATGTTGTCATGGTGTGGCTGTATTATCCAGTTACAGTATGGCGGTATTATTCAGTCACTGTGGTGGTAATATGTGGTCATGGTGTGTTTGTATTATTCATTAACGGTATGGTAGTATTATTCAGTCACTACTGTAAGGGAATTAGGTAGCGGGACAGTCGTCTCCTTGGGTAGACGGGCACTCGGTATCAAACACGTCAGTAAATTTCAGTCCGCACAGCAAAGATGTGGTACTACTGGCCTCAGCCAGTTCTATTTACAGGTTGTACATGAATAAAAAGAAAACAAACAAAAAAAACTCTATGCCTGTCCGGCACTAACTATACAGTCAGGTATCCTAACTAACACAGTGCAGGCCTAATGCCTGGCACCATAAACCATGCAGACCATACAACCTGTTATGAACACAGTCGGTTTGCTCTCACAAGCTCCTCTCCCAAGGCTGAGAGAGAGTGTGACTGAACTGCAGCCTTTTTAAAGGCCTATCACACCTGACCCCTGATTAATAGCTAGACAGCCCAAGACCAGGACTGTGTGGATGGAGTGGGGACCCACCCATCTCTCCCCACTCCAACAACCTCTCCACATGGTCTGTCACATTTTCTCCCCCCCTGTTTCAGACTAGTGGCTACAACACATCTGGTCACACAGCAATGAACTCAGGACAATGCATCTGCATTTCCCATTTGAGTCCCTGGCCTGTGTTTTACAGTAAATCTATATTCCTGTAAGGCCAAGAACCATCTTGGGACCCTCCTATTTTTCTCTTTGTTTTCACACATCCACTTAAGGGGGGCATGATCTGTGACTAATTCAAAGTGACGACCAAGAAGGTAATAGCGGAGTGCCTCCAGTGTCCATTTAATAGCAAGGCACTCTTTCTCAATTATAGCATATTTTTTCTTATGGTCGTTCAGCTTCCTACTCAGATATAGTATGGGATGTTCTTCCCCATTTCGTACCTGTGACAGTACAGCCCCCAGACCCACATCAGATGCATCCATTTGTAGAATAAATTCTCTTTTAAAATCTGGAGTAATCAATACCGGCTGAGCACACAAAATGTTTTTAAGAGCCTGAAATGATTGTTCAGCCTCTGGTGTCCACTTGACCCTTACAGTCTCTTTCCCTTTAGTCAGGTCTGTCAAAGGGGCTGCCAGTGAAGCAAAGTTTGGTATAAATCTTCTATAGTAGCCTGTGATCCCCAGGAAAGCACAAACGTGCTTCTTGTTTACAGGGTGAGGCCAACGTTGGATGGCTTCAATCTTATTTACTCGGGGCTTCACCAACCCACGGCCAATTGTATACCCCAGATACTTGGCTTCCTCCAATCCAATTGTACATTTTTTGGGATTGGCAGTAAATCCCGCCTCGGCAAGGGAATCAACAACTGCCTGTACTCTAGATAAATGGGATTCCCAATCTGGACTTTGGATGATGATGTCATCAAGGTATGCTGCTGCATACCGCATGTGGGGTCTTAAAATTGTATCCATAATTCTCCGAAAAGTTGCTTGTGCCCCATGTAAACCAAAGAGCAGGACAACATAATGAAACAACCCATCAGGCGTGGCAAAAGCTGTTTTTTCCTTAGTGTCTTCAGAAAGAGGTATTTGCCAGTACCCTTTAGTTAAGTCTAGGGTTGTTATATATCGTGCACTTCCTAGTCTATCAATGAGCTCGTCAACCCGCGGCATCGGGTAAGCATCAAATTTAGAAATAGAATTGAGTTTACGGAAGTCATTGCAAAACCTCCAACTGCCATCTGGTTTTGGACTATTGGACTAGACCATTGACTATGGGATTCCTCAATTACTCCAAGGTCCAACATTTTCCTTACCTCCTCTGTAATAACCACTCTCCTTGCCTCTGGTATTCTGTAAGGTCTCAACTTGACATTACTGAACCAGGTAAAAAGGTTATGTTTAATTAGACTGGTGCGACCTGGGATCTCAGAAAAGAATCCTTATTTCTAATTAGGAAATTTTGCACCTCTACCTTTTGGGTATTTGCCAGGGTGTCCGGTACGGTTAACTCTGGCAGCAATGGCTTCTTTGAGCCTACATGCTCAGGTTGAGACAAAGTTCCTGCAGCACGAGAGTGTCTGTCTTTCCATGGTTGTATTAGATTTATATGATACCCTTGCTCAGGCTTCCTTTTCCCTGGCTGACGAATTTTGTAATTCACCTCGTTTAATTTTTTTATTACCTAAAGGGTCCTTGCCACTTAGCCAGAAATTTACTTTCAATGGTTGGTATAAGAACAAGTACCCGGTCACCTGGTGCAAAAGAACATACTCTGGCACTGCGGTTATACACCCTTTGTTGTGCCAGCGGAGCCTGGGCCATATGTTCTTTAACAATGGGCATTAATGATGAGATTCGATCTTGCATTTCTGAAATGTGTTCAATGACACTTCTATAGGGTGTAGTTTCTCCTTCCCAGGATTCTTTTGCTATATCTAAAAGGCTCCTGGGATGATGACCATATAGCAATTCAAATGGAGAATACCCTGTGGACGACTGAGGGACCTCACGTACTGCAAACATGAGATAAGGAAGAAGACAAACAAAAAGAAAACTCTATGCCTCTCCGGCACTAACTATACAGTCAGGTATCCTAACTAACACAATGCAGGCCTAATGCCTGGCACCATAAACCATGCAGACCATACAACCTGTTATGAATGCAGTCGGTTTGCTCTCACAAGCTCCTCTACCCAGGCTGAGAGAAAGTGTGACTGAACTGCAGCCTTTTAAAGGGCTATAACACCTGACCCCTGATTAATAGCTAGACAGCCCAAGACCAGGACTGTGTGGGTGGAGTGTGGACCCCCCATCTCTCCCCACTCCAACAACCTCTCCACATGGTCTGTCACACTACGTATGTGGTGGTAATATATAGTCATGGTGTGGTGGTAAAGTGTGGTCATGATGAGGCTGTATTATTAAGTAACCATATTGTTTATTATTCAGTCACTATGTTTGTCGTTTTATGTGGTCAAGGTGTGGAGGTATTATTCCGTAACAGTATGGTGGTATTATTCATTCACTATGTGGTGATAATATGGGGTAATGGTGAGGCTATATTATTCAGTAATAGTATGGTGGTATGCACGACTGGTACTGCAGCCAGGGGCCCGGCCACAATGCTGGAAAAAAGGGGCCCATCCGCTTCTTAGTAACTGTAAACATTTCTATCCGAGCCGCAGCGTTAGTTACTTGGAAAAAGGAACGGACGCTTCTGTTCTTTCTTCCGAAGTAACTTTAACGCTGGGGCCCTGAGAGGACAGTAGGGGAAGATGCTGCATGAGAAGCATGAAAGCAGCTCCGTGTGTAGAGAGCCCGCCAGGGGCGTAGCTAAAGGCTCATGGGCCCCGATGCAAAAATTCTTACTGGCCCCCCCCCCTGCAAACTTCTCATGGCCGACGGTCCGCAGCTTTCAGCTGCATCGCTGGGTCTCCTAAGTGACCCAACAATGCAACACTAACAGACGGGAGCGTCACTAAGGCTGGGTTCACACACCCTATTTACGGACGTAATTCGGGCGTTTTAGCATTGAATTACGTCCGAAAATGCGGCTCAAAAGCGTTGGCAAACATCTGCCCATTCATTTGAATGGGTCTTACGATGTTCTGTGCCGACTGTCATTTTTTTTTACGCGCCGCTGTCAAAAGGCGGCGCGTAAAAAAGACGCCCGCGTCAAAGAAGTGCCTGTCACTTCTTCATACGTAAATGGAGCCATTTTCCATGGACTCCATAGAAAAACAGCTCCAATTACGTCCGTAATGGACGCAGCGAAAGACGCCTGCACATGCCATTATGGTTGAAATTACCGTGCTGTTTTCTCCTGAAAACAGCACCGTAATTTCAGCCGTAACAGACGCTGCCGTGTGAACATACCCTCAGGGCTTAAAATGTCAGGGGAAATAGCCCCAATACATATGTGTCCGCCCAAAAAAAAGTGTGTATATGAGACAGCATAGCATATCTATAGTACTACGACCCTATAAACTATGGATAGGATTAGATACAGTGGCTCAGCAGACAGTATCACACATGATAGGATTAGATACAGTGGCTCAGAAGGCAGTATCACACATGATAGGATTAGATACAGTGGCCCAGCAGACAGTATCACACATGATAGGATTAGATACAGTGGCTCAGCAGACAGTATCACACATGATATGATTAGATACAGTGGCTCAGAAGACAGTTCACACATGATAGGATTAGATACATTGGCTCAGCAGACAGTATTACACATGATAGGATTAGATACATTGGCTCAGCAGACAGTATTACACATGATAGGATTAGATACAGTAGCTCAGCAGACAGTATCACACATGATTGGATTAGAGTTATAGTTCCCCATGCAGGGGAAGGGCATAACAGACAGTAGTTTCTTTGCAAAGTACTGGGGACACACTTTTTTCTTATAAGCTGCTGCAGTGCTGCCTGGCTCTTACCTTTGAGACTGACTATGTCTCTGCTCAGCTCTGTGAGCCATGATGTAGCCGGCACTCTGTCCCCCGAGGATGAATGTGGGCGGGTGGCTGGACATACCTACTTATGCAGAGCAGGTACAAGATGTAATATGATGGGGCCGGGGGAGGGGGAGTGGAAAAGGTCAGTCGACAACTCATGAGGCACCTCCTGCTGCTGCTAGAACCACGACAATTCCCCCCTATGCAGTGCACAGTCTACATGCTGGCTGCTGTAGTACACAGCCTAGTGCAGCCCAGCCAATCAGTATGACCCACACTAATTGGCTGGACTGCAGCAGGCTGCGTAGTGTAGCGTCCAGCAAGTGGGCTGTGCGCTGCTCAGGGAGGGGAAATGTGTCACACTACAGGGCAGGGCCCGCCGCTGGGGATAAAGAGGTGGGCGGGCAGCAGCAGCCCACTACATACACCGGCATCTGGCATTTGCCAGATAGGCTGCCCGGCCCTGCAGTCAGCGTTAGTGTGGCGAGGGGGGCCTGCGGGCCCCCCTGGCTTACGGGCCCGGTCGCAACTGCGACCGCTGCGACCCCTATAGCTACGCCACTGGAGCCCGCCCACCAGACACAAATGACAGGACCCTGCAAGACAGGTGAGTGCCCCATCCTCCTTCACACCCCCCCCCCCCCCTGACCCCACTTGTAAAAAATAAAGTGTTTTATTTTTTTCGTTTACCTTGCGGGTTTTTTGTCGCGATTTTCGTAATCGTGGCAAAAATGGCGCTCGTTTGCTCCTGTCACAAGTAGCTATGGATGGGGACGAGCAGTCATTACTCCGATCGCTCGTCCCCATACGTTATTATCACGTCGGCAGCGCGTCTCCTTGTTTACACAGGGAGATGTGCTGCCGACAACGATAATATTAAACTTTTTTAAAACGATACGACCAGCAGATAATTGAGTGTTTGCTCGTTGTTCTGCTGATCGCTGCCCTGTTTACACAGGACAATTATCGAGAACGAGCGTTATATGAACACTTGTCTGCCCGATAATCGCCCAGTGTAAAACCCCCCTAAAGCCACTTCAGACGTGGTGGATTTGTCTCCTATTTTCGTTGCTGATTGCGCACTGAAAATCCACTACAAATTACAATACAATTCATGTGAATGGGGTTTTCAAAACCCCATTCACATGCAGCAGAAACAAATCTGCATGGGCTTTAGGGCATTCTGCTGATTGTTAAATCAGCAGCATGCCTATTATATTGCAAAATTGCCACAATGCAAAGTGTTAATTTGCTGCAAATCCTTAGCAAAATCTGTAAAGGTAAATTCACACTAGGCATAAACACTACGGATTTTCCACAATGGATTTCATTGCAGAAAATCCGCAGTGTAATACAGTAGCAGCAGAGTGGATGAGATTTGAACAAATCCCATCCACACGCTGCGTAAAAAATGCACTAGAAAACTATTGATAAATTGACCTGTGTTAACGCAATCATGGGCCAAAATATATTAGACTGAAATTTGTAATGGGTATGTCAACCGATACCCGCCCTCCAGTGATTTATCCAGCTTCCAAATCATAGGTGATAGATATATATATCTGAGAGAAAAGACGACACAAGAGACCATGTTTGTATGCTCAAAATCCTTCTCTGCGGTTTATTGATCCAAACAAGTATATAAGTATAATGACAGGAAAGGTGTAGGCTTTGGTTTCAGCCAATCATCTACAATATGATAATGACTCTGATTCAGCCAATGAGAATATTTCAATGCATTATAATAATTCTTCACCCTCCAAGCCCCGGTGGCCTGAACCTTGTCCCATGGGAAGACACACATTTCAGAGACACAAGTTAATTTGTCTCCTTCTTATCTCACTAGAGAATGGAGACTGCAGATAAGTTGAAATCATTTAAACAGAGGGCTGAATCCCCTTCCCTCATGGTAAACAATGTCATTGTTCATTCGGCCAAGGCTATTTGATCTGCTCCTCACAAGAGTAATAAAACATTCAATTCAAGAACACATAACATAGAATTGCTTCAAGACATCTGCTGACATATTACTTTTTTACTTATTAATCTCAAGATGGCTCCTTCAGGCCAAAAGATGGATTCCAAGAATCCAAAATGGACGCCTAACATACAAGATGGAGTCCATGCAAAATGTTATCTTTTAAACATATATTCTAATCACTTTCACATTTCCCACCTTTTGTTTATATGAGGACATTTTGTATCCACGCCAGGTACTTAAAGGAGTGCTCATCCCAACTTGAGGACTTACCTAACCGTTTCACCTCATCCCCTGGTCATTTCAACAAAATTCCTTCCCATAATTGTTTCACTCATAGGGTACACTTGATAAAAAGATCCAGGATGCTGGGTAATCATTTTAACCTTTGCTGCGAAGCATTGCCAAAGTTTTGTCAGGCCTCAAAATATGAGCCTCAGAAGCAAATATAATGCAATACATAATAAACCTGCAGGACATTCTGGAGCAGACCCATTACCCATCCCCCAACACCCTTAAACCAGTTAGAGGGATTGAGCCATGACAACCAATCCGGCCACTCCAGGTTCCAATCATCTTTAGAATTGGCTTTCCTGAACTCTTCCTTTATTTTCTCAGCTCTATCTCTGTCTTACTTGTCCTGCCTAATGCCAGTAGGGTCTATGTAATGGCAACAGGCTGTATCAACTACTTGGCACATGCACATCCCCCCTTGGGCAGCATTCAAAACATTAAACACATAATCTGTGAAGTGTCCCATCTGTCGGCCACTTTCTCTATATTATGAGCATTTTTTACTGTTAAACCTACTAATATTGGCAATAATCCAAACTTCTCCTCTACGGTACTTGAATTGGTAATAATTGTTGCACTGTCACTTACTGTCCTAATGGGACTTTTACCCCTGCAGATATAACAGGTCGTGGGCAGCATCTTCCTCAAACCTAAAGACACCCGAGTAACATAACCTCCGGACTCTCATTGCTGCCATGTACTTCTTACATATGAGTGACAACAACCAGTGACCTTCATCTCATACCTCCATAGATCGTAATTTACAGTACCGTGGCATGTTTACATACATTATAATTATAAACCTCAGACAATATAAACAATAGGGCCTCAATTAATAATATAATGCTATCACCAATCTCATGCTATCACCCTCAGGTTTTGGGTCCCATCAGTTCATTGCAAGTCCTGTACATCATCGTCATCTTCTTCTTCTGTCTTCTGCTGCTGCTGACGGATACACTCAGGTCTTTGGTCTTTACTTTGAACTTTGCTGATGTCATCAGGACTTGGTTTGGTCCTTCTCATCTGTCAGACAACGTCTCTTTTTGTATACGTCACCGGGCTGTACATAGCACCTCATGCTGTGAGCCTGGGGTGAGATCCCACGTAGACGGATTAGTGGGGTTTTATTGTGACCACCACAAACCCTCCGTATTTGTCCTCTTCCTCCGGTAAGTTACTTGTCTGCAAGGCTGCTTAGAATTGTGACACTGCCGTCAGTTCATGACAAACGCGTTGTACTGGCTCAGGCTGCACCTGCCGCATCTCAGTGATGGAGTTCATCATATTAAAAGTCTTCTAGTTCATGTTTACTGCCACTTGCTGGGGACCCCCAACCCTCGTCAATTGTTAAAATAAATGCTAATCTGGTGATAACATCATCCGCATACACTATAAACGATGTTCTAAGTACATACAATAATAATGGCAGGCCCTTAAACTACATCAAACAAACACCTTTATGTAAGAAAAACTTCTCTGTTCCACTGGACAGTTACTGGGTACATTTCATTTGCACTTGGTGTTTACACTTTTCAGCAGGATTTATACCTTATTCTGAGCTGATTACTTTTAACAGCTCCTACTCACATAAATATTCACAGATACCATACGTTTTATCTGACAAGTGTCTCAAACCAATTTTTCTCCCCCTACTCTGGTTAGTTTTACCTGGGAAGGCCTCCCAAGGTCTGTTCTATATGTGGGAGGCGGGTATGATAAGGTTGGCACCGGTCTGCCAGGACTGTTCTGTAGGCAAATCAAACAGCTCTAACAGAATTTAGCAGCAACAGCTGTAAAGCCTGGGACATCCCAATTAGATCTCACCAAATCGATCCTTGCAGTCTTGGGGCATATGTGAGGTCATACACCATCAATACAAGTGCCATCAAGAATGCCTACCGGTTTACCTTCCTTTATCATCCACATTCTGTTAGAATCTGGTTTTCACGCCTTCCGCTCCCAGTTGAACACTTCCTGTGGAGAACAAACTTTTTCATCGGATAACCATTAATTGATCTTAATCAGATAATTCAATTGAAGAAAAAAACATTAACAATTACATATTTATGTTAAATGTTCACACTGGGCAGTAACTAAAACTGATACATACAAACTGATTCTTCTTCTTTACATATTTTTACTGCACAGAATCCTTTCACAACAAAAATATTTTGAAATGAGAATCTACTTGCACTGAGAAGTTATCATTTACACAAACATAATACTGACGCACGCCTCCAATAGTCCAATGCTAAGGCTGGTCCAGAACTTTACATAAAACTTAACCTCAGTATTTAATATTCCCACAACACTTCTTGAATACAGTTATTAAACAAACTAACTTTGGGATGACATCTGGAGAACTGCTGATATCTTATTGTACAAACACCACTTCAATACTTGGGATAAAAACGATTCCCCTGTCACTACACACAACGTCTGCAGTGGGGAAGATGCCGGCCGGGCTTCAGGCCCCCCTGAGAACAGGTCTACACATACGAGCACATCTTCATACACTTCTACCTCGGGTAGTTGTATGTTCTGCAGTCGCTGGGACAGGTAATCTGGCCGGGCTGCACTTTTCACAGGTACCTTTGCTGTTTAATCTATGTCATGCCGTGCACACATCATGCCGGCTGCTACAAACCTAGTGGTGGCATTATTGTATCCAGGGACAAGCCAATTTACTGACACCTGACTGCACATACCTTGTTGTCAGTTCTGTCATCTCTTGCTCTCTCAATGGGCTTACTCGATGATGCAATAAAGTTCCTACTACCAATGGGCCCATAATTGTGGGCGATACCAAAAGCGTACCTAGAGTCAGTGTAAATGTCGGCCGTCTTAACTTCTGCCAGGTTACAAGCCTCAGCGAGCACCTCCAGCTCCGCTCCTTGAGATGAACAAGAAGGTGAGAGTGGTTTCTGGGTAATTTACCTTGTGCCTCGTATCCTGTCTTGTACATACTCTATGAAGTATTTCTACATTACAAATTTACATTAAAAACCCATATCACATATAGATAGAACATTTCAAAAGGATGGCGTCTTCATTCTCAAAAATAAAAACAAATGTTATACACTTCTCCACACTCATCTGATAATCCAGAACACTTGAGAATCCCACCCCCATCAGATCCTATAGATACCTGATTAATACCACAAGAAAAATATTTTTACTAAAAATCGGGCATAAAATTAACAATGTTCAGATATTTTTCACCTCCTTCCCAACTAAATCTGTAAAAACTCATGGTCTCTTACACAATTTGTAGACCTCCTGGAAACAAATTCATTAATTCCAAACAAAATAAAATTGTACCTGATCAGTCCCCTCACTACTCCCCCTTTTTGGACTCTGCGAAAGTAATGTAGCAGGGTTCAAAACTACATCTCAACATAAGAAGGTTGAGCACTCTATCTGTGCGGCACTCGTTTGGCCCCCTATAATACACAATAGCCTGAAACAAAAACGACTTCCTCCTGACAAAACAGCATGTTCTTTTAGATACCTTGCAAACATTTACTTTTAAAACCTCATACATTTTCAAAAATTACATTTAGGCAGCACTATAGCACTTCCTATGCATATGTAAAAACAAAAACAACAACTATAATTTTTTATCCAATAAAACAGAAAATAATATCTGCTAATATTAATTACTGCAAACCAATAAACTATATGTGGGAGTAGGGAACAGTAGGGGTACATACATCTTCAAGACCCCATGTCTCACAATATCTGTATTTTAATTCATTTGAATTAAAGGAACAGTGTCATCAGAAATTATTTTTTTATATGTTAAAGATGTTAGTGCTTTATTAAAAACTTTTATATTTATTTGTGTGTTTGTGTTTTACTTTTTCTTATTTTTACACTTTTTCTTCCCTATGGGGGCTGCCATTTTTTTGTTCCATTTCTGTGTGTGTCGATTAACGACACATACAGACATGGAATACGGCAGCCACAGTCCCATAGGTACTGCGAACGGCTCCCGTCCCATTGACTGCAGTGTACGGCGTCTGTGTGGGAACTGCGCATGCGCCGCTCCCACACAGTCCTATTCGAAATTGGCGCCGTCCGGCGCCATTTTCCTGTGGACCGGAAGTCGCGGCCGGACAGTAATATTACTACTTCCGGTCGCGGCTTCCGGATTTCTGCACTTGCACCAGCGGCAGCAAACGGAGCGGACGGGCCGGAGGGAGCCGCGGCGGCAGGAGCAGCTAAGAGATTTCAATGTATGTTCGTGTTTGTGTGTGTTTACTACTGTATGTAAACCTACTACACTGTGGGTTACCTTAAAAAATGGCGACACACAGTGTAGGAGGTTACACCGTTCAAACCCCTCGTTTATCCCGGCACTAGCCAGGATAAAGGAGGGGGGGATGCTGAGAGCTCACTAGAGCGAGGGCTTTTAACCCAATGTTGCAATGCTGCAATTTTGGGAACAGCTCCATCTAGTGACCAAAAATGGGTAGTATTATAAATTAGAAATAATTTATAATCTTTCCTGGACTCGTGCAAAAAAATAAAAAAAATTTGAACAATGTTTAATCACCCACACACTAAATGTTTAATTTTTAAAAAAAAAACATGTTTTTCTGGCAACACATTCCCTTTAAGTTCAAAACATTACGACATTAAATCTTATCACATCATAACACATAAATATGCAGCGTAACTTTTATCTTTTATGCAGACAAATTCTGAAATAATATTTGACACACTCGGTACTTACGGACAACAGCGCATGCACAAATATAAGAAACATTCCTAACCACTACAACCAGCGAGCGGTCTTCTCCCTGTCTCACACATATAACCCCCCTTTCCTTCAGGCCAATGCTTTTCTAAAATGACTCCAATTTAACCCTATACACAAAACACTAAAAATTGTACACAATATAGATCTAAAATCAGTCCAATATTGTAATTACTTGTCTCATCAGTCCATGCTCTATATATATATATATATATATATATATATATATATATATATATATATATATATAAGCTTATATCAGTCTGCTTCTCAGACTTCACACTGCACACGTTATATCACACACATGTTACATCACACAGCCCCTCTCCGTCACAATCTATATTTGTCATCATCATCATCAATTCCTTATATGCAGCACTCCGGATTCATTTTCTGTCTCTGTTTATTCACAAACAGCCATTTATTAACATCCACCTACATTTTTGAACAATCAACTCATTTGATCACATATCTCATCCTCCCCACTCAGCCATTTACTCTGTGGGCTGTAGTCAGGGGATTTGCTATGTATGTTGGTGATTATTTCTTTAAGGGCCTTCGGTGTGCGCCAATACCAATTTCCTTCACTGTAATTGTGTAGGTAGTTATACTACTACGACACATGTGGGTCATTCTTTGCTTTGAACACAGATTGTTATGTTACCACGGTATTCATTTCCAGCGGTCTCATATTAATACAGACTGACTGACTTGGATGTTATACTACATCAAAAGTCCATACCAGATTATCAAATGCGTGCTAGAAATCAGTCTGTACTGATCCCCACCTTATGCCAGTCTGACAATGCATACAACTGGTTGTTAAGGACCCTTACACATAATATTACAAGCTGGCAGTGTGTGCTAAAAGTGTATCAATGATTATTCAAAACAACATTCAAAAAGTTTTCCCTATTGCACTGGGTAATGGTACATACACCCTTATCACACATCTCACATGAACTTTCATATATATTCATTTGACTACTACAATCCTGACAAAGAACCTATTATTACAGAACCCCTTTTAGTTGTTATAGCGTTTTCTTCCCCTGTTTGTCACAATAATCTTTGGCTGTATATCACACTACGGAGCTTCCCCTGTTGCTCTGCTCTCCAAGTTCTCCATTATCAGGACTTAACCACAGAAGTCCTAATGATACTACTGGATATCACCTCTGAATACCCAACTTTTCTGTCCCAGACTCTCTGCTATAAACGCGCAGTCTGTCTATCCGCGACTTTCTGCTATACTCGTGCAGTCTGTCGATGTTCGCAACTCTCTGCTATAAACGCGCAGTCTGTCTTTTCGGACAGTTGCCAAGTCAGGCGTCCCTGATACTCGGCTCCCTCAGAACAACCAGGCAACAGGAAAACATTCCCCTTTGATCCTTAACAGTTTCTACACAACAGCCAAATAATAAATACAATTTTCAACAGACCTATAACAATACACAATTCATTGCAGGTTCACTACACCACATTCAGCTTCCTCATCTTACACAGACAGATGTACGCCATGGATTCACACTACTTCTACACAAGTTTCTCTCTTTTTTTTTTGTCCTACGTCATCACATTCCACATGAGGGGATCAAGCACTCACTCCTTACAGCTTCTGTTCTCACAATCGTAACAATTTCAATATTCAATGCCGGCAAAAATGTTCTCATAGTCACACATCTGTACAACAACTCAAGATAACGTACGTATCTGCAATCATTCATCACACTAAAAGCGTTCAACATACCTGCTGGATAAACACTGCGTATCAGGAGATGTGACGTCATGACCGCTAATTCCGGCCTCGGCAATGAATGAGTGAACCATGTTTGTAAGAATAAGCTTCTTACGTACCGGCCGGTTTTTGATATTCACTGATGCAAATGCCGTCAGGCCTCCAGCGACAGCATATTAGACGAGCAATCTCCCGCGTTTTCGGCACCAAAAACTGTTAACGCAATCATGGGCCAAAATATATTAGACTGAAATTTGTAATGGGTATGTCAACCGATACCCGCCCTCCAGTGATTTATCCAGCTTCCAAATCATAGGTGATAGATATATATATCTGAGAGAAAAGACGACACAAGAGACCATGTTTGTATGCTCAAAATCCTTCTCTGCGATTTATTGATCCAAACAAGTATATGTATAATGACAGGAAAGGTGTAGGCTTTGGTTTCAGCCAATCATCTACAATATGATAATGACTCTGATTCAGCCAATGAGAATATTTCAATGCATTATAATAATTCTTCACCCTCCAAGCCCCAGGTGGCCTGAACCTTGTCCCATGGGAAGACACACATTTCAGAGACACAAGTTAATTTGTCTCCTTCTTATCTCACTAGAGAATGGAGACTGCAGATAAGTTTAAATCATTTAAACAGAGGGCTGAATCCCCTTCCCTCATGGTAAACAATGTCATTGTTCATTCGGCCAAGGCTATTTGATCTGCTCCTCACAAGAGTAATAAAACATTCAATTCAAGAACACATAACATTGAATTGCTTCAAGACATCTGCTGACATATTACTTTTTTACTTATTAATCTCAAGATGGCTCCTTCAGGCCAAAAGATGGATTCCAACAATCCAAAATGGACGCCTACCATACAAGATGGAGTCCATGCAAAATGTTATCTTTTAAACATATTCTAATCACTTTCACAACCTGCGGTGCGGTTTTTTAATTCGCAGCATGTCCATTTATGTTGCAGAATCGCTGCTTTCTGTTGTGGGTTTTCTCCATTGAATTCAATGGGGAGGTAAAACCCACAACAAATAGCAGATGTTGATATTTTTGCGGCGGAAAAACTGTGATTCTGCCACAAAAAAATTGCAGTAATGTCAGGAGCTTCCCAATGCTGGAGTCCCCAGGCAGAACATCACAACCACTCTGCCGTGGACTTTGGCCCAGGGAAAGCTCCTGACGTCTCTGTTCATTTGTGGACAGTGACTTCAGGAGTTTCCCCAGGGCCATTCCCCAGGCGACATATCCCAGGGTATGCCATATGTTGTGGCTGAATTCAATAAAATCCAGAGTATTAACTGGTCGCTGACTGCTTCATGGTTTCGTTCACTGTAACTTGACGTCAGTAACAAAATCAGTTACTGCGTATAGTATACAAATGTGAGAGCCACATTTTCCGTTGCCCACCCCCCAGTAATGGAGGGGAGGCCCAATCTCTTTGGCTGTATGGGGCCCGGAAATTTCTCATGGCGGCCTTGGTGGTATGATTCAGTCACTATGTGGTCGTCGTGTGGCGGTATTATTAAGTAACAGTATGGTGGTATTATGCAGTCACTATGTGGTAGTAATATGTGGTAATGGTGAGGCTATATTATTCACCTACAATATGGTGGTATTATTCAGTCACTATGTGGTGGTAATTTGTGGTCATGATGTGGAGGTATTATTCAGTAACAGTGTGGTCATGGCGAGGCTGTATTATTCAGTAACAATATGGTGGTATTATTCAGTAACAATGTGGTCATGGCGAGGCTGTATTATTCAGTAACCGTATAGTGGTAAGATTCAGACACTATATGGTCATAATATGTGATCATGGTTTGGAGGTATTATTCAGTTACAGTATGGTGGTATTATTTAGACACCATGTGATGGTAATATGTGGTGGAGGTATTATCCCCCGGCAAGGGGTCCTTAATTGGCGATACCACCCAGCTTTCCCAGAAACGGATATAAATAAGAAACAGCCAAACAGAGTTTTGAAAAGGGTTATTTGTATTTTCCTTTGGGGTAAATGCATTTTAAGACTGTGCATATATTATGTAACAACACTCAGCGCATCGCACATGCTACATTCAACACTGCGGCTGGGCAGCCATGCTCCTCATTTCCAGATGTTCTGTTTCTACAAGTCAGAAACAGCTGGCACCAAGTCTCAGGCAAGTCCTATTATTACCGGCTGTTATATTAATATCTCCATTCTCAGAGGCATCACGTTCCTGCGCTGATTCCTGTTCACATTAATTACTCGAGCAGCAGAAGCTGTCACTTCAATTCTGTGCTTTCCAGGATGGGGAAATTAAGCGCTCACTGGCTATGGAAGCTGCCAAATAAAAAGATGTGCAACTGATGCGAACCAGGACACCAGGTGTTAGCAAAGGAGAAGGATTGGCAACAATGAGCCCGTGTCATCACCAAATTGTCTAAAGGTAAAAAACTAAAATCGGACATTTCCAAATCATAATAAACCTGAATAGCCATATACGTGCTTATTACGCCAGAGTGAAATAGAAGCGATAAACACCCCATATAATATGTCGAACAATTACACAGTTCACATATCGAATGAATCTACATAAAAAGCTGAGTTACTTTGTAAATACATTACATCACTTATTTTGTACTGATACTCCGTTACAACCTGTATTATACTCCAAGGCTGCATTCACAATTATGCAGGCTGCAAAGCTGAAATCTTCAGTGACTGCACAGAGTTTATGATGATGTAACGTCTATGGCCGGGGGCCGTCGTTCAGACTTACCCTCTGATGGCCCCGGCCATGGACATCTGTCTTCTCGGCGTCCGCTCCCTCCTGGGAGACGGCGGCACTCTCTTCCGGGTCCTCGGACCGTTTCCCGCAGGGTGCATCCCTTCCCCGTGGTAGGGTATATTATCTCTCCTTGCCAGAGACTATGTCCATGTCCGCCTATGTGAAAGAGAACTTGGAGAAGTGCTTCATACGAAGGTCTTCCTCCCCGGGTTCTTCTTTGTTAAAAAGAAAGATGTCTCTCTTCGTCCTTGAATCGACTACTGAGGTCTCAACCAGATCACGGTGAAGAATAAATATCTGTTGCCACTGATCTCTGAACTGTTTGATCGTATACGTGGTGCCAAGATTTTTTCTAAACTAGACCTGCGTGGGGCTTACAACCTAGTCCGGATTCGCCAGGGTGATGAATGGAAGACTGCATTTAACACCCGTGATGGACACTATGAGTATCTAGTAATGCCCTTCGGCCTGTGTAATGCTCCTGCGGTCTTCCAGGAGTTTGTGAATGACTTTTTCCGTGACCTCCTCTATGTTTGTGTAGTAGTCTACCTTGACGACATCTGGATTTTTTCTCCAGATCCTATGACGCACCAGAGACATGTCAGTCATGTTCTGCTACGGTTAAGGAAGAATCGTCTGTACGCCAAGTTGAAGATGTGCGTGTTTGACAGAGATGCTCTACCCTTCCTGGGCTACATCGTCTCGAGATGGATCCTGAGAAGGTAAAGTCTGTTCTGGAATGGCCACGTCCTCAAGGCTTGAGGGCCATGCAGCGCTTTTTGGGATTCGCTAATTTTTACATGCAGTTTATTACAAACTTTTCCTCACTGACTTCTCCAATCTCTAACCTCACTAAGAAGGGTATGAACGTCAAGGTGTGGACTCCCGAGGCAGAGTCTGCATTCAATAGCCTGAAGATTGCCTTCACGTCAGCCTCTATCCTCCATCATCCGGATGTCTCTCTGCAGTTCTCGTTGAAGGTGGACGCATCCTCTGTCGGTGCTGGTGCACTCCTGTTCCAGAGAGGTCCCAAGGGCAAGTCAATGGTATGTGGATATTTCTCTAAGCTCTTCTCTTCCGCAGAACGCAACTACTCGATTGGGGATCGGGAGTTACTGGCCATCAAATTGGCCCTGGAAGAGTGGAGACCTCTACTAGAGGGCGCAGCTCATCCAATCCTAATTTTTACAGACCGCAAGAATCTGACCTACCTCCAGACGGCCCAACAGCTGAACCCTCGTCAGGCCAGGTGGTCACTGTTCTTTACAAGGTTCCAGTTTGAGCTCCATTATCGCCCGGCCGACAAGAATATGAGGGCCGATGCCTTGTCCAGGTCTTTTGAGACGGAAGACACCTTGGAGAGTCCACAAAATATTATTGATCCATATTGCATTATCTCTGTCAATCCCCTGCAAGTTGGGGACATTCCTCCAGGGAGGACTTTTGTGCACCTGGCTGATCGGGGAAGAATCCTCCACTGGGGACACTCCTCTTGACTGGCAGGTGAAGCGGGGGTCCGTAGGACCCGGGATCTGATTGCTCATCATTTCTGGTGGCCCATGCTGCCCAAGGACATTATGGACTTTGTTTCTTCTTGTTCTGTATGTGCAGCCAACAAGGCCGCTCACTCCAGACCTGCTGGTCTGCTCCAGCTATTGCCTGTGCCCATTGCTCCCTGGCAGCATAAAGCTATGGAGTTTATTATGGACTTGCCTCTCTCTGCTGGATGCAGTGCTGTCTGGGTGGTGGTGGATCGATTTTCGAAGATGGCCCACTTCGTTCCTCTGACCGGTCTTCCTTCTGCTCCTCAGCTGGCCAAGCTGTTCATCTTTCACCTGCACGGCTTGCCGTAGCATATTGTGTCTGATCGGGGGGTTCAGTTTACCTCGAAGTTGTGAAGTTGGACTTTTTTTTTGATCAGCCTACCATCCTCAGTCCAATGGTCAGGTCGAGAGGATCAATCAGATCTTGGAGAACTACCTACGCCACTTCATTTCCAAGCAGCATGATGACTGGGTGCAGTTGCTCCAATGGGCTGAATTTTCCTACAATAATCACACCAGCGAGTCCACAAGGAATACACCGTTCTTCATTGTTTACGGCCAGCACCCACAAATTCCTCTCCCGGTGCCCAATACTTCCGAGGTTCCAGCTTTTAGAGACTTCCTACAGATCTGGCAGCAGACTCGATCCTCCATCCTAATGGCAGTCGACCGCATGAAACGGAAGGCTGACACAAGGAGAAGAGAACCTCCTCAGTTTTTTCCTGGCACGAGGGTCTGGCTGTTTTCCAGGAATATCCGACTAAGGGTGCCATCGTGCAAATTTGCTCCCAGGTTCCTCGGACCCTTCGAGATCCTACAGCAGATCAACCCTGTCGCCTATAAGCTTCGGCTGCCTCCTACCCTCAAGATCCGCAACTCCTTCCATGTCTCCCTCCTGAAGCCGGTGGCTCTGAACCGCTACACCAAGACTCCTAGCCCTGTGGTTGCTACCAGTGGCCCTTCAGACACCTTTTGAGGTTCAGGAGATCCTGGACACCAAAAAAGTGAGAGGAAAGACCTTTTATTTGGTGGATTGGAGTGGGTTTGGTCCTGAAGAAAGGTCTTGGGAGCCAGAGGAGAACCTCAATGCTCCTACTCTTCTGAAGAAGTTTCTCTCTCTCGCTCTGGTCCCAAGAAGAGGGGGCGTAAGAGGGGGATACTGTAATGTCCGTGGCTGTGGGCTGTCAGCTCCAATCCCCCTCCTGAAAGCCGCAGCCTCAGGAGACTCCAGCACCCGCTTTAACTTACCTCAGCCGTATCCCGTAGGGTGCGCGCGCACGCTCATGCCCGCTCTTAAAGGGGCAGCGCGCGTTCCAGACTTTTGATCAACTTTGACCCTTGAGTACCCTGGACTATAAGAGGGGTCCAGCCCCCTGCTTTATGCCTGAGCGTTGTTGATGTTTGTCTATGTGATGGCCTCCTAGTGTGTTCCTGTTTCCTGTTCCTTGCATTCCATACCATCCTGTTCGAGCACTGTGCTGTGCCAAAGTCGTGTCGTGCTGTATTCCACGTCTGACCTGCTTCACCTCGCCTGACGTCTACCTGCTGCCTAGTCCAAGCCGAGCCTGCCCTGCTGCTGTCTGAGCTGCCACAGGTACCTATACGAACTATAGACATTTGCTTGCGCCCTGTTGGCCAGCTGCCTTACCGCCAAGGCGGTACAGCCCAGTGGGTCCACAGACCCTTCGTGACACACAGGATCAGTACAAGATAAGTAATTAAATTTTTATTGAAATTATATTTAGATATATAAACTGTGTAATGGTGTTCAAAGGTGGACATGGGCTTTAATGTCATCTGGTTCATAATTGTAAAACATTAAAAAAAGTACCAACGGCGCTGCACGGATGAACAGAAGGATGGACGACTTAGAAAACCATCAGGTAAAGTTTAATGAAAGGGCTACGCGTTTCAACACCGAACTGGTGTCTTCATCAGGCCAGTATAGACTGTGCAATACAACATGCATTTATATACATACAAGGAAATAGAAAAAGACCGCCAAAAACAGCAGGTCAAAGGTCAGGGGTCAGCCGGGTCAAACACAAAAAAAAAAAAAACTTTAACAAATTGAGCATAGATAAACAAAGCGTCCCTGGTTGCCGAGCAACCCAGCTGACGCAAAAAAAACTGACATGGCCACTGAAACACAGCGCTGGACCGCATGTGACACAGGGAGGAAAAAACCAATGCTTCTACATTGCTGACTACTTAATAACATAATATGAGGTCTATACATATTATATCAAAATTCCACATTAAAAGACATATAAAAAATGCTGAAGATGTGTTATATCTAAAAACAACATAAAAAGACATAAAAATTATATTATAATTATTATAATTATTATATAAAAGTGGACAATGGTCCTGATAAAGCTTATGTTGTAATTAAAATCATACCTAAAATTAATCACATGTTTTTGCCAACAGAAAAAAAGGGGGAGTTGATCACAGCCGGGGCACCACACAAGTGGCCCAGAAGAACACAAGCACAAGAATCCACACTAAACGGTCACTCCCAAAAAGTGCGTGATTCCAATCTATGCTTAAAATACCCAATCATTGTTGTTATAATCGTAAGAAATGATAACTAATATATTTACAAGTGGAGATACTTACAATAGTACTGACCAGCAGCATAAATACAATTCATAAAAACGAAACAAAAGAGTCTACATCAATATAAGAGGAGGGACAGAGGATTAGATTCATTCCAGGGATGATTCAGTGAGATCATTTAATCCATTGGGATATAAAGTACCCAATTTATATATCCAGAAATTTTCTCTCTGTTTGAGTCTAATAAATCTGTCCGATAAATCGGCTGGTATTTGCTCAATGGGGGTGACTTTTATGTACCTAAAGCTGCAATCATGTTTTGATGCACAGTGTCGTGATACGCTTTGTTTTAAAAAACCTTAACTCACATTCGACCTATGCTTGTTAATACGGTTTCTTAGTGTCTGCTTTGTCCGGCCCACATATTGTAGCTTACATGGACATTGAAGCACATATATTACATATGTGCTCCCACAATTAAGGTAATTTTTAATTGGAAATGTTTCACCCGTCAGTGCAGAAACAAACTCCGTACACTTATTGGTGAGATTGTTACAGCATAAGGCACAGATTATATAGTAATTGCTACAGGGAGCTGGAGGGGATGATTATGGGGTTGTACATACAGTCTGCATATAATATTTGCCATCTGCTGGTGAAAGGTAAACATTACATGGGAGATGTTCACCTTTCACCAGAAGATGGCAGACAGCATTACTTTCCGACAGCAGTCGGGTCAGGGAGGAAGGTGGAAGGAAAGGTCTAGCGTCTTCATGTTACTGCTGACTGGAGCAGTCCTGTTCTGCTGTACCCAGCCCATATGTGAGTGAAATCCAGCAGAGCAGGTAAGTGTCACGGTCACAGGCTGTGTGGACCCACTAGGTCGCTCCGCCGTAGTCTATACAAAAGTTTATAGCAGGTCGTTTCACTCGGGTACCTGAACTAGTCCAGACAGTGGCTGTGGCTTCAGCACGGATGGAGGTCGGTGCAGCAGGTTGCGCCAGATGTGGCGGGCAGTACAAGATGTGGCAGAAGACACTGGATGTGGCAGAAGACACTGGATGTGGCAAACAACAGCAGCTGCAGTAGGACACGACTCCAATACTAGTAGGCACAGGAACAAGAACACAGCATGGGATACAGGAACAGGTAAGAGGGCACGGGTAAAAACTGGAACGGGAAACACTATGGGACCATTTGCAACACAGACTTGGGATAAACTAACAATGCTCAGGCAAGGATCAGAGGGGCTGGAGCCTTCTTATAGACCAGGAAATCATGTGGGTTGATGTGACAGGACACAGCGGACTGGAGCGGAAGTGAGCGCTGGCGTCTCCTAGGAAGGAGATGGGGACCAGCGCTCACAGATCCATGGCTGCGTGCGTCGGGTGGTGAGTGAACCCGACGTCCCGTGGCCATGGATGCTACAGTAAGTGTGTGTGTGTGTGTGTGTGTGTGTGTGTGTGTGTATGTGACAAAGTTTATATGTGTGTGTATGTATTTTTAGGTGTCACAGTATATATACATGTTTGAATGTCTATATATGTGTGTATATGTTTGTGTGACTACATGTATATACTGTATGTAACAACTTGCATGTATGTGGACCTACTGGGCCACTCTACGGTAACTGAGCAGCTGCTGATCAACAGAGTCTGTGAGAGTCAGTAAAAGATAAAGTACTTGGAAGGACAGAAGTGGGTATATGCCAGACCGTCAGGGGGAAGCAGACCTGTGCAGGTTAATGAAGTTCAGCTAGGACACCGGACTGGAGTAGTGCATTCATCTCGGACACTGAACTTGGCTGGGACACTGGACTGGAGTAGTGCAGTCATCTCGGACACTGGATTGACATGGGCACCGGACACATAGTGAAGTCGTCTCGGACACTTGGTTTGGCACGGCACCAGACACAGATGGTGAAGTCGACTTAGGCACTAGAACTAGACACAGATACTGGATACGGGAAACAGGATACAGCTAAGGAACCATTTGCAAGACAAACGTAGGGAAGACACAACATTGCTCAGGCAAGGAAGGGATGGGCAGAGTTCCTTTTAAAGTTCTGGAAGTGCTGGGATAGGGTAGGGAAGGTTTTCCTTGTGTGTACACTGGCCCTTTTAGAGCAGGGGCGCGCACGCGGACACTATGGGCGTCAGCCGAAGAAGAGTGCAGTGTGTGCCGGCGTCTCGGAGGGAGGAGACGCCGGAAAATCTTCAGAGGTCTGTGGTCCCGGCTGCCGGTAAGTGGAAGATGCTGGCGGTCAGCAACCGTGGCCATAACAGTACCCCCCTTTCACCCCCACTTCTTAGGTCCAGAGCGTAAGAGCAATTTCCTGGCAAGAGCTGGAGCACCCACATTTTCTTCAGGCTCCCAAGACCTCTCCTCAGGACCAAAACCTTTCCAATCCACAATGTAAAATGTCTTCCCCCCCCCCCCTACCTTCTTGTAGTCCAGGATCTCTTTGACCACGAAGACCTCAGAAGAACCTGCTGGAAGAAATTGCAGAGCCAGAGGATTTTCTGTATCGGTTCAGGACCACAGGCTTTAGGAGGGACACATAGAACGAGTTGGGAATTTTGAGAGTAGGAATTCTTCTTTTCCTATCGGCATATTTTTTTTCATGCGACCCACTGCCTGCAGGATCCCGGAATTAGTTTGCTGCCACACCTGAAGAAAGCTTCCAATAGTAGAATTGGCTGAACGCACTTGACATGTAGCCGATGAAGGAAGAGGAACACTTGGATGTTGGTTGTACACAATGAAGAATGGAGAAGAGACAGTAGACTCACTCGTGTGGTTGTTGTAAGAAAATTATTATAAGAGAACTCGGCCCATGGCAGAAGATGTACCAAATTATCGTGTTGACCAGATACAAAATGACGAAGATAATTCTCTAGTAGTTGATTCATTCTCTCAACCTGACCATTAGATTGTGGGTGATAAGCAGAGGAAAAGTCTAATTTCACATCCAAAAGTTTACACAGGCTTTCCAGAATTTAGATTTAAATTGTACACCCCGATCAGACACGATATGGAGACGAAAGATATGCAGAACAAACACTTTGCCAGGCGAGGAGCAGAGGGAAGACCAGACAGCGGAACAAAATGTGCCATTTCAGAGTCATCAGTTTAAAATGACCAGGACAGGGCATTGGCTTATACGTTTTTAGCTGCAGGATGGAAGTGAAACGGGAACTGGAGTCTGGCAAAAAACAACGACCATCTGGCTTGACGAGGGTTCAGTCGGTGCGCAGACTGTAAGTAAGTGAGATTCCTGTGATCGGTTTAGATGATGATAAGATAAATAGGCCCTTCTAGCAGGTGTCTCCACTCTTCTAAAGACAATTTGACGTCCAGTAACTCACGGTCCCAATGGAGAAGTTGCGCTCTGCAGGAGAGAAGAGTTCAGAGAAGAAGCCACAGGCTACTGCCTTACCCTTGGAGTTTCTTTGAAACTGGAGTGCTCTATTACCAATGGAAGAAGCGTCAACCTCCAGCGAGAACTGCCGAGTCACGTCAGGATGGTGCAGAACACAGGCTGAAGTGAATGTGCTCTTGAGGATAGTGAAAGCAGACTCTGCCTAAGGGGTTCAAACCTTAGCGTTCACTCCCTTCTTTGTGAGGGCAGAGATTGGGGTAGTAAGAGATGAGAAGTTTGGGATGAATTGCCGGTAGAAATTTGCGAACCCAAGAAATCTCTTTATAGCCTGGAGACCTTGTGGATGTGGCCACTTTAAGACGGACTTCACCTTCTCTGGATCTATCTTGAGTCCACGATCAGAGACAATATAGCCCAGGAAGGTCAAGGACTTCTTTTCGAACACGCACTTCTCGAATTTGGCGTATGGGCTATTCCCCCTTAACTGCGACAGGACTTGGCGAACAATGCTTCCGGTGAGTCATCAGATCTGGTGAGTAAATCAGGATATTGTCCAAATATACCACCACACAGACATACTGTGGATTCCCGGAAGATGTCATTCACAAATTCCTGAAACACAGCTGGTGCTTTACCCAGTCCAAAGGGCATCATGAGATATTCATAGTGACCGTTTCAGGTGTTGAATGCGGTCTTCCTTTCATCACCTATACGGATACAAATCAGGTTATAAGCCCCGCATAGATCCAGCTTCGTGAAAATCTTGGCCCCACGAATTCAAACGAAGAGCTCGGAGATTAGGGGCAAGGGGTACTTCTTTTTTACCATGATTTGGTTTAAACCACGGTAATAAATAAATGGTCTGAGTGATCTATCCTTCTTTTCAATGAAGAAGAATCCGGGTCCGGCTGGAGAAGTAGACTTCCTGATGAACCCCTTCTCGAGCTTCTAATTGACATAAGTCAATATGTAAGGAGAGAGGATAAACCCATCCATGAGGGGTGAGGCTTCAGGGAGTAATTCTATAGGACAATTGTAGAGACGATTAGGAGGACGGAGCACTGCCTCCTTCTTGCTAAAACCATCTGCGAAACAGGCATACTGTAGAGGCAGTCCAGAGCGTGACAGAGGCAGTAGGGACAGTACAGGATGAATCCGAGGCAGGCAGCGGTGAAGACATCGGGGTCCCCATTGGAGGACCTCCCCAGAATTCCAGTCTAGGACAAGAGCGTGTTGGCAAAGCCATGGCAGTCCCAGCAGGATGTGGTTAATGGCCTTTGGGAGGACAAGCCAAGCTATTTGTTCCGAGTGAAGGACTCCTACTTGTAGCCTCAAAGGTTTGGGGATGGAAAGAATGGGATCTGGCAGAGGTTGACCATTTACAGATGCGACCGCCAGAGGTTTCTCCAGAGAAACTGTGGCAGAGTGAAGACTGTGTACTAAGGCCTGTTGAATGAAATTTGCATTTGCTCCAGAATCCAGATAAGCGGGGAGAGAGATTGATTCTTCACCTGAGAGGATAGTCACGGGAATAGATAATAGTCTCTCCTATCAACCCTAGGTGCTGGAGTTTCCCGACTTCTGTGGACATTGACGCACAGAATGACCCTTGTGGCCACAGTACAGACATAATCCTGCAGAGAGACTGTCAGACCAGGAGCAGCAGCACAGAGTCTTTCCACCTGCATAGGCTCCTCAGGGGCAACAACCAAAGGAGGCAGTAGGGGTCTCTGGAACCTGGGTTCCAGTCTATAGGACCTTTTCTCCCGGGGGAATTTCCTGGGCGCGTTCCTGGATTCTCATATCGATTTGTGCTGCCAGCAGAATTATAGCATCCAAGGTGGACGGTAGGTCACGAGCCGCCAGCTCATCCTTTTTTTGCGAAGCCAGTCCTTGCAAAAAAGTTGGACCCACTGGACTGTACCGCCTTGACAGTATGGCAGCTGGCCAACAGGACGCAGGTCACAGTCTATAGTTCGTATAGTGTACCTGTGGTAGCTGGGACGGTATCGAAACAGGCTCAGCTGGGACTAGGCAGCAGGCAGGCGCCAGGCGTGGTGTAGCAGGACAGGCGTGGTATACAGTACAGCACGACTTCAGCTCAACACGGTACTTGACCAGGATAGCGCAGGATACAGGTTACAGGTAGCAGGAACGGGAAACACTGGGAACTGGAAAACACTTAGGAGACCAATTGCTTAGACAGACTAGGGTAACGACAACAAGGCTCAGGCAAGAGAAGAAGGGGCTGGGCCCCTCATAGTCCAGGGGCTAATGGGCTAATTTTGACTTAATTTCAGGTGCGCACGCTGGCTCTTTTAAGAGCGGGCACCCTACGGGACCCGGCCGGGAGAAGCGCAAGTGAGCGCTGGTGTCTCATGAGGAGGAGATGGGGACCAGCGCTCACCGTTCCATGGCTGCGGGTGTCAGGTGAGTGAGCCTGACGGCCCGCTCCATGGGAATGACAGTATCCCCCCTCTTACGCCCCCTCCTCTTAGGGCCAGAACGAGAGAGAAACTTCTTCAGAAGGGTAGGGACATTGAGGTTCTCCTCTGGCTCCCAGGACCTCTCTTCAGGACCAAACCCCTCCAATCCACCAAATAAAAGGTTCTTCCACCCACTCTCTTGGTCTCCAGCATCTCCTTAACCTCAAAAGTCTGATGAACCGCTGGGAGCCGCTGCAGGAGTGGAAGTCTTGGAGTAGCGGTTCAAGATCACCGGCTTCAGCAGGGAGACATGGAAGGAGTTGGGGATCTTGAGGGTAGGAGGCAGCCGAAACTTGTAATAAACAGGGTTGATTTGTTGCAAAATCTCGAAGGGTCCAATGAACCTGGTAGCAAACTTGTACAATGGCACCCTCAGCCGGATATTCCATAGAGGACAGCCAGACCTTCGTGCCTGGAAGGAAATGGGGAGGCCCTCGACTTCTTGCGTCTGCCTTTTGTCTGCATGCGGTCGACCGCCAGCAGAATAGAAGATCGAGTCTGCGGCCAGATCTGTAGAAAGTCCCTGAATGCAGAGTCAGCTGCAGGCACCTGGGACGTAGTGGAAACAGGAAGAGGTATTCGAGGGTGTTGGCCATAGACAATGAAGAATGGACTCTTAGTGGTGGTCTCACTGGTGTGGTTGTTGTAGGAGAACTCAGCCCAAGGAAGCAGCTGCACCCAGTCATCATGCTGCCTGGAGATAAAGTGTAGTAGATAGTTCTCCATAATCTGATTTATTCTCTCGACTTGACCATTGGACTGGGGATGGTAGGCAGAGGAAAAGTCCAACTTCACACTAGGAGTACGCAGAGGGCTCTCCAGAACTTTGAGGTGAACTGAACCCCCTGATCCGACAATATGTAGAGGCAAGCCGTGCAGACGGAAGATGTGTTGGACGAAGAGATTGGCCAGTCGGAAAGCGGATGGTAGGCCGGTCAGTAGAACGAAATGAGCCATCTTGGAGAATCGGTCCACAACCACCCAGACCGTACTGCAACCAGCAGAGAGAGGCAGGTCCGTGACAAAGTCCATAGCAATATGTTGCCAGGGGGCACCGGGCACAGGCAGCGGCTGAAGCAGGCCAATCGGTTTGGAGTGGGCAACTTTATTTGCTATGCACACCGTGCAGGAGGAGACAAAGTCCATGATGTCTTTGGGCAGCGTGGGCCACCAGAACTGTGGAGCAATCAGGTCTCGGGTCTTACGGACACCCGCGTGACCTGCCAATTTGGAACTGTGTCCCCAACGGAGGATTCTTCTTCTGTCAGCCAGATGCACAAAAGTCCGCCCCGGGGGAATGTCCCTAACTTGCAGAGGGTTGACAGGGATGATGCAGGATGGGTTAATGATACTCTGTGGAGAATCCATAGTGCCCTCTGTCCTGAATGACCTGGAAAAGGCCTCGGCCCTCACATTCTTGTCGGCCGGACGGTAGTGGAGCTCAAACGGGAACCGGGCAAAGAACAGCGAACACCTGGCCTGACGAGGATTCAGTCGTTGGGCAGTTTGGAGATATATGAGGTTCTTGTGGTCCATAAATATCAAGATGGGATGAACTGTGCCCTCTAATAGATGACTCCACTCCTCCAGTAACTCCCGATCCCCAATCGAGTAGTTGCATCCACCTGAAATGAGAACTCTCGAGAAACATCTGGATGATGGAGGATAGAGGCTGACGTGAAGGCAATCTTCAGGCTATTAAATGCGGCCTTTGCTTCTGGAGTCCACACCTTGTCGTTCATGCCTTTCTTGGTGAGGGTAGAGATAGGGGATGTCAGTGAGGAGAAGTTCGGAATAAACTGTCTGTAGAAATTGGCGAATCCCAGGAAGTGCTGTATGACCCTCAAGCCTTGAGGACGTGGCCAATCCAGGACGGACTTTACCTTTTCAGGATCCATCTTGAGGCTTTGATTCGAGCTTCTTGGAATTGTTCTTGGATCCTTATATCAATCTGGGCGGCCAGACGGATGAGGTCATCCAGCGTAGATGGTAGATCCCGGGTGGCAAGCTCGTCCTTAATCCTAGGAGACCGTCCCTGCCAGAATGTAGCCACCGGGGCCTCAGTGTTCCACAACAGTTCTCCCACTTGGGTGTGGAAGTGGATGGCGTACTCGCCCATGGAAGTGTCTCCCTGGCGTAGGTTCAGCAAGGAGACGGCTGCAGACGAGACTCGTCCAGGCTCCTCAAACACCATGTAAAATGTCCGTAGGAACCCCTGAAAGTCACGGGTCTCTGGTCCTTATCTCTCCCAGATAGGGTTCACCCATGCAAGGGCCCTGCCAGTAAGCAGAGAGACGATGAAAGCGACCCTTGCACCATCAGACGAAAATGCTCTTGCATACAGGCTAAAGTGGATCTGGCACTGGTTCAAAAATCCACGGCAGGTCCTTGCATCTCCATCATAGCGGTCAGGAAGTGGCAAAGAAATTCGGGGATCAGCACTGCCAGGAGGTGTAGTCGGAGGATCAGTACTGCCAGGAGGTGTAGTCGGTGGATCGGCAGCTTGCACCTCCAGCCAATGTGAAATAATGTGCAAGGTCTGGAGGAGTTGGTCCTGTTGAGACCAAAGGGCTAGCATATCCGTCTGCATCTCTTGTGATGTCATCATGGTTTTGGATTGACCAGCGGGGTCCATGGCCTGAGCCAACTGTCACGTTGGGTATGTGGACCCACTGGACTGTACCGCCTTGACGGTATGGCAGCTGGCCAACAGGACACAGGTCACAGTCTATAGTTCGTATAGTGTACCTGTGGTAGCTCGGACAGTAGCAAGACAGGCTCGGCTGGGACTAGGCAGCAGGCAGGCGACAGGCGTGGTGTAGCAGGACAGGCATGGTATACAGCACAGCATGACTTCAGCTCAACACGATACTTGACCAGGATAGTGTGGGATACAGTTAGACATACATGGACAGTGATGTCAGGGGCAAGCTCAGAGCCAGAGTCCCGGGCAGAGCACTATTAGCGCACTGCCTGGGACTCCAGCTCTACTCCTGACATCGCTGTCCATATATGGATACATTGATGTCAAGGGCAACCCCACAGACACTGTATGTGCATGTTTTTGTTTTGTTTACCTAGGCATTTACAATGCAAGTATGGCCGTGAAACCCTTTTATAAAAGCCTGTGTATGCCCTGAGGTTGTAATGACTCGTTCAAAATACTAGTATCTATTGTAATGCATTCAGTTGCACAATGCGTGTGAGTATTTGGCAGTCATAACAAGTACTGGATCCCAAACACAGGGGAAATATAATGGAAAGACTTTTTTTATTCTTTGCATCCACTCCTGGCTTTAACTCGAAAATACTGACCAAATCTGCAATGTGTGAGTAAGTCCTGGTTTCATACACATCGTTTAATGCGGTAGTTTTGGTGGCATTTTTTGCTCCATTTTTTGGTCTGCAGGCAAACCCGTCCGAATATTCCACCAAATGGTACTTTTAATTTGATTGCAGATATTCGGCCGTATTGACTACTGTGGAAAATAGCTGACCGGAAAAAAGAAAAAGCCTATACTCCCCTTTCCTGGCTTTGCCATAGCAACGTGTCCCAGCTACAATGGCTCCTTTCTGTGCGGCCAGCCTCCCGTGATAACAGATGGCCTCTATGTGACTGCTGCTGCCTGTGATTGGCTTCAGGTTTCACATGTAATGAAACCTCATCACAGGAGGCTGGCCGTACACCAAACAGTCAAAAGAGCAGGGACACGTTGCTATGGTAGCACCGGGAAATTGTTTTATTTTTTAAAAAATTTGTAATTATTATTTTTAATCTTTTTTTTAACCTGCGGAATTTGGAGCGAATACACTGCAAAATCGCAGCAAATTCCAGAAAACAATTGATATTTGTTGTGGAATTTGACTTCCCCATTGAACATAATAGGAAATTCTGCAACAAATGCGCAGCCAATCCGCACCGCAGGTCAATTTATGCATGTATTCTGTGCAAATAAAATCTCATTCACTTTTCTGCTAATACGCTAAATGCTGCAGAACTTTCAAATGAAAAATCCCATCAGAAATTCTGCAACGTATACACGTGTGAACATACCCTAAAAGCGCTATGGGTAGATGCTAGTTTAAAGTCTATAGTGAAATATAAAAAAAGTCTACATTCATAGCCTCTTTTTTTTTGTGTGTCAGCATGCGTTTTTACCAAAATGCAGCATTTCCAGGAATGTCATTTTTTTCCATAGTCTTTTCTACAAAACAACAAAAATGCCAGGAAAAACGCAGGTATAAAATGTCACAAAATTAAAATGCCATTAAAACTGCTTTAACCCCTTAACGCACCAGGACGCACCGGTACGTCCTGCATTGAAGTGCTTTAAGCCACAGGGACGTACCGGTGCGTCCTGGCTAAAAACTGTCACCCTGTCAAAGGACAAGGTGACAGAACTGTGCCGTCAACTGTTTATGACAGTTGATCGGCACAGTAAGACGGCAGGGGACCATTCACAGTGGTCTCCTGCCGGCGATCGCTGTGATTGGTCAGTCAAAGCAGACTGACCAATCACAGCTCCATGACGTAGTGTATGTGATGGCGCTGGCTCAGAAGCTGAGCCAGCACTATCACCGCCGGGTATCGGCTGTGCAACACCCTGCTGTAATGGCCAGGACCGGAGCTAGGCTCCGATCAGGCCGATTAACCCCTTCGATGCATCGATCAACGCGATCGATGCATCGAAGTGTCTTGTAGCCTGTCGGCAACCATGATGGTTGCCACGGGCGCGGGTGTCAGCTGTTTGTCACAGCTGACATCGTGCCCTAATGGCCAGGACCGGAGCTAGGCTCAGATCCGGCCGATTAACCCCTTAGATGCAGCTTTGGCTGCATCTAAGTGATTAGATCGTACCCTATGGTTGCTAATGACAACCATCGGCACCCGCGGGTGTTCCGATGGTTGCTATGGCAACCGTAGCCTAACAATCGCTTCCTAGTACGGAAGCCTATTAGGCCCCGCCGGGAGGCGAAGCCTAATAGGCTTGCTGTCAGTGAATAGCTGAAAGCTCTAATACACTGCACTATGTAGGTAGTGTAGTGTATTAGAATAGCGATCAGGGCTTCATACCTTCAAGTTCCCTAGTGGGACAAAAGAAAAAGTTAAAACAAGTTAATAAAAATGTTGTAAAAAAGTAAAAAAAAATAAGTTTCATGTTAAAAAAACACTATAACAGCCTTTTTTCCTATAATAAGTCTTTTATTATAGGAAAAACCAAAAAACATTAAAAAAAAACACATATGTGGTATCCCCGCGTCCGTAACGACCCAAACTATAAAAATATCACGCTATTTTACCCGTACGGTGAACACCGTAAAAAAATTCAATAAAAAAAACCCTCGCAAAAGAGACGGAAAAATAAAAAAGTTATCGCTCTCAGAATATGGTGACACCAAAAATTTATTATTTGAAACAAAAAGTGATTTTATTCTGCAGACGCTGCAAAACATAAGAGAAACTATATACATCTGGTATCACCGTAATCGTACCGACCCGCAGAATAAATTAAAATTGTCATTCATAGCGCATTGCGAACGCCGTAAAAAAAAAACATAATAAAAAACATCAGAATTTCAGGTTTTTGGTCACCTTACTTGCCAAAAAAATGAAATACAAAGTGATCAAAAAATCGCATGTACCCCAAAATGGTACCAATGAAATCTACAGATTGTCCCGCAACAAATAAGCCCTCACACGGCTCCGGTGGAGAAAAAATAAAGACGTTTTGGCTCTCAGAATATGGCGATGCAAAATGTGCAGAGTGTCCAAAAGCAGATAACATTGGGCGCCATTTATCAGTGCGACAGCGACCACATGTCTGCGGATTATTATTTATTTACCCAATTATTATACCCTCTTATTATACCCTGATGTTCTTCGCACAGATTACATGTACCCCCACATCATAAACTTAAATACCAGTAATACCCCAAACAGAACAACTAGCGAGCAAAATCCACGCTCCAAAAGCCAAAAAGCTCCCTCCCTTCTGAGCCCTGCAGCGTGCCCAAGCAGCAGTGTATGTCCACATATCTGGCATCGCCATACCCGGGAGAACCCGCTTAACAGTTTGAGGTATTTGTCTTCAGTGGCACGAACTGGGCACAAAATATTGTGCACTAAAATGGCATATACCTGTGGAAATTTGCAATTTTCACTTTGCACCATCCACTGAGCATTCATTTCTAATAGAAAAAAAAACCTCTGTGGTAAAAATGCCTTCAGGGGTGCAGTTTCCAAAATGGGGGTCACTACTTGGGGGTTTGTTTTACTATTTGACCCCAGAGCTCTGCCATTGTGGGCTAATGCTGCGAAAATCACCATAATAGGCCTCACATGCGCCTTTCACTCCTAAACCCTGTCATATGTCCAGGCAACTGATAAATGCCTTGAGGGGTGCAGTTTACCAAATGGGGTCACTTCTCATGGTTTTACACTCTACTCTGGTACTTAAGGGAGCTCTGCAAATGCGACATCGCGCCCGTACACCAGTCCAGCAAAATCTGCGCTCTAAAAGCCCAATGGCACTCCTTCCATTTTGAGCTCTGCCATGTGCCCAAACAGCAGTTTAGGGCCACACATGGGGTATTGCTGTACTCGGGAGAAATTGGGTAACAAATTATGTGTTGTTTTTTCTCCGATTACCCCTTGTGGGGAAAAAAATGGGTGCAAAACTACATATTTTTGGGGAAAAAAAATATTTTTCATTTTCAATGCCTCATTCTAATACAATCTATGAAACACCTGTGGGATCAAAATGCTCAGTACACCCCTAGATGATTACCCTGAGGGGTAAAGTTTCCAAAATGGAGTCACTTTTCAGGGGTTTCTACTGTACGGGTACTTCAGGGACTCTGCAAATGCGACATGGCGCTCAAAAAACAATCAACCAAAATCTACATGCCAAGTAGCAGTCCTGCCTTTCTGAGCCCTGCGGTGTATCCAAGCAGCAGTTTATGACCACATATGGGGTATTGCCAGACTTGGGAGAAATTGCTTTACAATTGTTAGGGCGCTTTTTCTTCTTTTATTCCTTGTGAAAATGAAAACAATTCAACATTTTAGTGGAAAGAATGTAGATTTTAATTTTCTCTGCATAATCCCAATAATTCAGCAAAAAAACTGTGGGGTCAAAATGCTCATTATACCGCTAGATAAATTCCACGAGGGGTATAGTTTCCCAAATGGGGTCACTTTTGCCGGGTTTGCACTATTTTGGCCCCTCAGTGGCTTTGCAAATGTGACATGGGGCCGCAAACCATTCCAGCAAAACTTGAGCTCCAAAAGTCAAATGGCGCTCCGTCCTTTCTAACTTCCGCCATGTGTCCAAACAGAAGTTTATTACCACATATGGGGTATTGCTGTGCTCAGAAGAGTTTGTTTTACAAATATTGGGGTGTTCTTTCTCCTTTATCTGTTGTAAAAATGAAAGAAATCTGAGCTAAAACTACATTTTATTAGAAAAAAATTTAGATTTTCAATTTCACTGCATATATCCCATTAATTCCGCAAAAAAAGTGTAGGGTCAAAATGCTAACTATACTCCTAGAAAAATTCATTGAGGGGTGTAGTTTCCAAAATGGGGTCACTTTTGGGGAGTTTCCACTGTTATGGTCCCTCCAGGGCTTTGCAAACACGACATGGCACCGAAAACCAATCCAGCAAAATCTGTGCTCCAAAATCCAAATGGCCCTCGTTCCCTTCTGAGCCCTGCCGTGGGTCCAAACAGCAGTTTATTACCACATATGGGGTATTGCCGTAATCGGGAGACATTGCTTTACAAATTTTGGGGGGCTTTTTCTCCTTTATTACTTGTAAAAACTAAAACATCGTATGTTTTTTCAGGAAAAAAAGTAGATTTTCATTTTCACAGACCAGTTCCAATAAATTTTGCAAAAAACCTGTGGGCTAAAGATGCTAACTATACCTCTTAAAAAATTCCTTGAGGGGTGTAGTTTCCAAAATAGGGTCACTTTTGGGGGGTTTCCACTGTTTTGGCACCACAAGACCTCCTCAAACCTGACATGGTGCCTAAAATATATTCCTAAAAAAAGGAGGCACCAAAATCCACCAGGTGCTCCTTTGCTTCTGAGGCCGGTGCTTCACTCCATTACCACACTAGGGCCACATGTGGGATATTTCTAAAAATTGCAGAATCTGGGCAATAAATATTGAGTTGCATGTCTCTGGTAAAACCTTCTGTGTTACAGAAAAAACTGTAATACAAATGAATTTCGTAAAAAAAATGTTGAAATTTGTAAATTTCACCTCTACTTTGCTTTATTTCCTGCGAAATAATTCCTGTTAAAATAATTTCTGAATGCTGTTTTGAATACTTTGAGGGGTGCAGTTTTTAAAATGGGGTGGTTTATTGTGGGTTTCTAATATAGAAGGCCCTCAAAGCCACTTCAGAACTGAACTGGTCCCTGAAAAAATAGCCTTTTGAAATTTTCTTGAAAATGCGAGAAATTGCTGCTAAAGTTCTAAGCCTTGTAACATCCTAGAAAAATAAAAGAATGTTCAAAAAACGATGCAAACATAAAGTAGACCTATGGGAAATATAAACTAGTAAGTATTTTGTGTGGTATTATGATCTGTTTTACAAGAAGATACATTACAATTTAGAAAAATTCAGATTTTTGCAAATTTTCTCAAAATTTTGGTGTTTTTGACAAATAAATATTGAATTTAACGACAAAATTTTTTCAGTATCATAAAGTACAACATGTCACGAGAAAACAGTCTCAGAATCGCTTGGATAGGCAAAAGCATTCTGGAGTTATTACCACATAAAGTGACACATGTCAGATTTGCAAAAATCGTCTGTGTCCACAAGGCCAAAACAGGCTTGGACACTAAGGGGTTAAACAGATGGGGGAGATTTATCAAAATAGGTGCAAAGGAAAAGTGGAATTGTTGTCCAGTGCAATTAATCAGATTAGTATATTCACAGGCTGACATTTCTGAAACAGTCATAGAAATTTATGCAACAAATTTGCCACTTTTAAATATACCTTAAAACGGACAGCGCCACTAAAACATTATCAAGTCCGAACTGCTTGCCCTATCCAGTTATTATCATGTTGTGTAAATCAGTACAACATGAACTAAAAAAAAAAAAAAGTATATACAACAGAAAATGTTTTTTTGGTTTTTTTTATATCATGCATCACGCTCTGACATCAAGGTTTTACTTCTGCAACGAAAGGAAATCCCAAAAGCTGTACAAATTACACTATTGATACACAACCCACGTTATATGTTATTTTGTAATGTTGTAAGGAAGCTTATTTATAACTTAGGGGTGTTTGGTCGGACAGGGCTCATTAGCCACTAATGGGCGCAGCACAGATGGTCTGGCAATAACATGTCGCCAACTGCTGCGCAAATTCTGGGACCCCTACCGATCACAAGAATGGGGGTCCCGCTCCTCCAAAAGAATGTAGCAGCATATGCGCCTTGCTGCTTCATTCATTCTCTATGGCACTGCCGGAGATAGCCGAGCGCTGTACTCGGCTATCTCTGGCAGGCCCATAGACCGTGAATGGAGCGGCAGTGCGCATTCGGAGGAATGGAACCCCCGTTTTCATAATCAGTGGGGGTCCCATCGGTCAGACCTCCTCCAATGAACATGTTATCACCGATCCTGTGGTTAAAGGGAATGTGTTGCCAGAAAAACATGTTTTTTTTTAAAAAATTAAACATTTAGTGTGTGGGTGATTAAACATTGTTCAAATTTTTTTTTTTTTTTTTGCACGAGTCCAGGAAATATTATAAATTATTTCTAATTTATAATACTACCCATTTTTGGTCACTAGATGGAGCTGTTCCCAATGTTGCAGCATTGCAACATTGGGTTAAAAGCCCTCGCTCTAGTGAGCTCTCAGCATCCCCCCCTCCTTTATCCTGGCTAGTGCCGGGATAAACGAGGGGTTTGAACGGTGTAACCTCCTACACTGTGTGTCGCCATTTTTTGAGCTAACCCACAGTGTAGTAGGTTTACATACAGTAGTAAACAAACACGAACATACATTGAAATCTCTTACCTGCTCCTGCCGCCGCGGCTCCCTCCGGCCCGTCCGCTCCGTTTGCTGCCGCTGGTGCAAGTGCACAAATCCGGAAGCCGCGACCGGAAGTAGTAATATTACTGTCCGGCCGCGACTTCCGGTCCACAGGAAAATGGCGCCGGACGGCGCCAATTTAGAATAGGACTGTGTGGGAGCGGCGCATGCGCAGTTCCCACACAGACGCCGTACACTGCAGTCAATGGGACGGGAGCCGTTCGCAGTCCCTATGGGACTGTGGCTGCCGTATTCCATGTCTGTATGTGTCGTTAATCGACACACACAGAAATGGAACAAAAAATGGCAGCCCCCATAGGGAAGAAAAAGTGTAAAAATAAGAAAAAGTAAAACACAAACACACAAATGAATATAAACGTTTTTAATAAAGCACTAACATCTTTAACATATAAAAAAATAATTTGTGATGACACTGTTCCTTTAAGGGATAAAACTTAATCTTGAGACAACCCCTCTAATGTATGGACAACTTAGACAATGGTCCCACAATATTAGAAAGTGGTTCAAAACAACTTCATATATAATATATATATATATATATAATCGAAAAAATGGACGCCATATAGCCCACAAATCTACAAAAAACAAGGTTTTATGAAATTAAAATATGCATTTTATTAGATCAATTAAAAAGACAGAATTGGATAAGGGTATCGAAACTCTAATCCAGTATACACTCTGATTATACAACATCAATGCAATTTATACTCTATGGATATATGACCAGGGGTGTAGCTAAATGCTCATGGGCCCCGATGCAAAGATTATTCTTGGGGCCCCCCATCCCAAACTTTTCATGGCCGGCAGCTTTCAGCTGCATCGCTGAGTCTCCTAAGTGACCCAACGATGCAGCACTAGCAGCCAGGGGCGTCACTAAGATCTTGAAACGTGAGGGGAAATAGCCCCCAAAAAATGTGTGTGCGTGTATATATTACACATATACAGCATATCTATAGCACTACCACACTATAGCTATGGATAGGATTAGATACAGTGGCCCAGCAGACAGTATCCCACATGGCCAAACAACAGGAACCCCAGAAATACAAAGTCCCGTACAAGGGTACCAAAATAGTCCAGACAATGGCCGCAGCTCTGGCACGGATGGAGGTGCCGGTAACGCCAGATGTGGCGGATGACAGCAGGTGCCGCAGGTTGCGCCAGACGTGGTGAATCCCTCTGGACGTGGCAGATGACACAGGACATGGCAGATGACAGCAGGTGCTGCAGGTTGCGCCAGACGTGGCGAATCTCTCTGGACGAGGCAGATGACACAGGACATGGCAAGGCAACAGCAGGGGTAGTAGACACGTCTCCAACTAGTAGGCACAGGAACAAGAACACAGCACGGGATACAGGAACAGGTAACAGGGCACGGGTAACAACTGGAATGGGAAACACTAAGGGACCATTTGCAAGACAGACTTGGGAATACTAACAACGCTCAGGCAAGGATCAGTAGGGCTGGGGCCTTCTTATAGACCAGGAAATCATGTGGTTGATAATGATGATTGTTTTACAGGTTCGTGCACTGGCCCTTTAAGAGCGGGCATGTGCGTGCGCACCCTACGGGACCCAGCAGACCGGAGCGGAAGTGAGCGCTGGCGTCTCCTAGGAAGGCGATGGGGACCAGCGCTCACGGATCCATGGCTGCGGGCGTCGGGAGGTGAGTAAACCCGACGGCCCGTGGTCATGGACGCTAACTTTGTTAGACGTACACACCGTGCAAGAAGAGACAAAGTCCAGAACATCTTTAGGTAGCGTGGGCCACCAGAAGTGATGAGCAATCAGGTCTCGGGTTTTACGGACACCAGCGTGCCCAGCCAGTTTAGAACTGTGTCCTCAGCGGAGAATTCTTCTCCTGTCCGCCAACCAAATAAAAGTCCTCCCCGGAGGGATGTCTCTAACCTGCAGATGATTAGCAGTGACAATGCAGGACGGGACTATTATAGTCTGAAGGGATTCCACCGTGTATTCCGTCTCAATTGATCTGGACAGGGCATCGGCCCTCACATTCTTGTCAGCGGTACAGTAGTGGAGCACAAATTGGAAACGGGTGAAGAATAGCGACCACCTGGCTTGACGGGGATTTAGTCGTTGAGCTGACTGAAAGTAGGTAAGGTTCTTGTGGTCGGTGTAGATCAGGATGGGGTGAACTGCGCCCTCCAGAAAATGTCTCCACTCCTCAAGAGCCAATTTAATGGCCAGTAGCTCCCGATCTCCAATAGAGTAATTGCGCTCAGCAGAAGAAAACAGTCTAGAGTAGTAGCCGCATACTACTGCCTTTCCTTTGGAGCTCCTCTGGAACAGCAGTGCACCTGCACCAACAGAGGAAACGTCCACCTCGAGCGAGAACTGACGAGATACGTCAGGATGATGGAGGATCGAAGCTGAAGTGAAGGCTTTCTTGAGGCTAATAAATGCGGACTCTGCTTCTGGAGTCCACACCTTGGCGTTCACACCCTTCTTGGTAAGGGTAGAGATGGGAGCCGTCAGTGATTAGAAGTTTGGAATAAACTGCCAGTAGAAATTGATGAATCCCAGGAACCGCTGTATGGCCCTTAGGCCTTGAGGACGTGGCCACTCCAGGACAGCTCTCACTTTCTCAAGATCCATCTTGAGACCTTGATCCGAGATTATGTAGCCCAGGAAGGGCAGAGAACTCCTCTCAAAGATGCACTTCTCCAGCTTTGCGTATAAACGATTCTCCCTTAATCGTAGTAGAACTTGACGGACATGCCTCCGATGAGTCGTCGGATCTGGGGAGAAAATCAAAATATCATCAAGATAAACCACAACGGAGACATAGAGGAGATCTCGGAAAATATCATTCACAAAATCCTGAAACACTGCGGGAGCGTTACACAGTCCGAAGGGCATCACTAGGTATTCGTAGTGCCCGTCCCAGGTGTTAAATGCCGTCTTCAATTCGTCACCTCGGCGAATCCGGATTAGCTTAGAAAACATTTTGGCTCCTCGTATGCGAGCAAACAGCTCGGATATAAGTGGCAACAGGTATTTTTTGCTTGACCGTGATCTCGTTGAGACCACGGTAGTCAATGCAGGGTCGAAGGGATCCGTCTTTCTTTATAACAGAGAAGAATCCAGCCCCGGTCGGGGAGGAAGACTTTCGTATGAAACCCCTCTTCAAATTCTCCTTGATATAGGTCGACATGGATAGAGACTCTGGCAAGGAGAGAGGATATACTCAGCCACGGGGGAGAGAGGCATTAGGAACCAGTTCAATGGGGCAGTCATAAGTCCGATGTGGAGGCAGCGGCTCAGCCTCCCTTTTGCTGAAAACATCTGCAAACTGAGCAAACTTGGGGTCCCGCCAATGACTGAGGCTGGGGAGGCTGGACAGGATGGATCTGCAACAGACAATGACCAAGGCACTTGGAGCCCCATTGGAGAACCTCTCCTGAATTCCAGTCCAGGACTGGGGCATGTAGTCAAAGCCAAGGCAGGACCAGCAGAACAGGATTGATGGCCTTGGACAAAACAAGGAAAGAAATCAGTTCAGAATGAAGGACTCCAACTTGGAGCCTCAACGGCTTGGTTTTAGAAATGATGGGATCAGGCAGAGGCAGTCCATTTACTGAGGCAACAGCCAAAGATGTCTCCAGGGTAACTGTGGGCAACTGAAAATGATCCACCAGCTCCTTTTGGATGAAGTTTGCCACAGACCCAGAGTCAAGATAGGCAGAAACCCGGTGCGTCCTCTCGCCGGATACTAGGGTCACAGGAATAGTCCGCTTGGAACAGAATGCTTTATTATGTACCGTTCCACCTAGGGTTGTCTCTCCAACCAATCCTAGGCAATGGGGCCTCTGGGGACACAGATGCACAATATGGCTTCCGAGGCCGCAATGCAGACAAAGTCCAAAAGTGCGTCTGCGTTGTTTCTCCTGGATAGACAATTTGACATAGTTACTCTGCATAGGATCCTCTGGTGGGACGACTGAGAAGGATAGTAAGGATTGCTGGAAAGTAGAATCCAGCCTAGGAAGTTCTCTCTCCCGGAGAACCTCTTGGGAACGCTCCCGGATACTCATGTCAACTCGGGTTGCGAGTAGGATAAGATCGTCCTGGGTAGATGGCAGATCGCGAACAGCCAGCTCGTCCTTAATCCCCGAAGACAGTGCCTGCCAGAATGTGGCCAAAAAAGCCTCGTTGTTCCAGGTTTACTCAGCAGCCAGGATACGGAACTGAATGGCATACTCGCCCACGGAGAGGTCTCCCCGGTGTAGGGTCAGCAAGGATGCAGCAGCCGAAGAAACTCTCCCAGGTTCCTCAAAGATCGAGCGGAAGGTCCGTAAGAAGCACTGCAAGTCCCGTGACTTGGAGTCTCTGGACCCTGATGTTCCCACAGAGGATTTGCCCATGCCAGGGCTTTGCCAGTAAGGAGAGAGATGATGAAGGCGATCCTGACGTCATCCGAAGAGAAGGACCTGGCATGAAGTCTGAAGTGAATCAGGCACTGATTCAAAAATCCCCTGCAGGACCTTGGGTCTCCGTCATAGCGTGGAGGTAGCGGCAAGAAGTACACAGGCTCGGCACTGGTACAGACAGGAAGTGTAGCAGGAGGAACAGCAGGAATGGGTACGGTGACAACTGTGGTTGAAGCAAGCAACCAATGAGCAATGGCATTTATGGACAGGAGGAGTTGGTCTTGCCGTGACTGGAGATTCTCCATCTCGGCCAGCATGGCTTGTGTCGTCAAGGTCTCAGGTTTACCAGCGGGGTCCATGGCCTGAGCGTACTGTCTAGGTATGTGGGTATGTGGACCCACTAGGCTGCACCGCCGTAGCAGGGAGGCAGCTGGCCAAACAACAGTAACCCCAGAAATAGAAATTCCCGCACAAGGGTATCTGGATAGTCCAGACAATGGACGCAGCTCTGGCATGGATGGAGGTGGGTGCAGCAGGTAATGCCAGACGTGGCGGATGACAGCAGGTGCCGCAGGTTGCGCCAGATGAGGTGAATCCCTCTGGACGAGGCAGATGACACAGGATGTGGCAAGACAACAGCAGGGATAGTATACACGACTCCATCTAGTAGGCACAGGAACACAGCACGGGATACAGGAACAGGTAACAGGGCACGGGTAACAACTGGAACGGGAAACACTAAGGGACCATTTGCACGACAGACTTTGGAATACCAACAATGCTTAGGCAAGGATCAGAAGGGCTGGGGCCTTCTTATAGACCAGGAAATCATGTGGGTTGATAATGATGATTGTTTTACAGGTGCACGCGCGGGGCCTTTAAAGAGGCTCTGTCACCAGATTGTGCAACCCCTATCTGCTATTGCAGCAGATAGGCGCTGCAATGTAGATTACAGTAACGTTTTTATTTTTAAAAAACGAGCATTTTTGGCCAAGTTATGACCATTTTTGTATTTATGTAAATGAGGCTTGCAAAAGTCCAAGTGGGCGTGTTTAAAAGTAAAAGTCCAACTGGGCGTGTATTATGTGCGTACATCGGGGCGTTTTTAATACTTTTACTAGCTGGGCGCTCTGATGAGAAGTATCATCCACTTCTCTTCAGAACGCCCAGCTTCTGGCAGTGCAGACACAGCCGTGTTCTCGAGAGATCACGCTGTGACGTCACTCACAGGTCCTGCATCGTGTCAGACGAGCGAGGACACCGGCACCAGAGGCTACAGTTGATTCTGCAGCAGCATCAGCGTTTGCAGGTAAGTAGCTACATCGACTTACCTGCTAACGCCGATGCTGCTGCAGAATCAACTGAAGCCTCTGGTGCCGGTGTCCTCGCTCGTCTGACACGATGCAGGACCTGTGAGTGACGTCACAGCGTGATCTCTCGAGAACACGGCTGTGTCTGCACTGCCAGAAGCTGGGCGTTCTGAAGAGAAGTGGATGATACTTCTCATCAGAGCGCCCAGCTAGTAAAAGTATTAACGCCCCGATGTACGCACATAATACACACCCACTTGGACTTTTGCAAGCCTCATTTGCATAACTACAAAAATGGTCATAACTTGGCCAAAAATGCTCGTTTTTTAAAAATATAAACGTTACTGTAATCTACATTGCAGCGCCGATCTGCTGCAATAGCAGATAGGGGTTGCAAAATCTGGTGACAGAGCCTCTTTAAGAGCAAGCACGAGCGCGCGCGCACCCTACGGGACCCAGCAGACCGGAGCAGAAGTGACCGCTGGCGTCTCCTAGGAAGGAGATGGGGACCAGCGCTCACGGATCCATGGCTGCGGGTGTCGGGAGGTGAGTAAACCTGACGGCCCGTGGTCATGGACGCTACAGTATCACACATTATAGGATTCGATATAGTAGCTCACCAGACAGTATCACACATGATAGGATTAGATATAAGTCCCAGCTCACTGACATTGCGGCTCCAGCGCTGGACCCAGGAAAAGTAAGAATAATAATTGTTTTTCTTTTTTTTTTTTTTTTTTTTTAAAACCTATTTTTATTAAATTTTTCCAACAAAAAAAAACACACATCATACAGTAATGCATTGCCATAATAATAAACATTACAAAAAAATTTATAAATGAACATGAGATAGTAAATACTTCCTAGCAACCTAGGTTTAATCTTGGATGGTATTCCCCAGAGGCTATCAACCCTCCTTCATCTCCTCTGTCCTTCCCATCCTTTAACCCCACATGTCGGGTAGTCCTGTAACCATAGTTTCATAAACTCGCGTAACTACCTAACTAACACATAAAACAAATAAGAAATGAGAGCATACATAACATTTGGAGCTTTGTGAAGCAGTTCACCCACTCAGGCAGCTAGTCCGCAAGAAGAAAGAAATCCAAAAGGAGACATATGCTTTACTCCCGTGGTATTTTCAATGCCCCTAAAGTGCCTTTGAGATCCTCAATCAAGTACCATGGCGTTCCCGTGAATGGGCCTATAATGTCCCTTCGTTCTGCACTGGTGAAATATTTTGTGAGGAAAAGCTTCCATTTCTCAAAGAATTTTTTACTCTGCGTGTCTTTATTCTGTAGTATACCAATGCGGTCTAGATAAAACAGTTTCCTCAACCCCTGGACCACCATATTCTGAGTCGGTACTTCAGCTACCAGCCAATTTTGGAGTATGCACCTCTTTGCCACTATCAGTGTGGCATGGGCCATGGGGGATAAATGTGTCGTTTCTGTCTCTTCTAATTCTCCATCATGTTGTATATGGAATAAGACCTCCATTGGCCCTACATTCCCGTGGAACCTGCCCACCTGCTGCAGTAAGGATGTTATCTCCCCCAGAATGGCTGAATATGTGCACACGCCCAAAGGGCATGATACATGTCCGTCTTTGGGATATTACATCTAGGGCATGACGTTTTCCTATCTGGTTGCGAGGCAGAGGGGGCCAGGGTAAATGCATATATTGCTTGGTGTATAATCTTCAATTGAGTTTCCCTCCAGTTTTCGTTGTGTACGTGCGCCCTGAAATCCACCAGCCCTTTTTCAATATGCTTTTCAATACCTTGTAAATTAAACAGTTTTTCCCATCTCCCAAAGGCCTGCCCCGGGGACATCTTCAGTAGTAATGGTCTGAGTGTACTATATAATTGGGAGATGGAGTGTCTGTGATTGTCCGTGAACCATGAGTCAAACAGGTTGGGGGGGACCTCATCCGCTACATCCGCAAGTTTAGTTTTACAGTGATTAACTATTTGCATGTACTGTAAGTGCTGATGCTGTGCAAAAACTTACTTATTCTGGAGCTCTTGCAAGGTTAACCACCTCTTATCCTGTGCGTGAAACATATCCCCCAGTGTCGCTACCCCTTTCTCCCTCCATTCTGACATTAGTTTGTTAGATCTTCCTGCTGCAAACTCTGGGTGCTGCCATAAGGGCATATGTTTTGAAATGCGATAAGAGAGGTTATAATGTTTGCGTAGTACCTTCCAGGCAATGATGGTATCTCGTAACAGAGATGATTTCTTGACGATCTTTGGGAGACACGTGAACGTTGTGTGTACCAGAGCCATGAGATCCCAAGGTTTTGCTAGCTGTCTCTCCAATCTAGTGTTGGAGTGGAACTCTGTGTTGTGTTTCCAGTCTAGCAGATGTCTACTCAGACAGGCCAGGTTATAACCCCGGATGTTAGGGAAATTGACCCCTCCTTCCGCCTTCCGCATCATGAGTTTCGTGAGCGCTATTCTCGGTTTCTTTCCCCCCCATATGAATTTGGTAAATGATGAGTTGAGTATATTGATATCTGAGTGCTTGACCAGAAGTGGAATAGTCTGGAGCGGGTAGAGTAATTTCGCAAATCCTGACATTTTGACCAAACAGCTCCTTCCCATAAGTGATAGAGGTAGACTGTGCCATCTCAGAAGATCTGCTTGGATATCCTGTATAAGGGGAGGATAATTTAGATCATATAGGGAGTTGGGTGCTCGACCCACCTTAATACCCAGATAAGTAATGTTTGGCTTTGCCATCTCAACATCCAGGGTGGCTAGGGACCGCCTATATGCTGGGTCCTGTGTTCCCAAATCTAATAACTGGCATTTTAACGTGTTAACTTTGTACCCTGAATAGCTCCCAAAGTCGTTCAATGCCTGGAAGATACGCGGAACATCTTTAAGGGGGTTTGCGAGAAATAACAGGATGTCATCTGCAAACAACGTTTCCTTGACCTCCATCTCCCCCACCCTTATGCCCGTATATAGATTGGATGACGCCAGATAACGTGCCAGCGGCTCCAAAGCCAGATTGAACAATAGTGGCGATAGCGGACACCCCTGTCTTGTACCTTTGCACAGACGGAATGGTTTAGATAGAAAGCCCGGTGTGGAGATTCTAGCCTTAGGGTCTTTGTAAATGTGGTGTAATAAGATCCTGAATGCCCCCGTTATTTCCATCCTATCCAGGACTGCATCCAACCATTTCCATCGGACATTGTCAAAAGCTTTCTCCGCGTCTAGTAAAAGTAAAGCCGAATGTTCCTCCGGAAATGGGTTATGCTGTACTCTATCTAGCACTGCCAGAACCGTCCTAATGTTAGTGACCGCCGACCTACCTTTAATAAAACCTACTTGTTCTGGGGCTATGAGAAACGGCATTATATTCGCTAACCTATCAGCTATGATTTTGGAAAGGAGTTTAGCGTCCACGTTTATGAGCGATATGGGCCTGTATGACCCTGGTAGTAGGGGATCCTTTCCAGGTTTTAGCAATAATTTCACATAAGATGTGTCTGCTGATGGTGGTAGTCCCTCCTCTCCCAGAGCATTGTTAAACAAGGAGACCAGAGTCTCCGTAATCTGTTCCCGCATTACTTTAAAAAATTCGCCGGTCAGCCCATCTGGGCCAGGTGCCTTACTATTTTTAAGGTTTCTTATTGCCTCATCTACCTCCTCCCTTGTGACCCTGGCATTTAAAAGTTGCAGCTGTTCCGCGGAAATGACCGGTAAAGTGACCTTGTCTAACAGTTTGTCTGTCAGCGGAAGGGAAGATGTATCAGAGTACAGCTCCTCATAGAATTTGGCCAGGATGGTGTTAATACTAGTTGGATCGCATGTTTCTCGCCCATTATGATCCCTCAGTTTCGCTATGTGTTGCACTGAACGTTTCCCTCGAGCCATATTGGCCAAAAGTTTACCCGCCTTATTTCCAAACTTATGTAAAGTAGCTTCAAAGTCTCGAGTATGCATTGTTTCTTTCTGAGCTGCCCACTCATCAAAAGAGTGTTTTGCCTGAATCCAGGCCTGTCTAGCATCCAATGTAGGGTGTGCCAAATATGCTGTATAGGTTGCCCTCAGTGTAGCACTCGAGGCATTAAATTTTTGCGTTATTTCCCGTTTTTTGCTGACGGTATATGCCATTATCCTCCCCCTCAGCACTGCCTTAGCCGTATCCCAGAACAGTGAGGGATCATCTCTGTGTCCTGAATTCGTCGCCGTGTATTCTAACCACCACCCCCTTAGCTGTCTCACAAAGGTGTCATCAGTTGCTAAATGAGCCGGGAATCTCCATATGAAGTCTGATCCTCTGGGATATATTTCCTGGAAATCTACCCGTACCGGGGCGTGATCTGAGATCACTAGGTCCCCTATCTCGGCAACCCCCAGCCTCGGTTGTAATGTTGGGGATATTAAAAGGTAGTCTATCCTGGACCAGGACTGTTGAGCGTGGGAGTAATGCGTAAATTCCCGGGCATCCGGGTTACCCCTTCTCCAGGGATCTATTAAGTGTGTTCTTTCCATCAGGGGTCCTAACACTCGGTCCTGTTTTCTGGGGGCCCTTGTAGGAATGGATTCCGTGCTTTGTGAATTATGTGTGCGTCTATCCTCCTTGTGATCAGAAACTGAATTAAAATCACCTCCCACTATTTTGTGCTGGATATTATCTGACAGAAGGGCCCTCTCCAAACCATTGAAAAACTGAATATTATCACTGTTAGGTCCATACACGTTATAAATACTTAATACCCCGCATGGTGTGCTTAGAGCAATATGGAGCAGTCGCCCTTCCTTATCCGCATCAGTGTGAATTACCTCATGTACCAGGTTTCTATTTATTAAAATAAGTACCCCCGCTTTACGGCCACAAGCTGAAGAGCCGTATACTTGGCCCACCCACAATTTTTTCATGCGGTGGAAGTCGCTCTCCTCCAAATGTGTCTCCTGAAGAAGAGCGATGTCTGTATGGAGTTTTTTTAAGTGACGGAGTACCATCATTCTCTTGTTAGGGGACCTGAGCCCCTTTACATTCCACGATGTCAGCTGCATAAATTGGGCGTTCCGAAAAAGTTCACTATTGACTGGTCATATATATCTATTTCTATGCAAAAGTGCTTTGTTGCCTTGGTAGCCGCTCGGCGGCGTCTGCTCCAGACTGCTCCCAACATTACAATAACAACATTTACATTTGGTGCCAGAGAATTGGCACAACCTTTAACAACAAAATGCCCATCCAGGAATGTCACCAGCATTTCCTGTGAGACAAACTTTAAATTGGCATACATAACTTCACTTTTTTCTGGTCTGTGACCCCTCCCCCCCTCCCCTTCCCGCCATCTTTTCGTGACATACTGGATCTTCATATTTTAAATTTGAAAATATTAAAATAAGTTGGACTTCCTATACATCACGGGTACAAGTGCTTATGCCTATTATAGCAGGAATTTTGTCGGATTAACATCCCACCAGAACCAATTGCCACATGAATATATAAGGCACAATCAAATGCGCTCATGGAGCCCCTATGAGATACTTATCAGTCCGGGATGGTTGCAGGCCGGTGTTCTGAGCGTTGTCGGTGTGGCGTCTTCGATGATTCTGCCCGTTGTTGCTTGGGTGAGGAAGTGGAATTGCGGGCGATATCTGACCATGTACAGTCCCTCCGTGGAGATACTGGTGCCCGGGGTCCTTCCCCTCCTGTACCTTGACTCGCCGTCTCCTCTCCCGATTTTCTAGGGCCCCGAAGTCCAGGGATCTTGTCTACATATAATGCCGCCTCCTCAGGATTGTGGAATACCTTGGTGGCGCCATCCGTCTGCATGATCCTCAAGGTGGCCGAATACTGTAGCTGGAATTTGATTTTGCGTTTGTAAAGGGAGGTGCAGACCCCTCCAAATGCTCTCCGACGCCTTGTGACTTCTGCCGAATAATCTGCAAATAGGATGATTTTTGCACCCCTTATATGCAAAGGGGTATTACGGTTCCGGAAAGTGCGCAGAAGTTCCTCTTTATCATTGTAATCCAAGTAACGCATGATCACCTGGCGCGGTCTGCTTTGCGGCTCTCCTTTGGCGTTAGCGCTCGGGCCAGGGGGGCCCACTCGGTGCGCCCTTTCCACTCTACAAGATCTGGTCAGGCCTAGCGCTTCTGGTAGCTCTGTCTCGCAAATGCCCTGGAGAAGCTGCGGTCTAATATGTTCAGGCAGTCCCACTATCCTTAGATTATTCCTTCTGGAACGATTCTCAAGATCTTCTAAGCGGTCCCTGAGTTTTGTGTTATCTCGCATTAGGTCTCTAATGCAGGTATGTGCCCCTGCGGATTCATCTTCCATGAGGCCAACCCGCTGTTCCAATTCATCTAGTCGATTGCCATGAGATGTCACCTCATTTTGGAGTTTTTGGAGCGTTGTTGTAACTGTGGCTATTAGGGAGTCTCTGATGTCGGGGGCCAGTTGGGTAGCCACCTCAATTGCCAGCTTCCGATAATCAATCTGCGAGTCAGTCATTACCAACGGCGATAACATTTCCCTCTGTATTTCTGGGCTCTGGGACCGGCTCTGTGAAAGTGATGGCTGCAGCGGCGCCGCCATCTTGGATGGCGCCTCACCTCGTGTGCTGTATTCGGCCGGGCAGGAGATCTCTCTGCTGCCGCTCCGGAGGAGATATCTCTCCATAAACCGCCCGGTTCTTGTCACCCAACTCTCCTCCAAATGCTGGGGTGGTTATATCCTGCGGGTGTGTGGCGTCGATGGGTTAGGGGATCAGGGCTTCAGGAGCTCATGCAGCTCCGTCCTCACATCCCAGCGCCGGAACCGGAAGTCTTGCTTTGCTTTTTTATGTGTTACTATTTATTTTAATTATTTTTGTGTTTGCGTTTTTTGACTATGTCGGATTCGAGGACTACTTAGATGACGGCTTTTGTTTGTATTCTCAATAAAATGGATAACGAGGGTTGTGTGTGGGATTTTTATTTCAATAAAATATTTTTATTTATTTTATTTTAACTACTGCCTTAGTAAGGGCCGCTGGCTGATTGACAACATCCATTACTAAGGCGAGGCTTAATCTTAGACATGAAGAGGCTAACACTAACCCCCATTATTAACCCGGTACACACCGTCATCAGGGGTACCAGGAAGAGCCGGGTACAATCCAGTACCCGACCATCTGTAGCGATGGTCGGACAGTGGCGCGGGCTTGTATTATTAGGCTGGGAAAGGCCAAAAACAGTGGCCCTTCCCACCCTGGTAATGCTAGGCTGCTGCTGTGTTATATCTGGCTAGTTATTAAAATAGGGGAACCCTACATTGTTATTTTCAATTATTATTTTTTTTTTTTTAAATGACATGGGGTCCCCCCATATTTTTCATAACCAGCTGTATCTAAGCCTAACACATGGTAGGCTTAAAAGGGGTTGTACAGACCCTAAACATTGATGTCCTATCCTCAGGATAGGCCATCAATAGCTGATGGGTCGGGATCCGACTCCCAGGACCCCCGCCAATCAGCTGTATTGAAGGGGGTGCAGAGCTCGTATGAGTGCTGCTTCCCCTTCATTTGCCTTACTTGCTCACACTGAATCGCTGAGACGTCCGTGTCGGCGATTCAGTGTGAGAAAGTGACCGAAATGCACCCCCTTCAAAACAGCTGATTGGCGGGGGTCCTGGGAGTCGGACCTGACCCATCAGCTCCAGACAGTAATATTAACACACAGACAGTAATATTAATCTTACCCTCCTCTTTGGCCGCAGCAGAGGTCCTGGCTCCATCCAGGGTCGGGATGCTGTGCGCAGCGCAAAGCGTTGTGATGTCATGCGCTGTGCACATCGCTGTGGCGTCAGGACCGCTGCTGCGCTCCGGAAGGAAGAATGTAAGTACTGTCAGTTACTATAGTAACGGGACCCCTGTAGCTTATTACATAGGCCCCAGTTACTATAGTAACTTTTCATTTATGTGGTGCGACCCCTATAGTTACGCCACCGTATATGACCCATTATGAATGTGTGACATTAAAGAATAATGTGAAAAAGAGATGATGCAAAAATGCCGGTGGTGACCCAGAGAAATTGGAAATAGCTACTTGTGACCACCAAATGAACTATATGCACTTCTGTCCACAAACAGACATGTGAATGTCTTTATATGCCTGGATTGTAGACACTGAACCGCTTTGGGAAAGTGGCAGGGACTGCGAGGGTTAAAAATAGGAGTGAACGTATTCAAATAATGCCTAGGACCAGGATTGGTGTACAAGGGATAAGAGGGGCGTAGTAAAGATGATATAAGTGTGGGTCTTGGGGCAGAACGCCCTCTTACCTTCAAGCTGCAGCGTGAGGAACACCCTTCAGTTTGGAGCTGGAAGTTCTTGAGCTTTCCTTTTCATTGGATTCGGTGGACGTTCCTTTTTACAGATGGCTGAGGATCTATTGCCATGGAGGGGACCACCTGGCTGGAATCCCTGTTGGCGAGTGGAAGAAGGGGAGAGTTGGATCCTGTCGTGGAACAGCCTGCAGCAGCTACACGAGGTAGGCTGCAGCACATAAGCCACCTCCCTGCTCGCTTAAGCCATGCCCCGTTCATGCCCGTGGTGCCGTGATTGCTGCGCCACCGCGTGCTGGGATCAGCACGGGCCCTAGGCCTGTTTCACCCGGCGCTTCGTCGGGAGAGATAGTGCCACCCCCCCTTCCCTGCGTCGCGCTGGCATCCCTCAACATAGTGCTAAGAGGGCTGCTGTTAAACAGGCGTATGCTCGGTACAACCCACCTCGATCCGCAGCTCCGGAACGGGATGCAGCGTGCAACTTACCGGATAGTGGGGTGAGTATGGCGGGTCCAGGAGACTGGTCCGCCATGGTCGCTTACCGCAAGGCATGTTCACGGGAGCTGGGACTTGCTTCCTGCTCGTGCAAGCAGCCGGCGATGACGTCATCGCTCCCTGCTCTGTCCTCTGTTCAACCGGAAGTGGTTGGAGAGGGGGCAGAGGCGGGACTTCCGGTTCGGCGAAGGTCAGCCAGGAAGCAAGATGGCGGCGCCCTTAGGAAGAAGACGGAGGCTGACACACTGAAGCGAGCGGTGAGTGTTCAGCCCAGCCTTGTTGCGGGGGCTTCTGCTGCACCTGCTGCTTCTCCTACCCTGCAGGCAGGTCCTCCGGGCTCCTTCCCACAGGGGTTGATGCTGAATAGGGCCGGTTCTAGGGATCGTAGGTTCAGGGAGAGTGCTTGTAGTGTTTGCCCTTCTCCTGCCTTGTCTCGTGATTCTTCTGCAGGTTCAGAAACATCGCCGCCATGGCCATCGCAGACGTCGCAGATATGGTGGTGTGAGGAGGCATGGTCGACAGTCTTCCTCTTCAACCAGAGATGGGCTCTCCTCCTCATCAGTCGCAGTGTGTTTCTTTGCGACAATCGTCACAGCCGCGGAGACGCAGTCGACGTTGGGAGGTGCATCACTTGTCTGTGGTGCGCGATCAGCTGTCCCAGGTTGTTCCTCCTGCCAGTTCGGTCGGGGAGGTTCAGGCCGTGGTTTCGGTGCCTCTGCAAGTGGGCGAATTACCCTCTTGTGTCGGCGGGACCTGTGGGAACGGTGAGCCGGCATGCGGTAACGCATGGCTTAAAAAAATCTGTTTTATCTGGTGATGATTTGATTTCTGTTTTAAAAGCCGTGGTGGCTGGTTTAAATGTGAATGAGGGAGCGTCAGTTCCCTCCGTGCCACCAGGGGGGTGAAGCCCCGTCTGAGAGAGAGGCTAACTTATCGAGTTTAACGTTTAGGGATTCTTTGTTCTGTGGGGTCGCTTCTCTCGGGACTCACTTGTCAGCGGAGACCAAAGAAAAAGTTTGGAGAAATTAATTTGTGGATATTTCGTCTTTGGTTTCCGTGGAGCAGGTGACTGCGTGTATTTGAGAGAGGTAATGATAAGAAGGTTAGGGTTGGAAAGACTTTCGGCAACTGGGTGCAGGGTTATTCTGCGGAATTATTTGTGTACTTTGATATGATTTTCAGCGCCCACAGGTTGCACGGTGGTGCAGCTTGGTGGCGCTACGACAAGGAATTTCGTTCTTCTTTTGACTTTGTCGCCTGATATTAGTTGGGCGTGCAAATTCTGACATGAATGCTCCATCTGTGAGGGCGCTCATTCGGCGCTCAGGTGTTTCCGGAGAGGTAAGCAGCCTGCCAAGGCACCGCCTTCCGCCGCAACGGAGAACGCCGGTGAGCGTTCTCGAGATGGGCCCGTGGTTAGAGCATTACCACAGGAGGAGGGAGGCAGTGGTTTTTCATGTAGTTTTGCGATTCCGTTTGAGTATTCTGCAACATTGTTATTGGCCGACAATTTGAAGTCGATCAATGAGAATGTTGACGTCGCACGTCTGAAATTAGCAAAGGAAGTTGAGTTGGGGAGAATGGCAGGTCCATTCTGTGAGCAGCTTTATCCTAATCTGAGGTTCTCTCCCCTTGGCCTAGTTCCTAAATAGGAGCGGGGGAAGTTTAGGCTTATTTATCACCTTTCTTTTCCCCGTGGGGTTCGGTCAACAAAGGGATCTCCAGGGAGGATGCGGCGGTTTCGCACACTTCTTTTGATGTTGCAGTTAGGTTAGTGCAGGCAGCAGGCCAGGGCACGCTTTTAGCTAAGTCTGATATTAAGGCGGCGTTCTGTTTGTTGCCAGTACATCCGGAATGTTTTCACTTGCTAGGTTGTTGTTTAGATGGTGCCTTTTATGTTGACATGTGCCTTCCAATGGGATGTTTTATATCTTGCAGTTATTTCGAAGTGTTTGGTTCGTTTTTGGAATGGGTAGTTCGCTTTGAGTCTGGGTTTTCCTCGGTCATTCATTATCTGGATGATTTCCTGTTTGTTGGTCCTAAGGGCTCTGGTTTGTGCAGTGCGTTGCTGCGGGTTTTTCGTCAGCTGATGTTTCGTTTTGGGGTACCTATTTCTGAGGAAAAGACTGAAGGCCCGGTGACTGTTTTGTCCTTTTTAGGTATTGAAATAGATACCGTACAGATGATTTTTCGCTTGCCCGATGATAAGTTGGCGAGTTTGGTGTCCCAAATCGACCAAGTCATAGGGTCCAAAAAAGTGACTTTGAAGCAACTACTTTCATTGTTGGGCTTATTGGTCCTTACCTGTCTGATCATTCCCATGGGTCGTGTTTTTTTCTTGGCGTTTGTCTTTAGCTACTAGGCGAATACAAAGACCGGATCATTTTATTCGGGTAACGTCTTATATGAAGAAGGATTTGTTTGTATGGCATTTCCTTTTTGAATTAGTTCAATGGGCGGTCGGTTTTTCAGGACGCTGAGATGTCAAATGTTGATTTGCAGCTGTACACTGATGCGGCTGGGAGCGATGGTTTCGGAGCGATTTTGGGCCAGAGTTGGTGTAGATCTCCTTGGCCATCTCATTGACGTGAATTGGGGTTAGTACGGAATTTGACGTTGTTAGAGATGTTTCCGATTATAGTTGCGATAGATTTGTGAGGACGCAGGATGGTGAATAAGCGGATTATATTCTGTACGGACAATATGGCGGTTGTGCATGCCGTGAACGGTTTGTCGTCTGGTTCCTTACCTGTGCTAGCATTATTACGTTTCTTGGTTTTGAAATGTTGGCAACTGAACGTATGGTTTCGTGTGAAACATGTTCCGGGGGTTTGTAATGTGATGGCCGAGGCTTTGTCTCGTTCGCAGATGTCCTTGTTTCGGGATTTGCACCCGGCAGCTTTGGCAGAAGGGGAGTTTTCCTCAGTCTTCACTTATGGGCCCTGGTCGAGGAGAACTTATGAGTCTGTTGAGGGGTTCGATGGTACCAGCGACTTGGAAGAGTTATTGCAGAGCGTGGGATCGGTGGTTGGAAACTGCGGGGGATAATTTTCCATCACAGGATCATTGTCACCTTGATTTTACCCTCAATTGTTTGGTCAGATTGCGTCAGGAAGGTTGTAGTGCGGCCACGGACAGTAAACATTTAGCAGGGGTGGCCTTTATGTTAAAATTGTGGGGATGTACGGATTTTGTAGTTAGGCAGACGTTGGAGGGTTGGAAGGAGTTGGTTTCCCGCGATACGAGGCGGCCAGTGTCTTTTGCGCTCCTGGGCCGGATTTTATCTATTCTGTGTTACGTCTGCCGGGATGAGTATGAGTGTTCTTTGTTTGGCGTGGCGTTCTCGTTGGCTTTCTTTGCCGCATTACGAGTTAGTGAGTTGCTTCCACCTAGCGTGAATAAACGGGGTGGGATTTCTGTGCTGGATGTAGTGGTCTTGGGTGATTCCCTTCGGATTTGTGTCCGACGATCTAAGACTGATCCAGCTGGGAGGGGTTCTTGGTTATCGGTAGGGAATGTTGGGGGCCAGTATTGTCCTGTGAAGTTGGTTAAGACATTTTTGCTGGTACGGGCGGCCGGAGTACAATTTTTGACATACAAAAATGGGTCTGCTATGTCGCGCTTTCAATTTGAAGCAGTTTTTAAGGCGAGTTTAAATACCTTGGGCTGCACCTGGCGAATTTGGTACTCATTCCTTCCGGATCGGCGCTGCCACTGAAGCAGATGCCTTAGGTTTACATTCAGAGGCTATTATGCGGTTGGGTAGATGGAGCTCCAATAGCTATAAGTCTTATGTTAGGCCGGACTTAGTTTGTGATTGAAAAAATTTCTGTATGGTTTTATATTCCTTCTCTATCTTTCCCTCCATTCTTTAACCCCCCGTTTTCTTTGTCTCAGCTTATTCCTATCTCCGACTGTGTTGCTTTCTGTCCGTTGATCATATATTTAGTTCGATTTTCTTTTTGTCATTGTCGTGCCGCCCCTAGATATGGATCTTGGGGCACTTTTATGTGCATTGGGCGGCGGTCCGTGCGGTACGGAGGCCGCTTGGCACGAATTTAGGCCTCTCCCAGGCCGACGTCCACTAGAAAGGTGTCGGGGGACTACGGTGGGTGCAGTTACTGCCAGAAGTAGTGGCGGTTACTAGGTACACTGATGGACCTGTTGTCCTGATTATATATGCTGGGGGAAATTATATCGGTCAAGTTAAGATGGCTGAATTATTATCCTTGATTCGGACCGATTTGGCGCGTTTTCAGCAGCTGTTTTCTCGTTGTGTGGTGGTATGGTCCGAGATCGTGACACGTACAGTTTGGCAGGTGCCAGGAACTTGGCGGCATTGAACCGAGTGCGCAGGCTGCTGAATGTGCAGGTGTCGCACTTTGTTCTCTCTATAGGTGGAGTGGGACTGCGGCATCAATCCTTGGGAGGGGATAACGCGGATTTTCTGGCACCGGACGGGGTACATTTGAACGATATCGGGCTCGATATCTTCCTTTTGGACTTATTAGATTGTGCCGAGAGAGGACTGGCTTTGCTTTGTGGGGGTGGTCAGGGGACTGAGTAGGTTTCTCAGTTCCCCCTCCTTGGCGGAAATTACGGCTATGAAGGCGGATTTAGAACCCTACATACCTGATGGATTACAGCGAGCATTGGCATTTAAGGAAAAGGAGGAGGGAGAAAAATATGTCTTCATGACGATTTGCATATAATTAATAAAGCTGTGGCCACTTCCACATTTCCACAAAGAAGGTGTTGGTGTTTTTTATTATAAATTAAGTGATGGTGTAAGGTCCTGGGCAGGTAACGTTGGTAATGGGTCCTTGCAGTCTAAGAAAAATCACAAGTGAACGAAATGTTGTGCACCAGCAGCTGAATGAACTATAGTATGAACATAAAGTGATGCAAAGTCAGAGCCCAAATAGCAAAATATAATAAAACAAAGTAAGTACTACTAGGTCTAGATTTATATAAAGATTGCTATTGCCACTTTTAGCGGGTGAGTGCAGCACAATAATGACAAAGTTATAAAAAGAGTGGTTACTTAGAAGTGGAAGTCGACTGCGCTATTGGTTCCGTCAAGAACAACGGAACCCTGTCACAACGGTGACAGATGGAAACCATGAGCTAGGTTTCCGTCACCATTAATATCACTGGTGAGGCAAACGGAAGCTTAGGTTTCCGTTTGCCTTTCTGTTGAGGGGTTAACCCGACAGAAATCTGAGACGGAACCCATCAACGGAAGGGCAACGGTGATGTGAAAAGGCCCTTATTTAGGCATAATACTGTATGCCGCCCATACTCAGGCAATGCATAGCATAGTTATTTGTACACTATATGACAGTACACCATATGGGGGGCGCTAAGAGACCTTACGACACAGGACATTGTCCAACTTAGAGCCAGTCCTTCTACTAGGCAAAAGTTGTCACTTATTCTTTTGCCGTCTGTCAGTAAATTTTCTTTCAGTAATGGAGACAAGTAAGCATTTTAATGCCAGGGAGCACGATACAGGTATATGTGCCGTGTGCTCCATTGGTTGCCATAGTAAAAGAGTCCTTTATATCTGAGAGCCGCTGACGTAGGGCAGATTCAGGCTTTTAAGTGAAGTATTCTTTCTTGTGGCCTCCTGAGCCAGCTCTTCTGTGTAGAGTACCCCTCCAGCCGGAAACCGCCATTAACATCTAATTATTTTAAGGACTACTCTTAACCCTGTCGGCACCAGAAGCATCACAGGGCAACAAGGAGGACCTCTGAGACATGTTACGCTCAGTGTCCACCATTACAAAACACTTTTACAGTTTTACTGAGTAATATGACCGCTGGACATGATGACGATATATCACCACAGCGGTATTTATTACATACAGCAGCAGGTTTTAGGAATGGAGGACAGAGGCAGCAGTTTTAATGAACAATTGGTACATGAAAAGTGCTGCAAAATGCGATATTTTCACATACCTGCAAAATTATTCTCACATACAGCTCTGGATGTGACTGGAGCATAGCACACAATCACATTATGTATCCCTACATGTGTTTTGGATTTATCATGGGGACTTGACATTCACTACTATTATTAAATGATCAGAATAGGTTCCAGACAGGGGCATAACTATAGTGGATGCAATGGTTGCAATTGCATCCAGTTCCTAGAGCCTGGGTTTGGGGAAGGCCCCCCATGCCCTGTAACACCGCTAGCAGCCGCTACGACTGCTACAGCAGTAGCGACGCCACGTTCAATAGTATCTGCGTCCTTAGGACGCAGATACTATTGAACGCTATGGCAGAACAGGGAGGTATCTATCTGTTCTGCCATTTACTAGGGTACAGGACACGTTCGGCCTGCATCTTATCAGGCGCAGGGACAGGATACCTGCACAGGCAGGCATGATGACGTCACTGGATCACACCGGCCTACACAAGGATCCCATCAGTGTTGAGAATGCTGTGGAGAACCCCCGATCGTCGCAGGAATGGGGCCTAGGTGAGTATATATTTTTTTGTGTTATTTGTTTGGGGGATGTTAACTACAAGGGGCTGTATGGCACTATCTACAAGGGAAGGTGTAGCGACTATCTACAGGGGGGCTGTATACCACTATTTACAAGGGGAAGGTGGGGGGCGCTATCTACAGAGGGGGCTGTATGGCACTATCTACAGGGGGCAGGTGTAGCCACTATCTACAGAGGGGGCTGTATGACACTATTTACAAGGGGAAGGCGGGGGGCGCTATCTACAAGGGGGGCTGTATGGCACTTTCTACAAAGGGGAGGTGGGGGTCACAATCTACAGGGGGGCACTATATACAGTGGGGCTGTATGGCACTATTACAAGGGGAGGGGTTACTACCTACAAGGGGGGTATGACACTATCTACAGGGGGGCTGTATAGCACTGGCTACAGGGGGGCTGTATGGCACAATCTACAGAGGGCTGTATGGCACAATCTACAGGGGGGCTGTATGGCACAATCTAGAGGGGGCTGTATGGCACAATCTACACGGGGGATGTACGGCACAATCTATAGGGGGGCACTATCTTCAAGGGGAAGCTGTGTGTGGCACCCAGGGGAAGGGGGGCCGAGTAAGAAGTTTGCTATGTGGCCCAGTGTTTCCTAGTTACGCCCCTGGAGACTAGTATTCAAAATTACATGTGATAATTGGGGGTGATTTACATATTTTGAACTGGGCTCAATAGCTTCAAGTTTTGCCTCTGGACTGCCAAGAAAATCAAGATAATAACTGTAAAGAGGAATTTTAAGTTTCATGCACCATTAACAGTGGTCTGTATTCTGCTAGTGTAGTGCTGACACCAGCTGCTGCAATACCTCTCTCACGATCTGTGAGTATGTGGACCCACTGGGCTGTACCGCCGTAGTGGGATAGCAGCCGGCCAAACAGTGTACCAAGTCAATGTCCATATAGTCCAAACACAGTTCAGACAGTAGTAACTGCTAGGCTCAGATGGGACCTTGGCAGCAGACACCAGGCGTGGTATAACACAGCAGGCGTGACCGATTACACAATACGACTCCAACTTTCTAAGACACAGGAACATCGGTAGCACAGGATACAGGTAGCAGTTACGGGAACACTGGGAACAGGATAACACTAAGGGACCATTTGCAAGACTAACACAGGTAAACACAACAACGCTCATGCAATGAGTGAAAGTGCAGACCCAGTTTTATAGTCCAGGGTGATCATGGGTTAATTGATGCTTATTTTCATGTGTGTGCGCTCGCCCTTTAAGGCCGGGCACGAGCGTGTGCGCGCACCCTACGGGACACAGTAGAACGGAGCGGAAGTGAGCGCTAGCGTCTCCTGGGGAGGAGATGCTGGCCAGCGCTCACAGCTCCATGGCTGCGGCCAATGGGGGGTGAGTAATCCCGATGGTCCGCGGCTGTGGACGCTACAGTATCTTCCTTCTTATGCCCCCCTCTTCTTGGGACCAGAGCGATAGAGGAACTTTTTAATGAGGGTAGGAGCATTGAGGTACTCTTCTGGCTCCCAGGACCTCTCCTCTGGACCAAACCCCTTCCAATCCACCAAATAAAAGGTTCTTCCTCCTACTTTTTTGAAGTCCAGGATCTCCTGAACCTCGAATACATCGGAAGAACTGCTGGGAGCAACTGCAGGACTAGGCGTTTTTGTGTAGCGGTTCAGGACCACAGGCTTCAGGATGGACACATGAAAGGAGTTGAGGATCCTGAGGGTAGGAGGCAGCCGAAGCTTGTAAGAGACAGAGTTGATTTACCGTAGGATCTCAAAGGGTCCGAGGAACCTGGGAGAAAATTTGTATGATGCCACCCTCAGCCGGATATTCCTTGAGAATAGCCAGACTTTGGTACCTGGAAGATACAGAGGTGGCTCTCTTCTCTTAGCATCTGCTTTTCGCTTCATACGATCAACTGCCTTCAGAATAGAGGACCGGTTTTGCTGCCAGACCAGATCAGGAAGAGGAATTTGTGGATGTTGGCCATAGACAATGTAGAATGGTATGGAGGTGGTGGACTCACTTGTGTGGTTGTTGTATGAGAACTCGGCTCATGGAAGAAGCTGTACCCAATTATCATGCTGCATGGAGATGAAGTGGCGAAGATAATTCTCCATGATTTGGTTAATCCTCTCGACTTGGCCATTAGACGGGATGATAGGCTGAAGAAAAGTCCAACTTCACGTCTAGGAGTTTACAGAGGGCTCTCCAGAATTTTGCGGTGAACTGAACCCCCCAATCAGACACGATATGAAGAGGCAAACCATGCAAACGGAAGATGTGCTGGATGAAGAGAACGCCAGCCGAGGAGCAAAAGATAGGCCGGTCAGCGGGATAAAATGAGCCATCTTCGAGAACTGGTCCACCACCACCCAGACTATATTGCATCCTGCAGAGGAAGGAAGGTCAGTGACAAATTCCATTGCTATATGCTGCCATGGAGCATTGGGCACAGGCAGAAGTTGGAGCAGACCGGTAGGCTTGGAGTGATCAACTTTGTTGGAAGCACACACAGTGCAGGACGAGACAAAGTCCACAATATGTTTAGGCAGCGTGGGCCACCAGAAATGACGGGCAACCAGATCTCGGGTCTTATGAGCGCCCGCGTGCCCAGCCAGTTTGAAGCTGTGCCCCCAGAGAAGGATTCTCCTCCTGTCTGCCAACCGCACAAAAGATTAGCAGAAATAATACAGGATGGATCAATGATACTTTGCGGAGGCTCCACGGTGTCCTCTGTTTCAAATGACCGGAACAGGGCATCGGCCCTCATATTTTTGTCCGCGGGCCAGTAGTGGAGCACAAACTGGAACCGGGGCGAAGAACCGCGACCACCTGGCTTGACAGGGGTTCAGCCGTTGAGCCGACTGGAGATATGTAAAGTTCTTGTGGTCTGTGTATATCAGGATGGGGTGGGTTGCGCCCTCTAGCAGACGTCTCCACTCCTCCAGTGCCAATTTAATGGGCAGTACTTCCTGTCCCCAATAGAGTAATTGCGCTCTGCGGAGGAAAAAAGTCTCGAGTAATAGCCACATATCACTGCCTTTCCTTTGAGGCCTCCCTGGAACAGAAGTGCACCTGCACCAACAGAGGAAGTGTCCACCTCCAACGAGAACTGTCGAGAGATGTCAGGATGATGGAGGATTGAGGCTGAGGTAAAGGCATTCTTGAGGCTATTTACTGCAGATTCTGCCTCTGGAGTCCACACCTTGGCATTCACACCCTTCTTGGTAAGGGTAGAGGTTGGAGCCGTCAATAATGAGAAGTTTGGGATAAACTGCCGATAAAAGTTGGCGAATCCCAAAAAACGCTGTATGAACCGCAGGCCCTGAGGACATGGCCATTCCAGGACGAACTTTAGGCTGGATTCACATGAGCATGTTTGGTCCGTAAAGGACGGAACATATTTCGGCCGCAAGTCCCGGACCGAACACACTGCAGGGAGTCGGGCTCCTAGCATCATAGTTATGTACGACGCTGGGAGTCCCTAGAATTCCTAGAAGACGGCGGGAGCGTTACACAGACCAAAGGGCATCACCAGGTACTCATATTGCCCATCTCGAGTGTTAAACGCTGTCTTCCACTCATGACCTTGACGAATTTGGATCAAATTGTAAGCCCCACACAAGTCTAGTTTAGGGAAGATCTTGGCTCCTCGTATGCGGTCAAATAGTTCGGAAATTAGTGGCAACGGATCTTTGTTCTTTACCGTGACTTGATTGAGACCACGGTAGTCAATGCAAGGCCGAAGAGATCCATCTTTTTTCTTGACAAAGAAGAACCTGGCCCCGGCCGGGGAGGAGGATTTTTTTTATGAAACCCCTCTCCAGTTGTCCTTGATGTAGGCCAACATAAACTGAGTCTCTAGCAACAAGAGAGGGTATACTCGACCACGGGGAGGGGACGCATTTGGAACCAGTCAAATGGGGCAGTCATAAGCCCAGTGTGGAGGAAGCGTTTCAGCCTCCTTCTTGCTGAAGACCTCCGCAAACTGAGAGAAATGAGGGGGTAATCCTGCCAATGACTGAGGCAGAGGAGGCTGGACAGGATGGATCTGTAAAAGACAGCAGCTGCGACATTTGGAGCCCCATTGGAGAAATTCTCCGGAATTCCAGTCCAGGACTGGGGCACGTAGTCGGAGCCAAAACAGGCCCAGTAGGACAGGATTGACGGCTTTAGGCAAAACAAGAAACAAAATTATTTCCGAATGAAGGGCTCCAACTTGGAGCTTCAGCAGCTTGGTTTCATACATAATCAGGTCGGGCAGAGGCAGTCCATTCACCGAGGCAACAGCCAAACGTCTCCAGAGGGACTGTGGGCAACTGGAGAAGATCCACTAGGTCTTTTTGGATGAAGTTTGCTGCGGACCCGGAGTCCAGATATGCAGAGACCCGGTGCGTCTTTTCACCAGACACTATGGTCACGGGAATGGACAGTTTCGAGGAGAACTTTCTATCTAGCGCCGTTCCACCTTGGGTTGTCTCTCCAACCAACCCTAGGAAATTGGAGTTTCTTTTGCTTCTGAGGGCACAAACGCACAACATGGCCTCTGAGGCCGCAAAAGAGACAAAGTCCTGAAGTGTATCTGCGGTGTTTCTCCTAGGCAGACAGTTTGAGCCGGTCCACCTGCATAGGCTCCTCTGGTGGGAAAAGTGGTGAGGGCAACAGGGATTGCTGGAAGATAGGAGCCAGCTTAGGGAATCTTCTCTCCCAACGAACCTCTTGGGATCACGCCCGGATCCTCATGTCAATCCGGTTGGCAAGAAGAATGAGATCATCCAGGGTAGGTGGCAGATCATCAGCGGCAAGCTCATCTTTAATCTAGGAAGACAGTCCCTGCCAGAATGTAGCCACCAATGCCTCGTTGTTCCAGGACAGCTTTGCTGCCAGGTTGCGTAACTGAATGGCGTACTCGCCCACGGAGATATTTCCCTGGCGAAGGGCCAGCAGAGAAGCAGCTGCAGACGAGACTCGCCCAGGTTCCTCAAATACCATGGCAGATCACGAGCGGCAAGCTCGTCTTTAATTTTAGGAGACAGTCCCTGCCAGAATGTAGCCACTAAGGCCTCGTTGTTCCAGGACAGCTCTGCCGCCAGGGTGCGGAACTGAATGGCGTACTCGCTGATGGAGGTGTCCCCCTGGTGAAGGGTCAGAAGAGATGCAGATGCTGAGGAGACTCGTCTGAGTTCCTCAAATACCGTGCGAAAAGTCTGTAGAACAAATTGGAAGTCAGGGGTCTCTGGTCCCTGACGTTCCCAGATAGGGTTTGCCCATGCTAGGGTCTTGCCAGTAAGGATTGAGACTATAAATGGGATCCTTGCGCCATCAGTAGGAAATGCTCATGGCATGTAGACTGAAGTGGATCTGGCACTGGTTCAGAAATCCCCTGCAGGTCCTCGCATCTCCGTTGTAGTGAGGAGGTAGTGGCAGCAAGAATCGGGAGTCTGCACTGGTACTGACAGGAGGTGTAGCAGGAGGAACAGCTGGAGCAACAGGAACGGATGCTGAGATGACTGCAATTTGTGCATCCAGCCGATGTGTAATGGCGTTCACCATCTGGAGGAGTTGGTCCCGTCGTAAATGGCAGACTAGCATATCCGCCTGCATGGCTTGTGATGTTGTCGCGGTCTTAAGTTGACCAGCAGGGTCTATGGCCTAAGCGTACTGTCACGATCTGTGAGTATGTGGACCCACTGAGCCATACCGCCATAGCGGGATAGCAGCTGGCCAAACAGTGTACCAAGTCAATGTCTATATAGTCCAAGCACAAGGGTACCTGTGGCAGTTCAGACAGTAGTAACGGCTAGGCTCAGATGGGACGTGGGCAGCAGACATCAGGCGTGGTGTAACACAGGAGGCATGACCGGTGGCACAACATGACTCCAACTTTCTAAGGCACAGGAACAACGGTAGCACGGGATACAGGTAGCAGTTACGGGAACAACACTAAGGGACCATTTGCAAGACTAACATGGATAAACACAACAACGCTCAGGCAATGAGTGAAAGGGCAGAGCCCTTTTTATAGTCCAGGGTGATCATGGAGTAATTGCTGATTATTTTCATGTGTGCGCGCTGGCCCTTTAAGGCCAGGCACAAGCGTGCGCGCACACCCTATGGAGCTGAGGGGAGCGCTGGCGTCTCCTGGGGAGGAGATGCGGGCCAGCACTCACAGATCCATGGCTATGGCCGTCGGGAGTGAGTAATAACGACGATCCGCGGCTGTGGACGCTACAGCCTTTCATCATTTCATTTTTTACCTACAAATAGTATATTATTGTACAGATGCAATCAGACATACACTGTAGTATAGTCCTCTATTTTCTTCTGTGATGCAGGTCAGTGGATGTAAAATATTTTACTTTCCCTATTTTACTTTCTATGAGTCCTAAAAGCACATTGCAGACCCCATCGTTGTCCCTTTTTCTCAGCATAATGATAACTTTGAACCCCCAACATTAATAAACTGGTGTTCAAGAAGCTGACACTATAAAACTATAAAATTATAGGTATAATATATGTTAACTCCCATGAACAAGCGCCTATCTATCTAAGCCAGCCCCTTTCATGTATCCCATTGACTTGATGACTGTAATCATTAGCATGAGACTGTATGAGATATCAGAGCCTTTTCTCTCTGAAGTACAAGCAGAATGTACAACAGAGGGATCAAATACATGAAAACTGTATACATTAAGCATGTGACAGTCTCTTCATAGAGAACATCAATAGGGATAGAAACGAGCCTCTTCCTAAGTAAACTTTTTATGCATATGAATTGAATACAGTGTGATTTCTATAAATATTCCCAGCTGATTTACTTAAACAAAGTGTTTTATTACCACATGTCTATTAGATTCAACCTTTCTCAGGTCTAGCTATTTAAAGGGGTTGTCCAGGATTTTAAAAAACATGGCTGCTTCTTTTCAGAAACAGCACATTTTACAGTTTAGGTCCATTGAAGTGAATAGGGCTGAGGTGCAATAGCTTATACAATCTGTGGACAGGTGTGGCACTGATTTTAGAAGAAAGCAGCCATGTTTTTCTAATAATGGACATCCCCTTTAATTCAGAGGAGGGCAAAACAAATTCATGGCCATTATCGCCACACAGTGAAAATAAAAATCTCAACCCCCAAAGACCATAAGATATGGTCGGTGGATCAAATAAGCATCATTCATTGCAATATTAATTATAACTATCAATATCAGTAGTAATGAGATAAATATCCAACCACAATGTCTTATGGTCAGATATGCCAAAGCTTAAAGTGTACCTGCTGTGACTTTTCAGACTGTGACTTTTCAGACTACACATATGTGTAATATGAGGAGTAACACTTTCTGACCATTATATGACTTGTATCCTGGAGAGGAGACTAGCTGCTATCTCCCATACACTGCACCCAGAGAAAAGAGAAGATGAAGAGACGTCTAGTCTGAGTAAGTTAGGGCTGTCACTCAGGGTCGTAACTAGGAAAGACCGGGTCCCCATAGCAAACTCTTGACTGGGGCCCCACAGGTGCCGCACGCAGCCCCCTTATAGATAATGCCCCCTGTAGATTGTGCCATACAGCCCCCCTGTAGACCGTGCTATACAGCCCCGACTGTAGACAGTATCACACCCCACTTGTAGATAGTGCCCCCCACCCCACTTGTAGATAGTGCCATAGAGCCCCCCTGTAGATATGGCCATAAAGCCCCCATGTATATAGCGCCATACAGCTCCCCCTGTGTATAGTGCCACAGAGCCCCCCTCCCTTGTATATAGTGCTACACAGTCCCCCCTTAGTAGATAGTGCCACACAGCCCCCCCTTAGTAGAAAGTGCAACACACAGACCCCTGTAGATTGTGCCACACACAGCCCCCTGTAGATAGAGCCACAGCCATCCCCCTTGTAAATAGTGCCATACAGCCCCCCTAGAAGTGACACACAGTCCCCCTTAGTAGTGCCACACAGCCTCTTGTATATAGTGCCACACAGCCCCCCTTGTATATAGTGCCACACAGGTTCCCATTAAATATACAATGACTTGAAAACAATTCCATCTGCCCTGCAATTTTGTTATTATAAATATATCCTATATAATTACAGCTCCAGAACTAAGCTCATACAGTACCACAACCAAGCTCAGTACATAAATACAGCACTAGAACCAAGCTCTGATGTATATACGGCACGAGAGCCAAGCTCAATACATATATAGAGCACCAGAACCAACCTCAGTACATAAATACAGCACTAGAACCAAGCTCAGTACATATATACAATACCAGAACCAAGGTCAGTACATATATACAATACCAGAACCAAGATCAGTACATAAATATAGCCTCAGAACCAAGCTCAGTACATACATGTCGCACCAGAACCGAGCTCAGTACATATATACAGCTCCAGAACAAAGCTCAGTACATAACTACAGCCCCAGAACCAAGCTCAGTGTCCCGATCTGTGGGTATTGTGGACCCACTGGGCCGTACCGCCTTGACGGTATGGCAGCTGCCCAACAGGATACAAGTCAAAGTCTATAGTACGTATAGGTGTACCTGTGGTAACTTCAGACAGTAGCACGATAGGCTCAGATGAGACCTTGGCAGCAGGCAGACACCAGGCGTGGTGTAACAAGACAAGCGTAGTATACAGCACAACACGACTCCAACTCTACACGGCACTGGAAGAAGATAGTACGGGATACAGGATACAGGTAGCAGGAACGGGAACACTGGAACTGGAAAACACTCAAAGGACCATTTGCAGAGACAGACACGGGTAGGTACAAACCACGCTCAGGCAATGCAGGAAGGGGCAGGGCCCTTCTTATAGTCCAGGGTGATCTGGGAGCAATCAGCTCAAATCTATGTGTGTGCTCTGGCTCATTGTGGCCGGGAATGAGCTCGAGCGTGCACCCTAGTGGTCACTGCCGGACAGGACGGCCGCATCTGCTGGCATCTCTGGGGAGGACGACGTCTGCAGAAAGATGGGAGTCTGCAGTCTGCGACTGCAGACGTTACACTCAGTACATAACTACAGCACCAGAACCAAGCTCAGTACATATATACAGCCCCAGAACAAAGCTCATACATGTATACAGCACCAGAACAAAGCTCAGTACTTAAATACAGCATCAGAACCAAGATCAGTACATGTATACAGCACCAGAACAAAGCTTAGTACATACATACAGCCCCAGAACCAAGTTCAGTACATAAAAACAACACCAGAACCAAGCTCAGTACATATATACAACACCAGAACAAATACAGCTCAGTTTAGTGCAACCCCTGCCGTATAGGTTTGTGCGATGTAAAGCATGGCCCAAACAATGGTAAGGATATGCTGGGAGATGCTGTTTCACAAAAAAAATCATACCACCCATCATCTCGCTGCACATCATACAGTGACTACATTACTGATTAGAGGCAGAATAAACATTTACATTAAGTGACTTACCGTTGACGTCTCAGATTCTAGTTCTTTTTCTCTTTTCTTCTCCTTCTGGTCCAGACCTCTATGATGGATTTCTCCCAGCCACAGCCCATTTCTGCAGTTTTCCACTCAGATGTCTTCAGCTTCTCACTTTTCTCCCGTAGGGTGCGCACACGCTCGTGCCCACTCTTAAAGGGCCAGCGCGTGCACATGAAGTTAATGTTAAGATTAGCCCATGAGTACCCTGGACTATAAGAAGCGCTCAGCCCCTTCCTCCCTTGCCTGAGCGTTGTTCTCGTACCCTAAGTTTGTTTAAGCAAATGGTCTTCTAGTGTTTTCCAGTTCCCAGTTTTCCCCGTTCCTGTACCTGTACCTGTATCCCGTGCTACCTGGTCAAGTGCCGTGCTGAGTTGTAGTCATGCTGTGCTGTTCCACGCCTGTCCTGCTACACCACGCCTGACGTCTGCCTGCTGCCTAAGTCCCAGCCGAGCCTGTCATTGCTACTGTCCGAGCTGCCACAGGTACATTATAGGAACTGTAGACTGTGACCTGCGTCCTGTTGGCCAGCTGCCATACCGTCAAGGCGGTACGGCCCAGTGGGTCCACCCAACGTGATATTCTGCACCTATAAACGAAGATAAAATTCTCAACACCTCTAAATATAATAGCGCCATACACTGCACGTCTAACATTAATAGCGCCTCATAGTGTGTCCCTGATTATAATAGCACCATACACTGTGACCCTGATTATAATAGTACCATGCACTGTGTCCCACACACACACTCTCACACACACACACACACACACACACACACACACACACACACACACTGTGCCCTCTGTAGATAGTGCCCCCATAGCCCCCTGTAGTGACCCCCATAGAGCCTCTGTAGATAGTGCCCTACATATAAGCCCCAGTAGATAGTGCCCCACATACAGCCCTCTGTAGATAGTGCCCACATATGGACTCCAGAGCTGCAAGGCAATAGTGCTAACCACTGAGCCACCATGCTGCCCTACATATAGCTTCCACTTTAGATAGTGCTCCATATATAGCCCACCTCTGTAGATAGTGCCTCACATGTAGCCCACCCCTGTAGACAGTGCCCTACATATAGCCCCCCTGTAGATAGTGCCCCACAGGTAGCCCACCCCTGTATAGAGTGTCCCACATATAGCTCACCCCTGTAGATGGTGCCCTACAAATAGCTCCACCTATAGATAGTGCTCCACATATAGCCCTCCTCTGTATAGAGTGTCCCACATATAGCCCACCCCTATAGACAGTGCCATACATATAGCCCCCCTGTAGATAGTGCCGCACAGGTAACCCATCCCTGTATATATTGTCCCACATATAGCCCACCCCTGTAGACAGTGCCCTACATAAAGCCCCCCTGTAGATAGTGCCCCACAGGTAACCCACCCCTATATATAGTGTCCCACATATAGCCCACCCCTGTAGACAGTGCCCTACATATAGCTCCCCCTGTATATACTGCTCCACATCCCCATGTATAGACCACCCTATAGATAGAGCCCCCACTGTAGATAATGCCACTCAGTTTTAGTAGAAAAAAAACCCAAACTTTACATATTCACTCTGTTCCCGTTCCCGCGCCGTCCGGTGGCAATGCAGATCTGCTCTCTTCTAAGCAGTCCATACACAAGAGAACACAAACTGAGCATTAGAAGCCAATTAATATATAAAACTTAAATTTTTTATTAAACAAATATTACAAACAATGTTAAAATATACAAAGACAAGACTCTAGTAAGAACAGCGGAGCTAATAGTATTTGTAGCTAACTCTGTTAAATGGGTATTGCTGGTTGTAAAAAATGGTCTATTTAAATAAATATTAATCTACCCTTCTAATGGGAAGTGCTCCCAACTCCAGTGTGTATACTTTGCAAATATATTCAATATTAGTCAGCAAAAGGAGAAAGAGTACGATAAAGTGACAGTGCATATAGAAGTAATGTATATAGCAGAAGCCTTACCCATAGATAGCAGAAAAAGAAGATTAGCGGTGTCCGCTCCTCCGCATAAACCCTGACGCGCGTTTCGCCATGAGTGCTTCCTCAGAGACACATATCCCCCTGAGGAAGCACTCGTTTGTAATATTGTTTGTAATATTTGTTTAATAAAAAATTAAAGTTTTATATATTAATTGGCTTCTAATGCTCAGTTTGTGTGCTCTTGTGTATGGACTATTTCATGGAGCTGCCTATATGAGATGGGGGGATGTTTATGGTATAAACGGTGCCCAGCCCTTATTACAAATGTGTTTGGAGTCTATATATTGATTCTCTTCTAAGCAGGTCTGCCGGAGCTGAACGACGCAAGTGGCGCATCATTGTAAGGCGCTGAATGGTCAAGCATGGAATGTGCCCAGCCATTCAGCGCTAATGCATGTATTTGTACCTGCGTGCTATAGACGCACGTACAATTACTGCAAGAGGGGGTGGCTGTCGCTAGCACCGGGGCCCCCTCCGGTTCTAGCGACTCCACCGGGCATGAGAGTGCCTGTGCCGCCCCGCCCATAAATGTTAGAGGCTTGGCGGCACGGGCCCCGTAGTAGCGTCGCTACAGCTGTAGCAGCCTTAACGACTTCTAGCTGCGGCACCGGGCATATGAGGGGGCGTGTCGGTGAGCAGCACGGGCCACCTCATGCCGCGGGCCCTGTAGCAGCCGCAGTTACGCCACTGATTTCACTCCTTTAACTTCCCTCGCTCCAATAAGTGCACTATAAAGTGTCTAGATCCATAACAGGGCAGGGATGTTCCTCTAGTAGATGCAGGATAATGACTCAGATGACTGTAAGATCAGCATTTGGAAATATAATACTTGTGCGGGATTTGAGGTGTGTAATGAGTCTATCTGACCCTCCAATATGACCCCGTCCGCCCTGTGCACAGAAATCTGCACCTGAACCAACCACTTCGCTCTGTGCAGCAATTATCTGATACTAATGTATTATTTTACATGAAAAAACAACACATACATCAGATAAGAAGAGCAGGGGTTAATTCCTTGTTTACTAAATGTTTAGTATACAATTTCTTTTATTTTGATCAGCACTAGACCACCTTAAATCATTGCAAATACACCCAATGAGGGCTTCATTCTGTTAGAAACCTCCCTAGAACAGCATAATACAGTTTATATATAGACTTATACATAGTTGATTCACTTTGTAAATACATTACTTATACTGTATTATACTTCAGAGCTGCATTCACAATTCTGCTGGTTCTTATTGGAAAGTTTGTTGACAGACCTCCAACAGTTAAGTTCACGGACTATTCATCTACTATTTGGGCCATTAGAGAAAGGGGCCCAGCCTATATAATCTGGAAGGTTATTATAACAGGTAAGATATGAATCAAATAATTACGGAAACCTAAGAGAGTGGTGAGGCATAATACAACTGTTCTTATATACAAATTGCCCGTGGAAAAAAAAATAACTACTGTCCTCACTACTGAATTTATTTAGAAATAACCTTTATTAAAGCCTACTAAGGCTATGTTCACATCTGCGTCGGAGGCTCCGTTAGGGGCATCCATCGCAGATCTGGCAGGGCTTACCAGGGTTTACCGGAGACAATAGCGCACCTCGATGGAACGCCGATGGAACCTATGGGTCAATGGGTTCCGTCGGCAACCGACGGTGTCCGTTGTGCAACGGAATCGTTGGTTCCGTTATTCCCTTGTTCTGCTTCACTGATGGAGCAAAACAACGGAACAGCACAATGCAGATGCAAGGTGAGCACTGAAGCAATTGCAGTGTGTCCGAAATAGGGATCGTTCTTTTAAGTACTTAGGCATGCGCTGATGTACAGTATGTCTGATATCAATAAAATATTGTCAACTTGAGCAAGCGCGGTGACCTCTGCTTTAGGAATGTACTCAGGCAAGCGCGGTTGTACTGCCAATATGGTTTAAAAACGAACAATTGGAGCAAGCGCACTGATACAGTTATTACTAAAATTCTTCAAGTGTCTTTTTTGGACACTGCGCAGGTGCTTTTACCAGCAACCGATCGTGTGGGGATGTCCACACTGACGTTTGCTTGAATTTTTTTTGGCCAGAGCGGCCGTCAATCAAATGAGAACATGGGCTAGTACTGAATTAAGGGATTTGATTGGTTGAGATCAAGTATGAGAGTCCCAATAGCTTTTATGGCATCTAGGAAATGGCGTGCCATCGCCATAGCCCGAAACCCCCGAGAACGCTGTGTAATGACCAAACAGGTCAGGGGGGGGGGGGTTCTGTTACTTATAAATATATTTTAATGTCCCTACTGATTCTAATAGACACTGTTTTCTAGTGTTGGTATGTACTGCAGACAAACCATCCTAAGGCTGGGTTCACACGACCTATTTTCAGACGTAAACGAGGCGTATTATGCCTCGTTTTACGTCTGAAAATAGGGCTACAATACGTCGGCAAACATCTGCCCATTCATGGGTTTGCCGACGTACTGTGCAGACGACCTGTCATTTACGCGTCGTCGTTTGACAGCTGTCAAACGATGACGCGTAAATGGACTGCCTCGGCAAAGAAGTGCAGGGCACTTCTTTGCCACGTAGTTTGAGCTGTTCTTCATTGAACTCAATGAAGCACAGCTCAAGATTTACGAGCGTCTCAGACGGCTCGCAAAATGCGAGGAGGAGCATTTACGTCTGAAACGAGGCAGCTGTTAACAGTCTGTCTTTTCACACGTAAATGCCTCTCATCGTGTGAACATACCCTAACAGCGATCACATTTCCATGAATGATTTGCCAGGGATGCACACACATTATCACTCACGTTTTTAAATTATATAAATGTAGTATTTTTCCTGGTATTTTTAGCAGCAAAAAAACACTACGGCGAGATTTTAGCTTGAAGCCGATGTGGAAATAATAACGCGTGGCTTTTTTTGGGTTTAACATGCGGTTTTTGGGTCATTGCTGGTTTTCCAAAATCACAACAAGCCTGGCTTTGGCATTTTTTGCATCATTTAGTGGCGTTTTTTTTTTTACCATACACCTCCATCGATTGTTTTCCTTTTAAAAAAAACGCAATTGTCAAAGTGTAATGCATTTTATTATTACATTTTCAGAATTTTTTATGTGTTGCAAACAGGAATCTTTACATTACATTACATGATCTTTGAATCACATTATTATTATTAGTAATGTGAAAAACTCAACCTAAAAAAATTCAGGTAGTAAAACACAATGTTATTAAAAGACGCAACCAAAAATGCAAAAAAAAACCACATGTACCATTTTTTAAAAAAAACTTGTGTGTGAAGGAGGCCTTATAGAGAGTTTCTATCCTATTGCAGTATGCAAATGCGATTGTATGACATGTGCGGGACTAAAGTGTTTATTTTCCTATATGTTCTAAGGGTATGTTCACACGCTTAACCAAAAACCTCTGAAAATACGCAGCTGTTTTTAATGGAAAACAGCTCCTGATTTTCAGACGTTTTTTAAGCCACTTCGCTATTTTCGCTGCGTTTTTTACAGCCGATTTTGGAGCTGTTTTTCTGTAGAGCCAATGAAAAACTGCTCAAAAAACGTCCCAAGGAGTGACACGCACTTCTTTTTCGCGGGCGACTTTTTACGTGCCGTTTTTGGAAAACGAGGAGTAAAAACCGCCCCGTCGGAACAGAATGCCGTATTTCCCATTGAAATCAATGGGCAGATGTTTGTAGGCATTCTGCTTCTGTTTTTTCAGGCATTTTTTGAGGCGTAAACGCCCCGAAATACTCCTTAAAACACTACGTGTGCATATACCCTAACTGTTTGTTCTTTTCCATTCGTTTTGCAATGTATAAATTGCTGATGTTTTATTCTGATTGTCTTAGTTGGTCATAAAGTTTTCTATTCTATTCTAGATGGTTCAATCTCTTTTGCTACTGGGGAGCGAAAACCTGTTCAGGACGTCCCTCTCCCAGAAATAATTAGGGAATTGACCCGAGGATTACGAAGGGAAAATCAAACATCAGGCCTATCTGTCCTAGGTGGAGAAACCAGAAACAATATGGGGGGGCCATTTTAATCTCTGCATTAGAGCCCCTCCCTTATATGTATACTCCTGGTTAGGCGTAACTCCTATAATGCACATGGAAGCTAATTTTTTCTAAATCAGATTACTGCACAGTGGCTGCTGCAAAGATAACATTTCCCATAATGCAAATCATCACCAGAGAGAGCGCCTTGCAGATACTGAACAGGCAGGGAATGCTGGGATTTCATCTCTTAAGCTAGCACAATTGTGACAGGTCTGAACAGAAGCATTGCATACTGTCGTACAATGCAGTCCACCTCACATTTCTCTTTTTCTCTGCATCATATCTCATCATGTTCTAGTGCAGAACATTTCATCTTGTTACTTTGAACTCTATGGCATATCCCTTTCTGCAGAATTTGCACTTCATACTTCTGCAGCACATTTCACACTTGATGAAGTGTGTTGTATCATATTTATGTGCCGATCATTTGCTACCTTGTAGAATAAATGACATCTACTGGCAGAGTTTTGCATATTATCCCCATGCATAATATTGCACCCTATTCTTGAGCAATATATTGTACCACATTCCTGTGCAGAACATTTCATGTGGTTTCCCTGCAGCACAGGGGTTGTCATATGTGATTAAGCCCTTCCTGACACCCCCTGCTAAGCCATCTGGATCTCCAACCGGGGAGAAATTCTAATTGTGTGTAAGCTGGCTTTATCACAGAGATACATTTAGCCCCAGTCACATGTTTGGGCTCGCTTCCCTAGATTCACAAAAAAATGTCTATTTTTATCCGGGAGAGCATGTCACTGTCATCTATGGAAGACACGGCCTGGTGCTTAAATCCAGATTGTTACAGTCTTACAGGGCAGAGAAAAAAAACAACAGAAAACCCTGAAGTTCTCTTTAAATTGATACACACAGGATAGATGGCTATTTTATGGGCTCAACCAATATACACCCTTCTTTATAATAAAGAATTAGGAGGACAGTAAGGCCCAAAATCACAGCGTCTGCAGGGATGTAAAATGTTCATGGGGAAGATATAAATTACATTTCTTGAACAGAGCTCAGGATGAGCTGACTCCTTGCTCTCCTGGTCACTCTTAGTTCTCCTGCTCACTGTCTCCTCTCCTGACAGCTCTCAGCTTTTATGTTCCATTTCAGTATTAATGACCACTCTCTGCCCTCCTGATCACTTTTTGCCCTCCTGATCTTTCTCACCTCTCCTGATCTTTCCCACCTCTCCTGGTCTCTTTTACCTTTCCTGCTTATTCTCAGCACTTCTGATCATTCTGAGCACTCTTGATCATTCTCAGCTCTCCTGATCATTCTCAGCTCTCCTGATCATTCTCAGCTCTCCTGATCACTCACTGCCCTCCTGATCACTCTCTGCCCTCCTGATCACTCCCACCTCTCCTGATCTTTTTTACCTCTCCTGCTTATTCTCAGTTCTCCTGATCACTCTCTGCCCTCCTGATCACTCCCTGCTCTACTGATCACTTTCTGCTCTCCTGATTACTCTCTGCGCTCCTGATCACTCTCTGCTCTCCTGATCACTCTCTGCTCTCCTGATCACTCTCTGCTCTCCTGATCACTCTCAGCTTTCTTGATCACTCTCAGCTCAACTAATTACTCTTAACTCTACTGCTTACTTTTGTGAGACAAGGGAGCAAAATATCCAAGAGGAGCAGTAGGGCCAGGGCAGGACAGTACCCCTCTTGTGGTTCTGGAGCTGTAGGCTAGGTGGTTTGGAAAGTGGCCGCCAACTTCAGGAGGTGTAGAGGGTTCATGGGGCATGGTATAAATGTATGGGCCGGATCGGTGGAAGAGAAGAATGCGGGGCAGTTATTGGGTAAGGGGTGGAGCTAAGGGTGGTTAAATAGTATCAAGCGTGGCCGGATGAATTAGTCACCTGGCTGGAAAGAGACAGCGTTTCCCACCTTTGCATATTAAAAAGTAATAATTGTGTAAGGCATGGAATGCAACACTTTACCCATATTGAGTTAAGCTCAGAAGGACCACGACAGGTGTACCACGAGCTGGTACAGCAGGGTCACCTGCCAGTGGGAAAACACGTGCTTGTAACCCATTGTTTGGCCTGGGATATGCAATTGTACCAGGAGTCAGCTGGGTGCAGATGGAGGCCCAGCTAAACTGTGGAGGTGGGTAGTCAGGGTAGGCAAGTCCAACTGCAGGTGCGGTGAGCTGGGATGCAAGCGTGCTCCCAGCAAGTGGGTGTGGTATTGTGATAGTGTCTGGCTCACTGCTTTTATGGTGTTCGCTAAGTTTAAGTTATTTATTGGTTGAGGGAGAGGTACTGCAATTGGATTGTGTTTTCTGCTTCTACCACAAGTTGTAGAAAAGGTCACCATGCGGAGATAACATCAGTTGGCCACTAGTATGGATGACTATGATCATAAGAAGCATCCTAGTCACCATTAGATCATGACTCTATGCCCCCAGCCATGACTCTGTGAATCAGTGAACCATGTGGTTGGCAGCTATGAAGGAGGAATTTGCAAAGACAAGAAAGTAGAGGAGTATCAAGTAATGTAACAAAATTAATAAATCTGCAAATAAAAAAAAAGGCTTTGAATTGTTAATAGTTTACGACCCTACTGTTTTTCATTTATCTCGGGATAATGAGTTTGCTGTGTTGTGATTTGATCACAGGGGCAAGGATTGATCTTTACCTACTGTGTATAAATAGATACTTTGTATTCTTGCAAGAATGGAGAAATTTAAACACAAAGAAATTAATCTCTGTGTGAAACGTAATGTAATCCAAGAAAACTTTATATTCTAACTAGCTTTAGTGAAAGCACTTAACCCCTTACCAACCACCTGCCACCGTTTCATGGGGGTTGATGAGGACTTATCCTATGATCCACTTTTTTGCAGCAAATACAAACACAGCTGCATGAAAAATTGTGCAAAACAGTAAAAAAAAATATTCTATTTTTACTGTTTGTCAGCCAACATTGGCAGTAGAGAAGCAACAAGGCAGCAGCAAGAAGCTTGGGAGCAGCAGTGTTGGGAGCTGTCCGAGTGCTGAATCAGACGCTCTGTGTCTATGCCCTCTGGTCAGATAAGAGGCCTTGGACAGATGTGCTCTCTGCTCTCGATGTGCTGACTCAATTACACCATGAGTCCAGGCTCAGTAATACCCCCTCCCGGGCCCCCTCTTATAATCACTTCATGGATGACATTAACCCATTCCTTGCCTGATTGCTGGAGCACACAACTGAAATACAGCTGAGATGGTCTCCTGGCTGATCACCCTCAGAGCACCTGCAGAATATTGGAAGATGACCTGAGCTGTCTGAATTTACCATAGTCTCTACTAAATGCCTACTTTTTACCGTTAGTGTTCATGAATGTAAATCATCAGACAGTTAATTTGTTCTTCTTTATTTGGTTTCAACTGTGTTTTTATTGAAAATTTTTCAAAAATATACATATAACTTAGAGCAGCATGAAGGGCCATGCAATTCACATAGTAAGACAGTAACTTTCAATAGACAGACAAAACATCTGGGAAAAAACACAGGGGTTTAAGGGGGTGAGGGGGGGGGGGATAGTCGGAGCTCCACCTACCACCTAATCTTGAGTTCCCTGTATCCAATACTTGTCCCACGGGTCCCACACCACTTTGAACCTGTCCAGTTCATTGTCAATAGAGGCCGTCATATGCTCCATTGTACGTATTTCCCTAATTCTAGTTACTAAGTCGATGTGGGAGGGAGGGGTTGTCTGTCTCCATTTCCACGCTATCAACGTCTTAGCGGCTGTGAGAAAGTGTCGAAAGAGTCGAGCTGGTGATTTCCCCAAAGACCTAGGGGGAACATTTAGGAGGTAATGAAGAGGGTCTAAGGGAATATCCTGCTGCAACACCGCCAATGCCAAGTTCTTAACTTCCAACCAATACTGTTGTACCAGTGAACAGCTCCAGAAAATATGGAACAGATCACCTCTCTGACCTCTACATCGCCAGGAATACCCGGATTGAAGCTATGCAAAAAGGCAGGGGTATGGTACCAAAACATAAGGATTTTATATTGGTTTTCCTTATATGCAGTGCAGATGGAGGTTTTAGCTGCTTGCGACCAAATAATCTGCCACAATGAGAGCGGGATGGATTTATTCAGTAAGGCCTCCCACTTCAACATGTATCTATGCCCAGGCGGAGGGGAACCCTCCGGGGATAGCAATAATGCATAAATGGCTGAGATAAGCCCCCTAGTGGTGGTAGCATACCGACATAACCTTTCGAAGCTTGTAGGTGCAGTAACCCGCGTGGATCTAAAAGTTTGCTGCATGTAATGTCTAACCTGAAGATAGTGAAAGAACGCAGCGGAGGGAATATTATGATGTTTTTGAAAGTATGAAAACGGGTGAAGCTCTTGCGTGTGGGGATCAACCATATCAGCCAGGTGAAATACCTCAATTCCCGTCCACAATCGGACTATTCGGGAGGTAGTGCCCCCCGGAATAGTGGGAGTGTAGAGTACCGAAGTCAAGGGCGGGCAACCCGATGCCAAATGGAAGCGGTTTTTACAGGTTTCCCACACCTCCCTTTGAAATCTCATGGGACCCAATAAAGATGCAGTCGGCATTACCAGTGGGTCACCCCATAACAGGGAGTTTGGGTGGACCGGGGCCATCCATAGCTTCTCTATTTCGGTCCATTTATTGTACGCCCTTAAAGACACCCAGCTGGGTATGCGACGGAGGTGTGCCGCCCAGTAGTACTTCACCACATCAGGGACCGATAGCCCACCCGCAGATCGACCCGATAATAAAACTGATTTCGGAATTCGATGTCTGCCGGAATGCCATATGAACCTGAGGATAGAAGACTGCATGGCCCGCAATTCCTTCATAGGTACTGCTACCGGCAAAGTCTCAAAGTAGTACAGTAATTTAGGGAGCAAGGTCATTTTGACCGCTGCTATGCGCCCAAAAAATGACATGGGAAGAGGATCCCACCTGGCCATTAGCTGACGTAGCTCTACAAACAGAGAGGGGAAATTAGCCTTGTAAACCGACGTATAGGAGGGAGTGAGTTGAACTCCTAAGTAAGTCAGGGAGGTTTCCTTCCAGTTGTAGGTGTAGTTGTGTTTGAGTAGCTGGAGCTCCTGGTGCGGGACATTAAGAGGGAGCGCTTCCGTTTTAGATGTATTAGTTTTATATCCTGACAGCCTCCCATACCTACGGAGAACTGTAGTAAGGTTAGGGAGGGAGGTATGAGGTTTAGTGATAGTCAAGAGGACGTCATCTGCAAACAGGGAAACCTTAAACTCTTTATCTTGTATCTGGACCCCCGCTATATCCCTGGATTTCCGTATTTGAGCTGCTAAAGGTTCTATGCATAGCACAAATAAAAGTGGGGATAGGGGACACCCCTGACGTGTACCATTCCAGATTTGAAACGGAGGGGAGGTGGAGTGTGGGAGTTTAATTGCCGCTGTCGGTTTGGAGTAGAGACCACGCAGTGCTGTCACATAAGGGCCCGAAATCCCAAATGAATTTAGAGTTTCGAACATAAATGGCCATCCCAAGCGGTCAAACGCCTTCTCTGCATCTAGACTAAGAAGGATCGCCGATTCCTTTTGCTTTTGGAGGGCATCAATGAGGTCAAGGGCCCTTCGTGTGTTGTCTCCTCCTTGCCTAAGAGGCACAAAGCCCACTTGGTCTTTGTGAATCAAAGAAGGGAGCCAAACATTGAGTCTATTAGCTAGAAGACGGGTGAAAATTTTTAGATCCGAATTCAGAAGGGCTATGGGTCTGTAATTGGAGCACTCTGCGTGGTCTTTACCCGATTTAGGGATCAGCGTGATATGAGAATGCAGGAATGTTTGAGGGATGGGAGAACCCTGTAGGAATTCATTAAATAAGGAAGCCATCCGTGGAACCAAGATCTCCGCAAAGGTCTTATAATACCCATATGTAAAGCCATCTGGTCCAGGGGCCTTACCACTAGGGAGGTCCTTCAATATATCAAACAATTCCTCCGCAGAGATCGGGGCATTCAGGGATGAAAGCTCCTCATCTTTCAGTTTAGGGAGAGCACAGGAAGAGAGATATGCTTGCAGCGTTTCCCTCCGACGAGCCGGATCAGGTGGTAAGGTATTTGGCAGGTGGTATAAGGATTTATAATAGTCATGAAAAAGTGTGGCTATCGTGTCTGGGTGATGCTGGAGTATGCCCGCCTTATCCCGAACCGCCTGTGGAGTACGAACAGTCGCCTGATCCCGCAATAGTCTGGCCAGAAGCGAGTGCGCCTTATTACCTTTGTCGTAATATTTCCTTTTTGTGTATAGTAATGACTTTTCTACCCCCTTCATAGCTAAGTCCTTGAGTTGTGCTCTAGCCTCTATCAATTTCCGTAGTGTCGGGACCGCCGGTTTAATCCCCATTTCTCTCTCCAACTTAGTAATTGTCCGATGGAGAGCCACCCTCTTGGCCCGAGAGTCTCTTTTCAATCTAGATCCCATTACTATGCATTGCCCTCTCATCACCGCCTTATGCGCCTCCCAAAGAGTGGATACTGAAGGAACCGATCCCTCATTAAGTGCATAAAATTCCTGCATATGTCCGGCCAGGCTGTCCCTAAGAGCAGGGGACTTAATCAAAGTTTCGTTTAAGCGCCAATGACATACTCTCGTATTTGGTTTCCCTATCTGTAGGGACACAGAAACTGGTGCGTGATCTGACCAAGAGATGGGGTCTATATTCGCCCCCTGGAGCGCCCGGAGGGAAGGGACATTGCCAAAAAAGTAATCTAAGCGTGTATGAGTGCTGTGCGTATGGGAGAAGAAGGTATAGGACCTATCACCTGGGTGATCCACTCGCCACAAATCATAGAGCTGGTGCTCTCTAATTAGTTGCCTAAAACATGTAGAAAGTCCTGTAAGGGTGGGCGTCGGAGTAGCGTGTGTAAGAGAGACCCTATCCATGGACGTGGAGAACGGGACATTAAAATCTCCTCCCACCAGCCATGCCCCCCTAGGAAGCTTCTGGAGTTTAGAAAGGAGTCTACGTAGGAATGGAATCTGTGCGGTATTAGGAGAGTAAACGTTACATAAAACAATGGGCTGTCCAAGCAAAGTCCCCTCTATTATAACATATCTGCCTTTCGGATCTAGATGTGAGGTGTGAACTTGTATGGGGCAGGAAGCTGCTATCAAAATGGCCACCCCCTCCCTTTTGCGACCTGACGAGGCAGAGTACACAGCAGGATACGCCCCTCGGGCAAATTGGAAAGTTCCGGATGAATCTAAGTGTGTTTCCTGCAGAAAAGCAACTTCCGCTCCAAGCGATTTCAACTCCCTGAGAAGCAAGCGTCTCTTCACATTGGAGTTGAGACCCTTGACATTAAGTGTGACAAATTTAACCATGGTCAAAGATGTATGAAAGAGCAAAGAATGATGTGGAAAGTGCGGATGTATACAGCTCACAGTTATGTCGGGGCCAGTCCCATGTCGGTTTCAAAGCAAGCAGTGTTCTACGGCGTTCTTCTTTATTTGGATTATGATACAATAATCTCTTCTAGACACAATTGTATTCGATGCAGATAGCATGGCAGATCTGTGTTGTATCTGAGAGCCACAGCGGCAGTCAGTGATACTAATCCACAGCTAAACAGAACAAAGGTTATCCTCAAAGGGACAACTGGATCAATATCGGAGTGTCATTAGCGGTCGGATTGTTATAAATAATAATAATAATACTCGATACATTCACTCCCAGTTAATGGGAATCTGTCAGGTAATTTTTGCCTATTAAACGAGTACCAGCATTTGGTAGGCCTTTTAAAACAATGCGCCCACATACCTTTGTATCGCTTGCTATCACCCTATTTTCAGAGAAAATTCACTATATTTCAATATGTAAATTAGGTTGCACGTGCAATCGGGTGGTCCGAAGTGCCACAAGGGCCCCTACTCTCTGCATCTAATCCTCCCCAACTTTGCTAGGTGCTCGTGGCTGATGTGGCGACGTCACTGTTCCTTTCACTCAAGTCCTGCGTTTGGGCCACTCACATTATCTTCAGCGCATGCACCGGACAGATTCCCTTTAAAGGTTCTTAGATTAACCACATTTTGCACCTTGACATGATAGTTCATCAAGGGCCTGTTCTGGCACCTTGATATACGCACGGGCACCTTGACGTACTACTATAGCACAGCTGTAATACACAGCCCTGCTCCCACCACAAACCCTTCAGTGCCGTGATCAAACCTGTTTGAGGGTGATCCCCTCTTTTACCAGTGATCACCAGTGATTGGTCCTGCCGACATTTTTGCCGGGTTTGTCATTGCTATGGAGACAGCCTGAGACCTGACCTAGGTCCCCAGGGCTGTCTCTTGTTAATTATGCCAAGATATTGTAAATGAAATAAACTGAAAAGTTGAGGCAAAAAAAACCTAAAGCTTTAAAAGAAATCTTACACACGGCAAAATTTTTGCGGTGGATTCTGCCGCAAAATTCTGCCTCCCATTCATTTCAATGAGAGTTGGATGCTTCTTTTTCCAGCTACCTGATTTTTTCAGCTAGCGGGAAAAAGAAGCGTCCTGCTTGATCTCCAGGTAGATACCGCCTGAACCTCCCATTCAAGTGAATGGGGGGAGGAATCTTCCTGCCCAGGACAGGAATTGTTCCGCAGCGGATTTGTGACCCGTCACACAAAATCCACCGTGCGAACTGACCCTTATAAAGTTATACAACTCCCACATATCCCTGTTATAGCATGTACTATATAAATACATTTCAAAAAAGATATATAGAGAGAGAGAGAGAGAGAGAATCCACCGTCCAGCAGCACCAGCACAAATAACGGATGGGTGCACGCCTTGGGAACACGATTTTTGGTTCCAAATCTTTCAATATGTTTCCAAGAATAGGCAGGGGGAGTGGGATAAGTTACACTACACTGTTTCCGTAACTCCCATTTACTTATCCCAGCCACCTCTCCACTAAGTCTCTGCCCAAATGCGGTGGCCAGCAGGTGCCTCACCAGGCAGGGATGCAGTCAGGAGACCCCTGTTCTCAAGATAGGCGTGGGTCCTAGTTGTTTCCATAAAACGTAGCAAAGCTTTCTATGCTGTTGCCCTAACTTGGGAGTTACGAAAACTTCCCTGGGAGTTATGGAAACAGTGTAGCTCAGTGAGCTTGGCTACTTCTGGAATCTTGGCCACCACTCCCCTGCTCGCTGGACGAAAACAGGGTCAAGGGACCCCTATTCTTGGGATAGGTGCGAGTCCCAGTGATAGGACCTGCATCTATCAGACATTTATGGAATATTTTGTAGATATGCCATAAATGTCTGAGATGGGAATAATAAGGCATAACTTAAAGCTCCAGGGTCCCAATTCAAAATCTGTATAAGGGCCCCCCACCTACTATGTGCCAATTATAATATTGGTGTATTCTTATGTGGCAGAGGGGTTTTTGAGCCACCAAGATACCAGGGCCAGGGTGCAACTGCCACTTCTGCACGGGTATCGCTACACCCCTGCTTTGTAGGGCAGGTCCAGTACATAGTAGGATCTGTAGTACTTGTCATGACCTGTTTTGACACATTATCTCTTGGCAGTTCATGAAATTAGAACATGGGGCAAATTAACAAATTGTGCCATTATCTGGTATATCTACCAACTGACAATTTTTTATATTAGAAATAGGAGGGAGTGGTAAAATGGACACATAAAAGGGGATTAAAAGTGATACGACATCTCTTAATCCTGGATCAAACAGTCGGCTGGACCAGACATATGGGAAATATGGTGCACAGCCTGACAACGCAAGCAACGGTTTTAAACATTGCTCCGATATGTGACCCCGCAGCAGGAATAGAAGCCCCAAGCAGCAGGATGTTTAATAAAGCAAATTTCAGGCCTCGCTGTGGAGAGTGAGACGAGCTGCACAGTGTGTCCTAGTTTAAGCAGTGATAGAAATAGCATGAGATGAATCGTGTGCTGTCGATGTAATTTGTCTTTCTCCTCTCTTGTTCGCTGTCTTGGGATTATACTTGTACTCATGAATATGCAAATTAGCCCATAAGTATAGGAGAACCTATCGGAATATGAGACCGAGCTCCTAGGGATTTTTAGCCAGGACGCCCAGTTAAAAATAAGCAGTTATAGAAATTGTATTTATAACCCATAAATTTATTGGGAGTCAGAGCTGTGTAAATCCCAGATTTATTTTCTTGAGATATCTGTCGCAACAATTTGAAGAGTTTTCTTCACACGTCTAATGACAAGCGTCCCCCAATGCATCCCGTCCCCCACTTATCTCTTATTATGATAATCTGGATTACCAAACAGATATCTCATTTTTTTGTAGCTCTGTGGGAAAAACTGATCCTTATATACAGTAAGGCAGGACACATCCCACCCTCAAGCTGAAATCAGGATAAAAGATAATTAAAGGGACATTCTACCTCAGGAAAAAAACAACACACAGTATGAAAATTCTTGCATGTGAGACCATCTGTGCAAATTTCTTCAATCCCTGAAACAAACAGTCCCATAAAAGTATGGTAGAAAAACAGGGAATCCATTACTTCCTTAGTCCCTCCTTCTTTGGCTAGGGCATGGTAAGGGGTGGAGTTTATAGAAAAGGGGTGGATTTTAAATTGATCTTTATCCATTGCAGGCAGATCTGGGAGTATAGGCTGCGTCTGCTGCCTCACAGCCACGGATACAGAAGCCACAGAATGCTTATTTTCAACCTTTGTGAGGATAGATAGATAGATAGATAGATAGATAGATAGATAGATAGATAGATAGATAGATAGATAGATAGATAGGTATTAGGTTAGGATAGATGGTAAATAAGTTTTTTTTATGTTATTACTATTATTGTTGTTATTATTATTGTTATTACATGTATTGATTTTGTACCGGGGTGTCTATTTTGCGTTGACCAGCAGAAATCGGAACTTTTAAAGCCCAATTACTATGGCTGTGAATGAAATTTCTGGTTTCCATAGAAAGTATCAGGAAAGTTTTATGAATTAATAAGAACCCTGCTCACCCCATGTATGAGCGCCGCCGAGCCTCCTCCCAGGCAGGAAATTCCATCATGTGAGCTCGGAGTCAGGCTGGAATCACACATGCAGTAGTTGTTGGTTCTTTACGTCTTTTTTTTTTTTTTAGCCAGAGCTAGAAGTGGATCCCAAAGGAAGGAGAAGTATAAAGGAAGGAGAAGTATAAAGGAAGGAGAAGTATAAAGGAAGGAGAAGTATAAAGGAAGGATTTATATGTTTCCTTTCTATTGCTAGAATTGTAATTTTTTTTTTTTTTTATAAACAGATTGGATAACAGAGAAGTTAAACATCGAAAACCGTGTGCCAAAATAATACCTGTGTGAACTGCTCCTTCTCAGGAAATCAGTCAGCACCAGAATCTATTGCCTAAAGACAGAACCAAATGACACAGTTCTCTGGCTTCACCTTGAGTCACTGGAGGACGGAGCTGTAATATCTATGTACAGTGACATTCCTTTAATCCGGCATCTGATAATATAGACAGTCTGATAATGCGGCACAGTTATGTGGAACCTCCCTAGTCCAGAAGCAGAAGACAGAGCAGGGAAAACCATCGATTGATAGTGACAGCAGCAGATTTGTGTTACAGCCAACCCCTCCCATCTAGACAAGAGAGATGTCAATCAAGTTTAGATTGGAGGGGCTGCCATGACCACAGGACACTTGCCTGCTGTAGAAACGCCCAGCGGACACTTAGCAAGTAATTTACATATTGTGCAAGATCTGTTAAAGCTCCTTTTTGTAAGGTATGCCTTCTTACTGCTGCTATACATAGATATGTTCTGAAAGTCTCTCTAGCCCCTATATATAGCACTTTTAGCAGTTTAGGGTCTCAAAACTGATGATAGGTTCCCTTTACCATTTTTTGGGGGGGTGGGTTCTGGCCTTCCCAAAGGTTATATAATTATTAGAGAATTTTCTATGGCCGACCAATAGTTCAGACTATCTGATACTCTAGCACCTGTCTGTTCCCATTGTTGCTGGATTAAAGCAATTTTCCTGTGTATTTAATCCCTTGCTCTCGCCCCGTCCCTGCATATAATAAAACGCTTTCTTATCTTGGTTTTCTCAGCTCTGTTTCCTGCTCGTCAGCTGTTCATGAATCATAACTCAGATCTCGTATGTGAACTGACATGAGAAAAGTAAGCAGGAATGGCTGAACTTTGACCACGGTGAGAGCAGTGATCCCCACGTGCGTCCTGTCAGTCTCACTCTCTGATATTTCCTGCTGAGAACATGACAGGGCTAGGATCTCACTGTCTGTCACCTCTTCTCATCGCCATCTCAATGTGCTCCACATTATACTATGCTGCTGTGATTATAAAGAGCACTCCCCTAAAATCTAAAATTAAATAGAAATTCACCAAAACATCCTTAGGCCCTGTTCACATGGAGTTTTTTGCAGGAGGGAAATTCTGCCTTAAAATTTTGTTTGGAATTTTAAGGGCAGATTTTCATCTGCCTGCACGCCATTTGCGGCATTTTTCGCGGCGTTTTTCGCTTGCGCCCATTGAGTGCCACAGGCAAAAACGCTGCGAAATACGCTTTCTCTGCCTCCCATTGATGTCAATGGGAGGTCAGAGGCGTAAATGCCCGAAGATAGGGCATGTCGCTTCTTTTTACCGCGAGCATTTTTTATCGCGGTAAAAAAAAATGCGTCCGCCTCCCATTGAAATCAGTGGGAGGCATTTTCGGCTGTTTTTTGGCGCGTTTTCCGACAAGGTTTCCGTGTCAAAAAATGTGTCAAAAAACTCAGTGTGAACAGGGCCTTAAAAGGGTTGTCCAGGGGGAGTCTGTTTTTCATATTGATGACCTATCCACAGGATAGGTCATCAGGATATGATCGGTGGGGGTCCAACACCCCGGACCCTGCAGCGATCAGCTGTTCCGGCTGCTGGAAGTTATGCAGTGGTCGATGCCAGAAGCAGTTGGCTCCATACACTGTATCGCTGCCGTGCTGGGTTACTGCAGCTCTTCTCCTATTCCCTTGAATAGAAGCAGAACTGCAATACTGCTGCACGGCCGATATACTGTGACTGGAGCCATCTGCTTCTGGCATCGACCACTGCATAACTTCCGGTGCCCAAGAAAAGTAGTTCTAAGGCTAGGATCAAAAACACACCGTTTTGATGCCGTTTTTTGTGGTAGTTTTTAGCTCAATTCTTTTAGCCAAAGCCAAAAGTGGATACAAAAGGAAGGAAAGGTATAAAGGAAAGACTGAGTCATCTCCTTTTTTTTTTGTGTCTGGGTTTGGCTCAATAAACTGAGCCAAAAACTGCCACTGCTTAAGGGTATGTGCACACACACTAATTACGTCCGTAATTGACGGACGTATTTCGGCCGCAAGTAGTGGACCGAACACAGTGCAGGGAGCCGGGCTCCTAGCATCATACTTATGTACGATGCTAGGAGTCCCTGCCTCGCTGCAGGACAACTGTCCCGTACTGTAAACATGATTATACTACGGGACAGTTGTCCTGCAGCGTGGCAGGGACTCCTAGCGTCGTACATAAGTATGATGCTAGGAGCCCGGCTCCCTGCACTGAGTTCGGTCCGGGACTTGCGGCCGAAATACGTCCGTCAATTACGGACGTAATTAGTGTGTGTGCACATACCCTAATACATCACTCTCCCTGATGTTCCTTCTTAAAAGTCGGCAAGTATAATTGTGGGATATGTTGTCTTTTTTATATATCAGTCTACTACACAGTGCTGGTGTACACAATAAATCTCCCACAATGCCCCACATGCTCTGTACAGACACTGAACCAGCAGGTATGGCAGTTGTGAAATAAAGATGGAGAATAAAGAAGTGAAGCACTACATTTCTAATGCAGCTCTGGAGGTGACTAGAGTATAAAACATGAATGAGGTAATTCAGGATCAGTAGAAAATTACATTGTTATTTTTTAGATTATACCGAAATGTCAGATGGTGCTGAAATGTGAACCTACACTTGTATGAACTTCCGATATCAGGAAGCAATAAAGCTGGGGGACCTGGACAAGTTATGCCTGTGATGACCGCCATCAAATGTAACACCACCATAAATACCTAATCTTTATATTACTCTATTATTTTATCCCCCTGGAACCTTTCACCTCCGCATACATGTGCAGCTGAGTGTAGCATGTAATGGGGGGGCTGCACAAACCCTGGGGCACTTTACATTTTTTCCCTACCCTCCTCCGTTATTTAGATATCGGTGCCGTTATATTTGGCGCCCGATATTTAAATAATCCCCTGAACTGTCAATACGTCGTGTAATGGCAAGGGGGCCTGTCACTGCTACGGACAGTGCAAGAGCTGGTGAGAGGAAAGCGTGTGCGCGCATGCGCGCGCTCCCACTCTTTAACTCTCAGCAGACAAGGACAAGACTGTGATCTCTCGCGAGAGATCACAGTCTTGTCCTTGTCTGCTGAGAGTTAAAGAGTGGGAGCGCGCGCATGCGCGCACACGCTCTCCTCTCACCAGCTCTTGCACTGTCCGTAGCAGTGACAGGCCCCCTTGCCATTACACACCCCCTTGCCAGTTCGGCAGACAAGTACAAGACTGTGTGATCTCTCACGAGAGATCAGTCTTGTTCTTGTCTGCCGAGAACTGAAGAGTGAGAGCGTGCGTGCACACACGCTTTCCTCTCTCCAGCTCTTGCTGTGGCACTGTCCATAGCTGATTGGACAGTGTCACAGCCATAGTAACACACCCCCTTGCCATTACATGCCCCATTGACAGTTCTGAGGGGTTAAGATCAGGCGCCAAATATAACGGCACCGATATCTAAATAACAGAAGAGTGTAGGGAAAAAATGTAAAGCGCCCGAGGGTTTGTGCAGCCCACCCCATTACATGCTACACTCAGCTGCACATGTATGGGCAGGTGAAAGGTTCTCTATAAATATGAGTTACAGCCTGTATTATACTCCAGAGCTGCTTTAACAACTCTGCAGGCGTCAAAGCTAAAATCTCCCAGCATTCCCTGCTTGTTCAGTGACTGCACATGACTTACTCTGGTGATTTGCATTCTGGGAAGTGTTATCTTTACACCAGGCACTGTAGATTCATATGTAGGAAAAATAATACAATGTATTTGCAGTGACTTAGCTTGTTATTGATTTATTCTATAGGTAAACTGGAAAATGGCGACAACTGGCAGACATGGACTTTAAAGTCCTGAGCTTTTAACAATATATGTACATTTAAAGTGCAACTGAACCCTTTAAAAATGTATTTGTTTTATGTTCCTTCTACTTTACCCACAACTGGTGTAATGAGGGTTAATATTAGACACCTCCAATGATCAGTATGTGGCATGGGCTCCGCAATGCAAATTACAAAGCTAAAACCGCAAATTATAATCAGGCTCTAAATAAAACAAGAACACAGAATTGGAGATGTCAGGAATCCTGTGGTTCCTCCTTACAGAGAACTCTTCACCGTCTACATCTGCTGAGCCCCCAAGACGTTCTCCTTACAGACAGAAACCAAAATTTCCCGGCAATGTGTCTCTCTCAGTATAAGCATTGGAGCTCTGCATCAGAAAAATGGAGCACCGACCACTAAAAAATATAATATAATACAGAAATGATGTATTATAGTATAATATATTATAAAACGGCCAAGAAGTGAAGGGGATAGGCATAAGAATCACAGAAATCTTTGTTACATGGGATGGGAAGGGAGTGGGTAAAACAACAGATGGCTGTCAAGATCCTGGGATGGGAATGTATGATGGTGGTAGGGGAGGTGAATAGTCATTCTTGCTATGGGACCCCCTCACCTCTATGTACATCCCAGACTCACTAACAATATTTTTCCTCTAGGTGCAGAGCATCTTACTCCTGTAGGCTTCATACTAAGACTGGCGTATGAAAAGCCAGTCTTAGTAAATCTGCTTTAAAGTCTAGCTTTCGCTTTATACAATTTATGACCTATCTTAGAGATATGTCAGATGTGATTGTCGGGATCCATGTGCTGAGACCCCACTGATCGCTAGCACAAAGGGGAACAAACCTTCTTATATTCTAGGCTATGAGGTCCTCAGAGGTCACAATCTATGACATGGCAGAAGTGGTTTAAATGACAACTGTATCTCCAAAGTGTACGGTAACAACCGGTCATTACAGGGGCAGACATACCCTATATGTAACCTGTGCAGCTTCACGGGGGCCCTGCTGGCAAGGGCGGCCGCTGATACCGTCCAAAAATGGTTCCTACTGTCTATTAAAAGATGTGTAGTGGGTTAGATACACTCCTTCCTATCCATGTGTCACAATTACTAGTGAAATGGTAAAGCAATGAGGGATTTTTTGGAGAGCCATAAATGAGGTAGTCTATGGCTAGCACCCCACTGCCAACAAATTAGTAGTTGGAAATCAAGGACCCCCTATACTGTTCCTGCACAGAGGGCCTCTGTTGGTGTCTGCCCCTGGATGAGCTTCTGTGACATCAGAGGTGAGTTTCAGTCAGGTAAGCTTCTGTGACATCACAGGTGGGTCTCAGGCAGGTAACGCTGTGACATCATATCTAGTTTTAATCAGGCAAGCAACTGTGATGTCATAAGGGTGTTTTAGTCAGATAAGTAACTATAATATCACAACTCTCTAAGCTGCTGTGACATCATACACAGGTTTCTGTCAGGTAATGTACTGTGACATCACAAAATGTAAAATAAAGGGAGAAGTTTCTAATGTTATCAAGTGTTTATAGAGGTAAAAATAGCTCTTTTGAATTGAAGGCATCAGAGGCGGCAAGCAGCTTCAGACACTGTGTAGATAGTTTGAGCAGTCACTTCATGACTAATGGCGAGGATCTCAGCCGCTTCCTTTTATTCCTGGCAGATTTATGTCCCTTTATCTTAACTTTGGGTTTATTTATTTGTTAGGCCCTTCTACAGTTACTTAGAGCAGCCCTTCTGGAAACTGACAGAAACAACAGCTTGTCACGACAGGCCTGACATAGAACATAATAAGGCCAGGTTTACACGTTGCCAATTTCTTGCGCATTTTCGGTGAGTATACCACACTGAAATCCGCACCATGTCAATTCTGGCGCAGATTTATTGCGGATTTTCATGCAAATATGCAATACATAGGGTGAAATTCGCAACAAGTCTGCATGTAATAAGCGGATTTATTGCAAATATGCCGTAGATTTGCAACAAAATCCGCAGCATAAAAATATCTGCTACGGTATTGGCTACCGAAAAGAGCAGAAGAATCCACAGCCCAATGCTGGGCAGAAGCAAAACTATGTGTATAATAACACCTGCCCAAATATTGGATTCTATTTTGCAGTAAATATACTTGATCTTTCTTTTGCAGATTAAACATTTATATGAGAGAAGATGCTGCCTCCTAGTGGTGACTAAAATGACTAGAAGAACAGGTGCTGCCACCTAGTGGTAAACAGGGAAAATAGCATATCTTTAAAAATAAGTTTTACATTTAAATTATTTATTAGGCTCAGTTCACACTTTTTATTTTTCTGCAGTTTTTCTGCTAATCCTTTTTTACAGTGGAAAAACTGCAGCATCATTTAGAAAAAATATCTAATTTTCATGTCTTTGGGTTAAAGAGGCTCTGTCACCACATTATAAGTGCCCTATCTCCTACATAAGGAGATGGGCGCTATAATGTAGGTAACAGTAATGCTTTTTATTTAAAAAAACGATCTGTTTTTACCACTTTATTAGCGATTTTAGATTTATGCTAATGAGTTGCTTAATGCCCAAGTGGCCGTATTTTTACTTTAGACCAAGTGGGCGTTGTACAGAGGAGTGTATGACGCTGACCTATCAGCATCATGCACTCCTCTCCATTCATTTACACAGCGCATAGGGATCCTGCTAGATCCTTATGTGCTGTCTTATACTAACACATTAACAAGACTGAAGTGTTTAGACAGTGAATAGACATTCCACGGGATGTCTATTCACAATCTCTGCTCTTCGTTACTGTTTCTATGGTAGTTACAGCCGAGGAAGCGATCTCGTTGTAACCTGTCATTTACCGCGTAATCTCGCGAGATTACGCGTCCTCTGCTGTAACTACCACAGACAGAGTAACGAAGCGCAAAGACTGTGAATAGACATCCCGTGGAATGTCTATTCACTGTCTAAACACTTCAGTATTGTTAATGTGTTAATATAAGACAGCACATAAGGATCTAACAGGATGCGCTGACTAAATGAATGGAGAGGAGTGCATGACGCTGATTGGTCAGTGTCATACACTCCCCTGTACAACGCCCACTCGGTCTAAAGTAAAAATACGCCCACTTGGGCATTAAGCAACTCATTAGCATAAACCAAAATCACTAATAAAGTGGTAAAAATAGATCGTTTTTTTAAATAAAAAGCACTGCTGTCACCTACATTATAGCGCCCATCTCCTTATGTAGGAGACAGGGCACTTATAATGTGGTGACAGAGCCTCTTTAAGGCTATGTTCACACGGGGTATTTTGCCGAGTTTTTTGACGCGGAAACCGCGTCGCAAAACTCGGCAAAAACGGCCCGAGAACGCCTCCCATTGATTTCAATGGGAGGCGTCGGCGTCTTTTTACCGCGAGCAGTAAAACTGCCTCGCGGGAAAAAGAAGCGACATGCCCTATCTTCGGGCGCTTCCGCCTCTGACCTCCCATTGACTTCAATGGGAGGCAGGAGAAAGCGTATTTCTCGCTGTTTTATGCCCGCGACGCTCAATGGCCGCGGGCGAAAAACGGCGCTATAATTGCCGCGAAAATCGGCGTGCAGGGAGAGGAATATCTGCCTCAAAGTTCCAAACGGAATTTTGAGGCAGATATTCCTCCCCCAAAATACTCCGTGTGAACATAGCCTAATGTAGGTTTTTAAACCCTATCTGTCCTGTTTTTGTGGCTATTTTTCCCCATTGGGATAAAAGCTCGACCCAAAAAAATGTTTGGGCTGCAGAACAATGCAACAGAAAGGAATCCTTCTGGCCTCCTTATGAATTCTTGCAGCTCCTGGAACCCAATGCAAGATCCGTAACAAGGCCCCCCACATATATGTACCATGGAATAATACCGGTGTCTTCTTTGTGGCAGAGAGACCTTGCCCTGGCCAAAGTTGACTGCTGGCTCTAAGCACGGAAGAGTGGATTTTGTGCCACTACTTGGACAGTTACAATGGATGTGCTGCCACCTGCAGTTCAAAGATTATTATGGCACTCTGACCTCGAATGTGTTTAGGCACATTTGTAAAAGTTGATGTTTTTATTTTATTTTCTGTCAACACAAATTTTAGCAGATGTGCGTAATATTCTTAAAAATCTGTCACCAATCTACAGTATATGGCAATAGGATTGGGGTTTCAGCCACACCCATTTCTATCAGGTGCATAAAATCAAACACACAGCCATGTAATCGCCATAAACATTGGTATAAACATGGGTTGTACTGAAGAAATGAACTTTAAATGTGAAGAAGTGACTTGAAATGTGGCACTGTCATAGGATGCCACCAGGGGTGGGATGCAGCTGGTTCTCCCGAATCGGTTGTTAAAATAACAGCCAGTTCACAGAATTGTGGATGTCGACCCGGTCCCCCTTTTTGGGATTCAATTGTATCCGTGTCTTTGAGAGCAGATACATTTAATACACTAGCGGCACTACAGTGTGCCAGGGAATATACTAGGCTCCCTGCACAAACGCTCCTCACCTTTTCTGTGATACTGTAGGTGTGATGACGACATTGAGCCACCTGCGTCCTTTCGCAGGAAACTAGAAAGAAGAGGCCAGGATGGATGACGGCGCAGGAATGTTCAGAGATGAGTATTCTTTACTAGGGTGGCGGGTTGTTGTTTTTATTCAGGGGCACAACGCAGAACATCATTTTATTCACTGGATGTGCAGCAAAAGTGAGGAGCAGAAGATATCTGTATGGCAAATTCTGCAGAGATGAGTCGTGGCTGGAAGTTGCCATGATGGTCTGGGTCGTAATGGAGAAGAAAAGAGAACGACTCAAATCAGAGAAGACATCACCTGAGAGGCACTGAATGTAATTGTCTATTTTGCCTCTAACTATATCTGATCAGTAAGGTAGTCACTCGTAAGGTCTGCAGCGAAATCAGTGTCGGACTGGAACATCTTGGGCCCACCAGAGGAAATAATTCTTGGGGTCCACCCTTCAGCTATATAGAAATAATGTGATCACTCTTTATTGTGTAGTAAAATGTGTGTAGTAAAATAAATACCAATATTATCACCATATAGTGAACATTTAGAGGTAAATACAAGTTCTACGCAGGTGCTCTGCAGACCATATAAGTTAATAAAGTACAGTGAAAGTCAGTGACTCACAGATGACATCTTCCCAGATTGGAGCTCTTCACTTTTCCTTTTCTTGTTCATCCGGCCCGCAATGCCATGACGAATTAGGTCCCCTTTGTGTCCATATATTGTAGTTAGAACTCCTTTGTGACCCCATATAGTAGTTAGGTCCCCTTTATGCCCCATATAGTAGCTATCACCCCCTCTAGACTCCCATATGGTAGTTAGTACCCCTTTGGCCCCATATAATAGCTAGGCCCCCTTTGTGTCCCATATAGTAGTTAGCCCCTTTGTCATATGTAGTATTTAAGCCCGCCTTTGAACCCCCATATAGTAGTTAAGACCCCTTTGGCCCCTATATACTAGTTAGTGTGGTCAGCCGGTGAAGGGCAGGAGCCTTTCCATGTGAGGCAGTGGAGCAGTGCAGCAAGTTGCGCCCTACCAGGCCTGACTTTTCTTGGATGTCCCCTGCATCACGAAGGAGTGTCCTTGACTTTGTCTGACAAAAGAGTCAGCCATCACCCGCCAGCCTGAACCATAATTGTACCAGAGACTTTGCATAAACAAGTGGGAATTGTTAATTTGCCTGCTGTGGCCAGGTGCTTTGCTAACTTCGAAATAGCAAAGTAATTGTTGCCACCATCTCCTAGTCTCCATTTTATTTATTCCACGACAAACCTGCAAGTGCCATGCACCATCCTGGGCCCTCACCCTTATAGCATCACTCGCTACAGAGCTCCATACTGTCTCTGGAAGTGATATCAGACAATAACTGTGCATCCGGAGCTTCATATAATGGGTTTCTATGGTCGCTGCACACAAGCCTAAGATTGCCATACACAATGCCAAGCATCGGCTGGAGTGGTGTAAAGCTCGCTGCCACTGTACTCTCCAGCAGCGTGTGCTCTGGAGTGATAAATCACGGCTCACTATCTGTCAGTTTGATGGAGGAATCTGGGTTTGGCAGATGCCAGATTAAAGCTGCCAACTGTAGTTTACAGTGCCTACTGTAACATTTGGTGGAGGAGGGGTAATGGTCTTGGGCTGTTTTTCAGGGTTTGGGCCCCTTATTTCCAGTGAAGGGAAATGTTAATACTACAGAAGAGGCTGGACGCAGCCGCAGGGTTAAGGGAAGCCGACATGACCGTCCTGGTAGGGAAAGGGTTAATTAGGTGAGGGAGAGTTGGAAGGAGCTAGAGGAGGGACGGGGAGGAGTTAAGGGGGACGGGGGGGCCGTTACTGCGCTTCCCGCTGTTTCTCGGCATTGAGCCGGAAGCAGCGGGAGGAGTAACACAGAACAAGTAAGCTCCCCGTTGCCCGTGCTTTTAGAGATGGCAGAAGCCTTAATGTTAGAGCGGCTGCGTGCCGCTGCTGTGCACCACGGTCCCGGATGGCTAGAGGAGACCGTGGCTGCCATAACGAGGATCCCGGACGCCGTTTCGCCACGTCGGGCACGGCGTTCGGGGTCTGTTGAAAAGGACAGGCTCCCCTCCCCCGGCCCCCTTACGAGCATGGCTATGGCGGCGGGGGGGGAGTCGGCAATAACCGCTCCTGCGCTGGGCAGGCAGCGAGCGTTGCCAGGGGTGACGGCGACGCAGGCTGGGTCGACCCGTCCCTCTCGGCGGTCCCGACCTCCAGAGCGCCTCAGTCCGGAGGCAGTCCCGCGGACACGGCGTCGCAGAGGGAGCCCGATCCCGGACGCTGCAGGCCAGGCAGCTGGGAGGACCGCCCCTTCCCAGGCCCTGCGTCCTGGCAGGAATCCCAGGCCGCGGCGGGGTCCGGCGGTAAGCAGGGAGTCGCAGGCTGGGCTCCCTGTCACCCCTCCCCCATCAGATGGAAGAGTTGGAGGACAAGGTACGGCCGCCCCGCATGGTGATGTTCCGGCCAGGGGGCAGGCTTCGTCAGGATCGTCTAGACGGACGCCTAGATCTGCAGCGACGTCGAGGCAACAGGTCCGGTCGGAAGTCTGGGTCCCGGCGGTCGGGCGGCAGGTTGCCGGCCCATCGGTCAGCGCGTCCTCATCCCCGTTCCGAAGATGTCGTTGGGATGGACAGTCGTCGGCGAGAGAAGAACTGGAGGAAGGTGAACTGGACGTGTATCGTCGAGGTCAGGATGGTCCGGCTGACGGGAACACAGCGCCTGTGCAGCCCGGTGAGTGTATAACTCCATCATTGTCTTATCCAGCGATTTTTATGTCGGGTGTCGGCGGGGGGGCTGCTAGCATTGCATCGGGGGCCGGTAGTGGCGCGGGCGGACGCGACGGTGCGGGTTTGGCAGACTTAGTGGGTTGCTTACGGGAGCTGGTGGGGCGCCTGGATAGGGCCGCGGCGCCGGTAGTAACGGAAGTGTCCCCTGCGGTAGTTTGGGAAGGCCCCAGGGACGTGGGATCGTTACAGGCGCGTCCTGTGGTGGCGGTTAGAGAGGCGGTCGCGGTGTCGGTACAGACCGAGGCACAGAAGGACGGCGATCGAGTGCGTATGGACGATCGTGCTCGGGGGGAGGTGTATGTTTGTTTTGAGGGTCCGTTGGGGGCGCATTTAAAGCAGGAGGTGCGTGAGCGGATCTGGAAAGACGAATATGTTGAAATTTTTTCTCTCTTGCCGCTGGCTAAATTTAATTTGGATAAGAGCAAGCGGGATGAGAGTAAAAAGGACGAGGAGGAACGGCGGCGGTATAGGCTTATCCCGCAGACGTTCGTTAATTGGTCGCAGGCGTTCGCCATATTGGCTAGTGTGATAGGGGAAAAGGCGCCGGAAAATTGTTCGGCGTTGTTTTGTTATTTTGATGCCATTGGGGAGGCTCATAGGGCGTATGGGGGTCAGGCGTGGCTGCGATATGATGAGCAATTCCGTCAGCGGAAGGCGGTTCGGCCAGCGATTCGGTGGGACCAGAAGGATATTGCTCTCTGGTTACGGGTTACGGCTCCGGTTAGGCAGCCCTTTCCCGGGAGCGGTGGCCAGGGAGGCCAGTCTAGTCAGAGTGGACAAAGCGGCGGGGGAAAGGCGGGGTTTTGCTGGCAATTTAATGAAGGTCAGTGCAAGTTCGGGGCCACGTGCAAGTTCAAGCACGTGTGTTCCGAGTGTAATGGTGCATCACACGGGGCGGCAAAATGTCTGCGAAAAAAGAGGTCAGGGAACCAGCACGGGGCTGGTCAAGGGGGTGTCGCCGGTGAGGGTGGAAAGGATGGCCCCTTATCTAAATGAGTATCCGGATAGGGCGGCAGCTAAGTTGCTTTATGAAGGGTTTCGTGTTGGTTTTGTTATTCCTCCGCCTCCTTATGAGGTTCCGGTTACGCGGAGGAATTTAAAATCGGCTTACTTGCATGCGGAAGTCGTGTCGGAAAAGTTGTTAAAAGAAGTTGCGTTGGGTCGCATGGCGGGGCCATTTGTTGAGTCGCCGGTAAAAGATTTAGTTGTGTCGCCGTTGGGTATTGTCCCTAAACGCGAGCCCGGAAAGTTTCGTTTGATTCAACATTTATCGTATCCCAAAGGTTCGTCGGTAAATGACGGGATTGATCACGAGTTGTGTTCCGTAGTTTATACCTCATTCGATAAGGCGGTGGGGTTAGTGCGGGCTGCGGGTCCGGGGGCGCTGCTAGCAAAAACCGACATCGAGGCGGCGTTCAGGTTGTTGCCGGTCCATCCAGAAAGCCAACGGCTGTTGGGTTGTTTTTGGAATGGGGCCTTTTACGTGGATCGGTGCCTTCCGATGGGGTGTTCTCTTTCTTGTGCATACTTTGAGGCGTTTAGTAGCTTCGTGGAGTGGGTAACGAGGGGAGTATCCGGGGTCGATTCGTTGATCCATTACTTAGATGATTTTTTGTGCGTTGGCCCGGGGGGTTCGCCGGTTTGCGGTAATTTGCTTCATGCACTACAGAAGGTGGCGAGGGATTTTGGGATTCCTTTGGCGCCGGAAAAAACGGAGGGCCCGGTAGCGACGATTTGTTTCTTGGGAATCGAAATAGACTCGGTGGCAATGGAGTGTCGGCTCCCGGCGGATAAGTTGGGTGCTTTGAGGCTGGAGGTTCGACGGGCTTGTAGAATGAAGAAAATGACTCTGAGGGAGCTTCAGTCGCTGCTGGGGAAGTTGAATTTCGCCTGCCGGATTATGCCAATGGGGAGGGTGTTTGGTAGGAGGTTGGCGGCGGCAACGGCGGGAGTGCGCGCGCCGCATAATTTTGTGCGGCTCAAGGAGGAGCACCGAGCTGATCTTCAGGTTTGGGATGACTTCTTGGGCCAGTACAATGGTCGCTCGCTATGGATGGCCCCAGCGCAGGATACGAGTGATTTGAATATTTTCACGGATGCGGCTGGGGCGGGTGGTTTTGGAGCTTACGGGGGAGGTCCGTGGTGCGCAGGTCAATGGCCGGCTAGCTGGGTGTCCAGTGGACTCACGCGGAATCTGGCCCTGCTCGAGCTGTTTCCCATCGTGGTGGCGGCTACCATTTGGGGGGACAGGCTCAGGGATAAGAAGGTCCGTTTTTACTGCGACAACATGGGGGTGGTGCTTGCCATTAATAACATCACGGCGTCCTCTCCTCCGGTAGTTCAATTGTTGCGACATTTGGTGTTGGTGTGTTTGTCATTGAACGCGTGGGTGGTGGCGGTGCATGTCCCGGGTGTTCGGAATTGTATCGCTGATGCTCTTTCTCGCTCGCAGTGGGACCGGTTTCGGCAATTGGCACCGGGAGCGGAACGTCTCGGTTTGGCTTGTCCGGAGCATCTTTGGGAGCTGGTATCGGTCCCGTAGAGCAGCTGTTACAAAGGTCTTTGGCGCGCGCGACGTGGAGTGCGTATGCTGCTTGTTGGAGGCAGTGGGAGGAGTGGGTAAGAGAGTTGGGTGACGTCAATACGGATAGAGACAGGTTGGTGGCACTTTTGTACTGGTTAGGGGACGCCTGGGAGGCGGGGTTTTCAGTAGCGAAGGTGAACCGGTTCATATCTGCAGTGGCGTTTGGGTTTAAGTTGCGGGGCTTTCGGGATGTATCGAAGGAATTTCTGGTATCGCAGGCTTTGAAGGGGTTGCGCCGAGGTAGGGTAGAGGCGGATAGTAGAAGGCCGGTGTCGTTTGCTTTGCTTAGCTCGTTGGGTGGTTCATTAGCATCGGTATGTCGTTCTTCAGATGAAATGGATTTGTTTCGATTGGCTTTTTCGTTAGCGTTCTTTGGAGCATTTAGAATAGGTGAGTTGGTGTCGCCAAGTACTAAACGGGCTGGAGGGCTGAGATCCGGGGAGGTGAGCCTATTTGCAGATCGGCTAGAGGTATGGTTGCGTCGATCTAAAACTGACCAAGTAGGGAAGGGTAAACTGATAGTTTTGTTCGCCCTCCCGGGGTCGGTTATGTGCCCTGTAGAGTGCATGCGGGGTTTTACGCAAAACGGGGGGTCTCCAGATTTGCCTTTGTTACGTCATGTGGACGGGTCGTTTTTGTCCAGGTTTCAGTTTGGAGCTGTATTTAAAAAATGTTTGACGGCGGTTGGTGTTGCGGCAGGCTCATATTCATCTCATTCCTTCAGGATTGGCGCAGCAACGGAAGCGGGGCGCTGGGGGTTGGATGATGAAGGGGTGAGGCGTATTGGTCGGTGGGAGTCTAAAAGGTTTAAGTCCTATGTCCGCCCCCATATGTTATGATTGGGGTTGTTTACGCTTTACAAATGTCATATTGGTGGTGCCTAATTGTTTTTTCCGTTTCAGATTCGCCTCCTTGTCTGGTGTGGTTGATGGGTCATTTGTACGTGCACTGGGGGGCTTTGAGGGCGGACGTCCGCCCGGATGGTCGCCAGTTGCGCATTCCGCGACAGGATGCGGTTGTGCATTGGCTGGGTTTTAGAGGTATGTCATGGAGCAGGGTGTTGGCGGAATTCCAGACATATGCGCGGCTTGATAGGGTTCCGGAGGTTTTAGTGTTGCACGTGGGTGGGAATGATTTAGGAGTACGCCCTTTTCGTGAGTTGGTGCGGGATATCAAACATGATATGTTGTGTTTGTGGGTATCTTATCCCAAGTTGGTGGTAGTGTGGTCGGACATAGTCCCAAGAAAGCATTGGCGGTTAGCTAGATCGGTGGAGAGGGTCAATAAGGCTCGCATAAAAGTTAACCGGGCGGTGTCCCGTTTTGTGGCAAAGAACGGGGGCATTTGCGTGAGGCATAGGGATTTGGAGTCAGGAAGGGGGAATTTCTGGAGAAGTGACGGGGTTCATCTGACCGAGGTTGGCATTGATCTTTGGAGCTTGGCGATAGCAGAAGGCATAGAAAGGGCGGTGGTGGTGTGGAGGAACTCACAGGCTTAAGGTGGTCAAGGCCTGTTTCGCTGTGGCGGGGGGAGTCCTTGAGGCCAGTCAGTACAAAATGGTGGGGGGGTCGCATCGGGGGTATGCGTCCCCCAAAAAAGGTACATGGTTGAAGACTTCATCGGGTGTTATCCCTTTGAAGTGGTCTTCTGGTAGAAGGTATATCACTTGAAGGCTTCATCGGGTGTTATCCCTTTGAAGTGGACTTCTAGTGGTCGGTATATCACTTGAGGGCTTCATCGGGTGTTATCCCCTTGAAGTGGACTTCTAGTGGTTGGAGCCATCTGCAGAGGTGAACGGTGCTTCTGAGCTGGTTTACGGCTGGAGGTAATTGGTGGTTTGCAGATGGCTAATTCGGTGTGTTCTTAAAGGGAACATCTGAAGGGGCTTCAAGGACTTCCTCTGCTCGGGTTAATGTTAACGTTTAATTGTTATTTATGATTCTGACCCATGTTGGGTCATGTGAATTATTAGGAGGAATTCTCTGGTGGATTCCTAACTAGTTATCCGAATGTTTCGGATTTAAATTGTTTTTATAAAACTGTGAAATTAATAAAACGGCTGCTGTGGCCATTTCACATCCAACCTCGGTGTCATGTGTCTTTACTAAGTGGGGGTGGGGGGATAGTATGGTCTAAGGTTAACACACGACTCTACCTAGGCAGGTCAAGAAGAGGCTGGACGCAGCCGCAGGGTTAAGGGAAGCCGACATGACCGTCCTGGTAGGGAAAGGGTTAATTAGGTGAGGGAGAGTTGGAAGGAGCTGGAGGAGGGACGGGGAGGAGTTAAGGGGGACGGGGGGGCCGTTACTGCGCTTCCCGCTGTTTCTCGGCATTGAGCCGGAAGCAGCGGGAGGAGTAACACAGAACAAGTAAGCTCCCACCCTCCCACCCTTGGTTTGTTACTCCTGAGGTCTTATGTACGTCCGTCTATGAGCGTTGTGTTTATTTGTGTGCTTATTTAACATGTTTTTCTTTTTTCCGGAGTAGGTTCTGTTGTCATGGCAGCTGGCGGGGGGAGTCCTTGAGGCCAGTCAGTACAAAATTGTGGGGGGGTCGCATCGGGGGTATGCGTCCCCCAAAAAAGGTACATGGTTGAAGACTTCATCGGGTGTTATCCCTTTGAAGTGGTCTTCTGGTAGAAGGTATATCACTTGAAGGCTTCATCGGGTGTTATCCCTTTGAAGTGGACTTCTAGTGGTCGGTATATCACTTGAGGGCTTCATCGGGTGTTATCCCCTTGAAGTGGACTTCTAGTGGTTGGAGCCATCTGCAGAGGTGAACGGTGCTTCTGAGCTGGTTTACGGCTGGAGGTAATTGGTGGTTTGCAGATGGCTAATTCGGTGTGTTCTTAAAGGGAACATCTGAAGGGGCTTCAAGGACTTCCTCTGCTCGGGTTAATGTTAACGTTTAATTGTTATTTATGATTCTGACCCATGTTGGGTCATGTGAATTATTAGGAGGAATTCTCTGGTGGATTCCTAACTAGTTATCCGAATGTTTCGGATTTAAATTGTTTTTATAAAACTGTGAAATTAATAAACGGCTGCTGTGGCCATTTCACATCCAACCTCGGTGTCATGTGTCTTTACTAAGTGGGGGTGGGGGGATAGTATGGTCTAAGGTTAACACACGACTCTACCTAGGCAGGTCAAGCATACCAAGACATTTTAAACAATTGTAGCCTCCAACTTTATGGTAACAGTTTGGGGTTCGGCCTTTTCCATTTCCAGCATGACTGCGTACACACAGCGAGTACACCCAGTACACACAGCAAGTAGACCCAGTACACACAGCGAGTACACCCAGTACACACAGCGAGTACACCCAGTACACACAGCGAGTACACACAGTACACACAGCGAGTACACCCAGTACACACAGCGAGTACACCCAGTACACACAGCGAGTAGACCCAGTACACACAGCGAGTAGACCCAGTACACACAGCGAGAACACCCAGTACACACAGCGAGTACACCCAGTACACACAGCGAGTACACCCAGTACACACAGCGAGAACACCCAGTACACACAGCGAGTACACCCAGTACACACAGCGAGAACACCCAGTACACACAGCGAGAACACCCAGTACACACAGCGAGAACACCCAGTACACACAGCGAGAACACCCAGTACACACAGCGAGTACACCCAGTACACACAGCGAGTACATCCAGTACACACAGCGAGTACACCCAGTACACACAGCGAGTAGACCCAGTACACACAGCGAGTACACCCAGTACACACAGCGAGTACACCCAGTACACACAGCGAGAACACCCAGTACACACAGCGAGAACACCCAGTACACACAGCGAGTAGACCCAGTACACACAGCGAGTAGACCCAGTACACACAGCGAGTAGACCCAGTACATACAGCGAGTACACCCAGTAAACACAGTGAGTTCCATGTAGAAATGGTTATATGCGGAGCACCTTTGGGATAAATTAAAACGTAAATTGTGAGCCAGACCTTATTTAACTTTAGTGTCTGACCTCACAAATGCTCTTTTGGCTTAATGGACACAAATTCCCATAGACACACTCCAAAATCTTGTAGAAAACCTTCCCAGAATAACGGAGGTTGTTATACGTAGCTGCAAAAGGCAGATTTGTTATCCATATTAGTTGCCAACTTGGTTTCCCAGGAACAGAGGGAGCTAAATTGGCAAAAGAGGACGACTCACAGATTTATATTTACCTCCAAACTCCCTGCAGCCACTGCTGCCAATGCTGGGGCTAGTAACTAAGTGATGCTACCAGAAGTACAGACAGATGTCACTGACATTCACAATACTCATTAGTGGCAGTAATAAGGGAAGATAATCAGCAACTACACTGATCCTTTAATTACACCATGCCGTGATCGGCGCATATGATGGGGCTAGAATTAGTCTCAGGGCAGTGCCCACAGAGGAAAATGGGAAAGATGAGGGCGTGGAAAGGAAACGTAAATAAATGCCAACTCCTGACAAGGGGGCTGTGACAATGTACATCCAGTGACCATCAGAAAGTAGGGATATCTTCTAGTGATGTAATCCAAGTGTGTTATCAGCTTGTAACAGCGCAGGCTTATAGGAGAAAAAGGTAGGACAGACAGAAGAATACAAAATAGAAACCATGTGATTTATATATATGTTAAACTTCCGTAAACATATTCTCCTTAGATAAAATATCACATTCATTTCTTATGGCCTGTTCACATGAGCATTCAGGTTCCGTTCATTCCCTCCGTTCAACCTTTTAGTCAGAGGAATAGATAATCGGATAGCTTCCGTTTGCATTACCATTGATTTCAAAGGTTAGGCTATATTCACATCAGCGTAGCCCTTACGTTGAGGCGTTCAGTCGGAGGTTTCCGTCGGTTTAACCCCTCAATGGAAGGGCAAAAGGATACCTTAGGTTCCGTTTGCATCACCATTGATCTCAATGGTGATGGAAACGTTGCTAAAGGTTTCCGTTTGTCACCGTTGTGACAGGGTTCCGTTGTTTTGACGGAATCAATAGCGCAGTCGACTGCGCTATTGATTCTGCTTGCTTCCGTTTGCATAACCATTGATTTAAATGGTAATGCTTCCAATACAGTTTGTTCCGTAAAGTTTCCGTTTTCTTCACGGAAACAATAGCGTAGTCGACTCCGCTATTGTTTCCGTGAAAAAAACCTGAAACTTTACACAACAGAAACATTACCATTTAAATCAATGGTTATGCAAACGGAAGTGGTAGTTTCCGTTCGGCTTTCCGTTCATCTGTTCCTCTGACGAAAAGGTTAAACGGAACCCGAACGCTGACGTGGAATTTATGTAATATTGTGAACATTATGTTATACAGTAAATTCTTAACCATAGTGGGCAGCCGTATAGTATTTATACACATACAAAGAAGCAGTATTATAATAGTTATATACATGTATATAGAGGGCAGTATAATTGTAGTTATATTCTTGTATATAGGAGCAGTATTATAGTAGTTATATTCTTGTATATAGGAGCAGAATTATAGTAGTTATATTCTTGTACATAGGGGGAAGTATTATAGTAGTTATATTCTTGTACATAGGGGGCGCTATTATAGTAGTTATATTCTTGTATATAGGGGCAGTATTATAGTAGTTATATTCTTGTACATAGAGGGCAGTATTATAGTAGTTATATTCTTGTACATAGGAGGCAGTATTATAGTAGTTATATTCCTGTACATAGTGGGCAGTATTATAGTAGTTATATTCTTGTACATAGGGGGCAGTATTATAGTAGTTATATTCTTGTACATAGGAGGCAGTATTATAGTAGTTATATTCTTGTATATAGAGGGCAGTATTATAGTAGTTATATTCTTGTATATAGGGGCAGTATTATAGTAGTTATATTCTTGTATATAGGGGCAGTATTATAGTAGTTATATTCTTGTATATAGGAGCAGTACTATAGTAGTTATATTCTTGTACATAGGGGCAGTATTATAGTAGTTATATTCTTGTACATAGGGGGCAGTATTATAGTAGTTATATTCCTGTACATAGGAAGCAGTATTATAGTAGTTATATTCTTGTATATAGGGGACAGTATTATAGTAGTTCTATTCTTGTACATAGGAGCAGTAATATATTAGTTATATTCTTGTACATAGGAGGCAGTATTATAGTAGTTATATTCTTGTACATAGAGGCAGTATTATAGTAGTTATATTCTTGTATATAGGGTGCAGTATTATAATAGTTATATTCTTGTACATAGGGGCAGTTTTATAGTAGTTATATTCTTGTACATAGGGGCAGTTTTATAGTAGTTATATTCTTGGATATAGGAGGCAGTATTATGGTAGTTATATTCTTGTACATAGAGGGCAGTTTTATAGTAGTTATATTCTTGTACATAGGGGCAGTTTTATAGTAGTTATATTCTTGGATATATGAGGCAGTATTATAGTAGTTATATTCTTGTACATAGGGGGCAGTATTATAGTAGTTGTATTCTTCTACATAGAAGCAGTATTATAGTAGTTATATTCTTGGAAATAGGAGGCAGTATTATGGTAGTTATATTCTTGTACATAGGGGGCAGTATTATAGTAGTTATATTCTTGTACATAGGGGCAGTATTATAGTAGTAATATTCTTGTATATTGGGGGCAGTATTATAGTAGTTCTATTCTTGTACATAGAAGCAGTATTATAGTAGTTATATTCTTGAATATAGGGGCAGTATTATAGTAGTTGTATTCTTCTACATAGAAGCAGTATTATATTAGTTATATTCTTGAATATAGTAGGCAGTATTATGGTAGTTATAGTCTTGATTCTTGAATATAGGAGGCAGTATTATAGTAGTTCTGTTCCTGCACATAGGGGGCAGTATTATAGTAGTTATATTATTGTACGTACAAAGGAGTAGTATTATAGTAATTATTTTCTTGTACATAGCAAGCAGATTTATAGTAGTTATAGTCTTATACATATTGAGCAGTATTATATTAGTTATATACTTGTGCATAGTGGGCGGTGTTATATTAATTATATTTTTTTGGTCTGTAAGTGGGTGACTTTGTAATTGTCAGAGCAGTTGTCACTACTCCTCCCCCACAACTCAAGGGCAGGAGCATACAGTCAAACAGTAACTCCTAGCTGCGGGGTCATATGGTTGTGAAAGTTGCATTTCAGTAGAAATAAATGTCTTATGCATGCTTGACACTTGTGACTGATCTTCATTAAACTTTTTATTTGTCATTTTAGCAAAAAATATTCTGCAAAAATACAAGTGTGGACTTATCCTTGCCTGTTCCCAGTCACATGATCATATAGCATGTAATGGACTATACACCATGGCGGATAGAGTGGCCGCTGTCAGGGTAATTCCGTCATTTCTCTCTGGCCTCAGGATCAGGTCACATACTTCTCCTCTTATTCTCTGCCTTTGATGTGTTAATTGGTGTCGGTGATTCATATCCTGTTATGTGCAGGATTGACAATGCTTAGAAAACATCAATCATGATAATGATATATGTAATGCACTGGTCATAATCTACATAAGAGACAGCACAGGATTCAGTATGACACTATAAAATGGCGCCAATGTGTCAATGGGAGTTGTAGCTTTGCAACACCTGTAGAGTCACAGGTTGTTCACCACTGCTGCAAGTGATGAGAACATGCTGGATATGGACACTGCACATTGATATTATCTGTTATGGTCGTGGGGTAAGGAGGGGTTAATATTGGACATTCTAATGAGATACGATATTTGATGTTGAATTTCACTAAGGCCTCGTTTATACGAGCTTGTGCGTTTTGCGCACGCAAAAATTGCGGCGTTTTGCGTGCGCAAAAGGCACTTAACAGCTCCATGTGGCCTCAGCATATAATGCGCGGCTGCGTGCTTTTCTCGCAGCCGCCATCATTATGACACTCCGTTTGGATGTTTGTAAACAGAAAAGCACGTGGTGCTTTTCTGTTTTCATTCATCCTTTTCACTGCTGTTGCGCGAATCACGCTGTTCGCACGGAAGTGCTTCCGTGTGACATGTGTGGTTTTCACGCACCCATTGACTTCAATGGGTGCGTGATGCGCGAACAGCGCACAAATATAGAACAGGTCGTGAGTTTTTTGCAACGGACTCACGTTGCACAAAAATCACAGACTGTCTGCACGGCCCCATAGACTATTATAGGTCCGTACGACACGCGTGAAAATCACGTGCGTCGCACGGACGAATAACACGCTCGTGTAAACGAGGCCTAATATTAACCAGATCCATGGACAATCTCTTGTCTATGGAGAACATTTGTATGTAAATAAAGTTCAATTATATAATTAAAAGTTCTACAACTTGTATACTTTGTGTATCAATTCCTCACTGTCTTTAAGGCCTCTGCTTGCAGTCTGTGAATAGAATCAGAATGTTCACTCTGAGTTTTTTGCAGGCAGAAAATTCTGCCTGGAAAAATCAGCTCCAGTTTTGTTTTAAGTGGTTTTGCACCACACGTGTTTTTTGCCACGGTTTTTGCAGCGATTTTTCAAGGCGGTTTTCCTTACCTATTTCTTCAACAGACAAAGGGAAAAACAAAAAGCTTTTTTTTTGCCAAAAACGTGTCAAAAACGCAACAAAAATCGCAGCACAAAACGCATTTATTTCCATCTCCCATTGATTTCAATGGATTTTTTGAGGCGGAAAACGCCTCAAGATAGAGCATGTCGCTTCTTTTTCCCGCAAGCGTTTTTTTTGCGTGTAAACAGTGCAACGATCAGCTGATGATCGTATCGGTTCTGCAGCATGAAATATTATCGTTGTCGGCAGCACATCTTCCTATGTAAACAGGGAGACATGCTGCCGACATGATAGAAATGTATGGGGACGAGCGATCGTAGTAACTCCAGGTAGAGTGATATCAGACTTCTAGTTGACAACATTTAAGACAAAAAAGCTGCCCATTACTACAGGTTAATATCCCTGGGGTCTATGGTATCTCTTTTTTCCAGTGAAGAAACCTGTGCATTGTTGGCAGTGTATGTACGGGAGCATTTCCTTTTCATTCATATTGTCTTCAAAGAAAATTTACACTTCCCCAAAACATCATCAATTATCTTGAGAGACAGAAGGACTTGGCCGGTACGGGAATAGGGCCCGTGAACTTGGCGTTATTAGGACCACGTTCTAACAAACCAAGTTACCGCCCATTTATGACAGAAAAGCTGTCCATTACTGGATATTATTATGCCTGATGGTCTAAGGCAGCGTTTCCCAAACTGTGAGTTGCAACACCCTAGGGTCGTGTGAAGACCTTCGGGGGGTAACAAGGCACTCACCGATGTCCCAGTTTCAACTGTATCTGGGTCTCAGGACGCAGATACAGTTGAATCCAATGCTGACGCAATGCGCTGACGGCTCCTTGCTCCAACATTCACTATGCGGTGAGCGGCTCGGTGCAAACAGGCACAATGTAGTGATGTCATCACGCCTGTCTGTGCCGAGCCACACACTGCACAGACCGTAGGAGCAGAAGAATCTCCTCCAATCGTCGTGGGGATAGGTGCGTAATTATTATTATTATTTTTTGTAAGGCACTATGGGGCAAACTATAGGGGCATTATACTGTGATGGGGCAGATATGGGGGCATTATACTGTGTGGACGGAAGCTTTAGGGGCATTATGCTGTGTAGGGAGGCACTACAGGGGTATTATACTGTGGGAGGGACACTATAGGGGCATTATACTGTGTAGGGGCAGATATGGGGGCATTATACTGTGAAAGGGCAGCTATGGGGGCATTATTCTGTGGGGGGGCAGCTATTGGGGCATTATACTGTGTGGACGGAAGCTTTAGGGGCATTATGCTGTGTAGGGAGGCACTACAGGGGTATTATACTGTGGGAGGGACACTATAGGGGCATTATACTGTGGGGAGACACTATAGGGGCATTATACTGTGTGGGCAGCTGTGTGGGCATTATACAGTGTGGGGCAGCTATTGGGGTATTAAACTGTGTGGAGGGAAGCCTTAGGGGCATTATGCTGTGTAGGGAGGCACTACAGGTGCATTATACTGAGCAGGGGCAGCTATAAGGGCTTTATAATGTGTGGGAGAAGCTATATGAGCATTATACTGTGTGGGGGCAGCTATGGGGCATTATCCTGTACTGGGGCAGCTATAAGGGAATTAGACTGTGTGGGGGCCACTAAGATGTCATTATACAGTGTGGGGGGCCCACTGTGTTGGGGCCCACTCAGATGTGTTTCACCCACTGTGCTAAACCCCTAGCTATGTGTAAAGGATCTGCCAGGCACAGCTTCTGTATCAACGCCCATAGGTAATCAGTCTGCACCTGCTTCTATGTCTGTGAGACTGACTCCATCTTACACCACTCAGGATGGCAGGCTTAGGAGTGGGAGAGCCTATCACAGCCTGGCCAGACGGAGCTAGCTCCCGCCCTCTGTCTATTTATACCTGCCTTTCCTGTTTCTCCTTGCTTGTGATTCTTCTCTGTTGGTTTCCTGGCCCTGCTGCAGCTTCTTGAACTATTTGTCCCTGCTTCATATTGACCCTGGCTTACTGACTACTCTCCTGCTCTGCGTTTGGTACCTCGTACACTCCTGGTTTGATTCGGCTTGTTCACTACTCTCCTGCTCTGCGTTTGTAGTGCTGGGAGTAGGGAAACAGACAAGTGAGCCCTAATCTACCTGCCACTCAGTCCCTGCCTACTTGCAACGACCCGCCCTAGGCGACGGGGTACAACTGGGCGACGGTCCCAACGCTCAATAAGTGCACGACAGACAAACAGACAAGGGTACACAGAAGCTAAGGGAAATGGGGCAGTTGCCCACGGCAACACCGTGAGCAACAAGAGTAGTGAACGAGCCGAGTCAAACCAGGAGTGTACGAGGTACCAAACGCAGAGCAGGAGAGTAGTGAACCAGCCGAGTCAAACCAGGAGTGTACGAGGTACCAAACGCAGAGCAGGAGAGTAGTCAGTAAGCCAGGGTCAATATGAAGCAGGGACAAATAGTTCAAGAAGCTGCAGCAGGGCCAGGAAACCAACAGAGAAGAATCACAAGCAAGGAGGAACAGGAAAGGCAGGTATAAATAGACAGAGGGTGGGAGCTAGCTCCGTCTGGCCAGGCTGTGATAGGCTCTCCCACTCCTAAGCCTGCCATCCTGAGTGGTGGAAGATGGAGTCAGTCTCACAGACATAGAAGCAGGTGCAGACTGATTACCTATGGGCGTTGATACAGAAGCTGTGCCTGGCAGATCCTTTACACTATGCCTCTGTTTGCCACTGATGGACGGGTCGGGTCGCATTACCTATCGTCGGCAGCCATAGTTGGGCTTTAGTGACATATTGTAGCAGGAAATCTTGAGCCGGCCCCACCCCCCGCCCGCACAATTATTGTTGTTTTAGATGTTGTAGGTACTTATTTTTCTAATGGAGCTAAGTACCGACATCTATCCACAAATAATTTTTACAGACGTCAGACGGAATGGGACTATGTACAGTAGAAGGGGATCCCAAACAAAAGTCTCGGCCAAAGGTGGGTCCAGGCCTCAGACAGTTTAGGAACCACTGGTCTAGGGTGTTACTTTATTCCAGGGATGAGACCTGTACATTGCTTGCCATGTATGTACGGGAGCTTTTCTTTTCATTTGTCTTGTCTTCAAAGAATATTGACACTTCCCCAAAACATCATCAATTATCTAGATAAATAGAGAAACTTGGCCGTTACAGGGATCGGACCCATGACCTTGGCATTAGTAGCACCACACTCTATCTACTTGGCGCTATCTACGGGGGGGGGGGAATACTGCTATCTACGGGTTGTAGCGCTATCTACAGGGGATGGCACTATCTTCAAGGGGGACACTGTGGCACTGTATAGAAGCACTATCTACATGGGCATTATCTACATGGGCACTGTAACACTATCTACAAGGGCACTGGCACTTTATATGTGGGCACTGGCACTAAGGGCAGCTTTGGGGCATTATACTGTATAAAGGCAGCTATGGGGCATTATGCTGTATGGGGCAGATTTGGGGGCATTTATCTTTATGTAGCAGCTATGGAGCATTATACTGTATGGGGGCATCTGTGTTGGCATTATACTGTATGGGGGCATTATGCTGTATGGGGCAGCTATGGGGCATTATGCTGCATGGGGGAATTTGTTTGGGGATGGGCATTATACTGTATGGGGGCATCTGTGTTGGCTTTATACTATATGGGGGCATCATATAGTATGTGTAACGTTCGTGGTCGCTGAGCACGAACGCCTTCCATCCAGTCGACACCCTTCTCTCCAGAGATGTCTGCACATACGGCCGTCCTGTTCCACAGTGACCACCAGAGTGCACTCGCGAACTCAGTCCAGACTTAAGAAGCCAAAGCGCACGCAGGTGGGAGATTGAGCTGATTGCTCCCAGAGCACCCTGGGCTATAAGAAGGGCTGTGCCCCTCCCTGCAATGCCTGAGCGTTGTTTGTCGTATCCAAAGTTTGTCTATGCAAATGGTTTCCTAGTTTCTTCCAGTTCCCAGTGTTCCCTGTATCCTGTGCTATCTTGGTTAAGTGCCGTGCTGAGCTGTAGTTGTGCTGTGCTGTATTCCACGCCTGTCCAGCTACTCCACGCCTGACGTCTACCTGTTGCCTAGTCCCAGCCGAGCCTGCCTTGCTACTGTCCGAGCTGCAACAGGTACACTATACGAACTATAGACTGTGACCTGCGCCCTGTTAGCCAGCTGCCATACCATCAAGGCGGTATTGGCCAGTGGGTCCACGTGACAGTATGGTGGCAGCTATGGGGCATTATTCTGTGTGGAGCAGCTATTTGGCATTATACTGTGTGGGAGGCACTATGGGAGCATAACACTGTGTGTGCTGACCCGGGTGTGTATGGACGGGAATTGGGTGGGATTAGAGGTGTGGCGCAAAAGAAAAAAGAAGTTGTCCCTCTTTGTGATACTTGAAAGTTGGGAGGTATGGAAAGCTCTGCCAGTATTAAAACAACAGTTCTGTACAGAGCTGGGCAAGTTAATGAAAAATAATAAAATAATTACTTCTGAGCTATGGTGAAATCATTTGGTAAACATTCACAAAAATAAGGTACTTTCTGTATTTGTCAGAATCTTGGATATCCGTTTTAAATGTTTACATTCAGAATATGAAAATAGATCCTGACATAATATTTATCACAGGGGAGAATTTGTCACAATTGTATCCAGCCTAACACATTATTATAAATGATCTGTCATCACAGCAAGATCCTGGTCGGGGCAATGGGGGAGAATTTCAAAGGTAAGTACTTTACAAAGTTTATTATTTTTTAAGTTGGCGTAGCTTCAGTGGTTCTTACCATTAAATTTGGTGCAAAATTGTACAAAACATATAAATTTGACGCAATTTATTACACACTAGTCACACTGCCTTATGCCACCGCATGCTGGTCGTATATGTATGACAGTATTTGTTGTATTTGTTGTAATCATTGTGAGTTATTTAGCCACACCTCTTTAAGGCATGTATTTCTAAATCTTAATTGTTCATAATAGGGAAGATCTCTGCTTGCGGTCAGTGAATTGGATCATTCTTACTTACATACTGGGACTAACAAAAACCATCCTGGCCTAATACTTCTCACAGGATGTGCAGTTGTATGCAATCATCTGTAGGCTAAAGTCTGTTCTTCAGACTGATACATTGTACCTGCACTGATATATTGTTGCAAACTATCAGGACAGAAGAGAGATTTGTGCCTATGTGCTTAGTTCTCAGAGAATTGTCTTGACTGGTACATTTGAATAAACTCCCAGCTATGATAAGTATTAGCTCTGTACGGATTTACGACCTCTGGAGGTGTAAGAATGCTCCATTCACTGACAGCAACCAGAGATCTTGACAATTGTGAGGAATTAAAGCACATAATATAGTAGAAGGTTGCAGAACTTTGCATTGTACAATAATGAAATTTTATTTGGATAAAACTGGAAACACGTTTAGTTTAGGGCTTCACAAAGTCACATGTATTGCAGTAAAATCAGGGGAAAATTTAGAGATAGCCGGAAGGTCAAATGCGACTTTCTTTTTAGATAGGACACAATTAAGTTGCATCTGGAGCATGTTTTTACCGTGATCCATATGTGACTTTTTGTTTCTGTGTAGCCCTAAAGTACTTTATACAGAATCACCACTTGCAAAATGAGGAATTAATGCATTAGTAAAGGGCTTATTTGTCCAGTTCAATTAACCCCTTCCCGACATTTGACGTACATGTACGTCATGGAAAGCATTGACTTCCCGCAAAATGCCGTACATGTACGTCAAACGTTTGGCACCGGCTCAGAAGTCATCGTCGGATCTCAGCTGTATCTTACAGCTGACATCCGACTGTAACGGCGGGGACCGAAATTAGCTTCAATCCCCGCCATTAACCCCTTAAGTGCAGCGCTCAAACGCGATCGCTGCACTTAAGGTGTTTGCAGCTCATCGGAGCCCCAGCAATGAAATTGCTGGGGTTCCGGTGGCTGCAATGGCAACCGGAGGCCTAATACTGGCCTCCCGGTCTGCCTAGCACCGAAGCCGGTCAAGATCCGCCCGGCGGCGGAGCCTGATCGGCTTCCGTAGCTGCCGGCAAGATGGCGCCGGGTCAGGAGCTGATCCGGCGTCATCAGCGGTGGAGGTCAGCTGTACTGTACAGCTGACATCCACCTGTAACGGCAGGAACCGGAGCTAGCTCCGATCCCTGCCATTAACCCCTTCGATGCAGCAATCGAAAGCGATTGCTGCATCGTAGCGGTTACTAGCAGATCGCCAGCCCTGACAGGCAATCGGGACTGGCGACTGCTGTTATGGCAACAGGAGACACAATGGTCTCCTGCTCTGCCATTACGGAAGCCGATTTAGGCCCCGCCGGGAGGCGAAGCCTAAACGGCTTGCTGTCAGTGAATGACTGACAGATCTAATACATTGCACTACATAGGTAGTGCAATGTATTAGAAAAAAAAAAATCTGACCGTTGGACCTTCAAGTCCCCTAGTGGGACTTGAGAAAAAGTGTAAAAAAAGTAAAAAAGTGTAAAAAAAAGTGCAAAAAATAAAAGTTTGAAAACAATAAAAGTTTCAAGTAATCAAATAAAACACAATCCCCCTTTTACTCTTATCAAGTCCTTTATTATTGAAAAATAATAATAAACCATATGTATTTGGTATCGCCACGACCGTAACGACCGGAGGTATCAAAATATTATATTATTTATTGCACGCGGTGAACAGCGTAAAAAAACCCCGTAAAAAACGTTACCAGAGTTTCTGTTTTTTGGTCACTTTGCCCTACAAATATTACAATAAAAAGTGATCAAAAAGTCGCACGTATCCAAAAATGGTACGTATAAAAACTATAGCTCGTCTCGCAAAAAACAAGCCCTCATACACCTCCGTCGACAAAAAAATTAAAAAGTTATGGTTCTCACAAGTTGGCGACAGAAAAAATACATTCTTTTTACAAAAGTAATTTTATTGTGCAAAAAGTTTTAAAACATAAAAAAGTGCTATAAATTAGGTATCGCCGGAATCGTACTGACCCGCAGAATAAAGTTAACATGTAATTTATAACGCATGGTGAACGCTGTATAAAAAAAACGAAAAAAGCTGTGCCAGAATTGCGTTTTTTTGTTTACCTGGCATCCCAAAAAATAGGATAAAAGGTGATCAAAAAGTCGCATGTACCCCAAAATGGTACCAATAATAACTACAGCTCGTCCCGCAACAAACCAGCCCTCATACCGCTACGTCTATGAAAAATAAAATTAGTTATGGCTCCAATAAGTCAGGAAATAAAAAAATATGCAGTTGTGCCCGAGGGGAACATTTCTTCAGTTTCAAGAGGCGATTTATCAAGGACCTAAAATTAGGGAACCAGGAAGGGGAGGGCCCAAACATATCCGCTGGAAGCGACGGTGCCCGTATTATACCAGGATAATACTTTCCCAGCAAAATTCCCCAAACTACAAAGGCGCGGAGTGTGGACCAAAAGGGGGATAAGAAATGACACCATTTATCAGTGCGACACCGGCCTGTGCAGAAAGGATTGTGTCACAGCGTAACACACATCTATGGATTATTTTTATTTTTTTATACCACCTGACTATGCCCCTTATATACTCCGCCCCGCTTACATGTACCCCCACATTATAAAACACCAGCAATACTCAAACAAATATAGTGCCAAGCAAAATCCGCTCTCCAAAAGCCAAATGGTGCTCCCTCGGCCCTGAACCCTGCAGCGTCCCCAAACAGCAGTTTCCTTCAACATATATGGCATCGTCATACCCGGGAGAACCCTTTTAACAATTTTTGGGGTGTGTGTCTCCAGCGTCATAAGCAGGGCATGACATATTTGCCACTGAATGGCATATCTAGGGAAAAATATACATTTTTAATTTGCACCATCCACAGCGCATTCATTTATGGAAAAGACCTGTGGGGTGAAAATGCTCACTACACCCCTTAATAAATGCCTTGAGGGGTGCAGTTTCCATAGTGGGGGTCACTTCTCAGGGGTTTCTTTTTATTATTTCACATCTGAGCGTCTGCAGTTGTGAACCAATACTTTGTAAATCGTCAAATTAGGCCTCCACTCCGCATGGTACTCTTCACTTCTGAGCCCTGTCATATGTCCAGACAAAAGATTAGTGCCCCATGTAGGGTGTTTCTAAAACCGGGAAACACCGCATAATAATTAGAGAGCTGTCTTGTTATGGTGGCACAAGCCGGGCACCACATATTGGCATATCTATGGAAAAAAATCCCATTTTCACTCTGCAACATTGAGCGCACACTAATTTCTACAAAACACCTGCAGGGTTAAAATGCTTACTACACCCCTTGGTAAATGCATTGAGGGGTGTAGTTTCCAAAATGGGGTCACTTCTGGGGGGTTTCCACTGTTTTGGGCCCACAGGTGCCCAGAAACCAATCCAGCAACATCTGCACTCCAAATGGCGGTCCTTCCCATCTGAGCCCTGCGGTTTGCCCAAACAGCAGTTTATGACCACATATGGGGTATTGCCGTACTCGGGAGAAATAGCTTTACAAATGTTGGGTTCTTTTTTTCCTTTATTTGTTGAGAAAATGAAAAAATTTGCGCTAAAGCTACGTCTTATTGAAGAAAAAGGACTGTTTTTATTTTCACTGCCTAATTCTAATAAATTCTATGAAACATCTGTGGGGTCAAAATGCTCACTACACCCCTAGATGCATTCCTCAAGAGGTGTAGTTTCCTAAATGGAGTCCCTTTTTGGGCGTTTTCATTGTTTTGTCCCCTCAGGGGCTTTGCAAATGTGACCTGGCCTCCGCAAATCATTCCTGCTAAATGTGATCTCAAAAAGCCAAATAGTGCTCTTTCCCTTCTAAGCCCTGCCGTGTGTCTAAACAGCCGTTTATTACCACATGTGAGGTATTGTTTTACTCTGGAGAAATTGCTTTACAAATTTTGTGGTGCTTTTTCTCCTTCAGTCCTTCTGGAAATGAGAAAAAATTAGCTAAACCTACATTTTCTTTGAAAAAATGTAGATTATTATTTTCAGGGCCTACTTCCAATAATTTCTGCAAAAAAACTGTGGTGTCAAATCGCTCACTATACCCCTAGATAATTTCCTCAATGGGTGTAGTTTCCAAAATGGGGTCACTTGTGGGGGGTTTCCACTGTTTTATCCCCTCAGGGGCTTTGTAAATGTGACATGGCCTCCGAAAACCATTCCAGCTAAATGTGAACTCCAAAAGCCAAATAGCGCTCTTTCCCTTCTCAGCCTCGCCGTGTGTCCAAACAGCCGTTTATTACCACATGTGGGGTATTGTTTTACTCGGGATAAATTTCTTTACAAATTTTATGGTGCTTTTTCTCCTTTAGTCCTTGCGGAAATGAAAAAAAATTAGCTAAACCTACATTTTATTTGAAAAAATGTAGATTTTCATTTTCACAGCCTACTTGCAAAAATTTCTGCAAAAAACCTGTGGGGTCAAAATGCTCACTATACCCCTAGATAATTTTCTCAAGGGGTATAGTTTCCAAAATGGGGTCACTTGTTTGGGGTTTCCACTGTTTTGTCACCTCAGGGGCTTTGTAAATGTGACATGGCCTCCGCAAACCATTCCTGCTAAATGTGAACTCCAAAAGCCAAATAGCGCTCTTTCCCTTCTCAGCCACGCCGTGTCTCCAAACAACCGTTTATTACCACATGTGAGGTATTGTTTTACTCGGGAGAAATTGCTTTACAAATTTTGCGGTGCTTTTTCTCCTTTAGTCCTTGTGGAAATGGGAAAAAAAATCGCTAAACCTACATTTTCTTTGAAGAAATGTTGATTTTAATTTTCACGGCCTACTTCCAATAATTTCTGTAAAAAACCTGTGCGGTCAAAATGCTCACTACACCCCTAGATAATTTCCTTGAGGTGTCTAGTTTCCCAGATGGGGTCACTTTTGGTTGATTTTGACTGTTTTGGCACCGCAAGAGCCCTTCAAACCTGACATGGTGCCTAAAATATATTCTAACAAAAATAAGGCCCCAAAATCCACTAGGTGTTCCTTTGCTTCTGAGGCCGGTGCTTCAGTCCATTACCGCACTAGAGCCACATGTGGGATATTTCCTAAAACTGCAGAAACTGGGCAACAAATATTGAGTTGCATTTCTCTGGTAAAACCTTCTGTTTTATAAAAAAAATTGTATTAAAAATGTATTTCTGCAGAAAAATATGAAATTTGTAAATTTCACCTCCACTTTGCTTTAATTCCTGTGACATGTGTAAAGGGTTAAGACATTTTCTAAATGCTGTTTTGAATACTTTGAGGGGTGAAGTTTTTAAAATGGGGTGACTTTTTTGGGGTTTCTAATATATAAGGCCCTCAAAACCACTTCACAACTGAACTGGCCCCTGTAAAAATAGCCTTTTGAAATTTTCTTGAAAATGTGAGAAATTGCTGCTAAAGTTCTAAGCCTTGTGAGGTCATAGAAAAATAAAAGGATGTTCAAAAAACGATGCCAATCTAAAGTAGACATATGGGTGATGTTAATTAGCAACAATTTTGTGTGTTATAACTGCCTGTCTTACAAGCAGATACATTTAAATTGAGAAAAATGCTAATTTTTGCAATTTTTCGCTAATTTTTGGTGTTTTTCACAATTAAATACTGAACATATCGAGCAAATTTTGCCAGTAACATAAAGTCCAATGTGTCACGAGAAAACAATCTCAGAATCGCTTGGATAGGTGAAAGCATTCCGGAGTTATTACCACATAAAGTGACACATGTCAGATTTGAAAAATGAGGCTCTGTCAGGAAGGTCAAAAGTGGCTAAAGAGGGAAGGGGTTAATGGTCTATTCTTAGGATAGGCCATCAATGTAAACCCTGTTTATTAGAAAATAGGCACAATCCTTTGTTTATCCAGGCACAGCGACATACATAGGTGTGTGGCTGTACCTGGTACTGCAGCTCAGCCCCGCACAGCCAGTTCACTGAACTGCAGTACCAGGTGCAGCCACACACCTATTTATGTCGCTGTGTCTGGCTAAACAATGAAAAAAAAATGGCCTTTGTTCTTATGATCGGTGGGAGTACCTTGGGTAGGACCCCCCAAATTTCCTACATTAATAGACTATAATTAGGATAGGCCATCAATTGAAAGGCCCAGGTAATTCCTGTGTTTGTAAACAGGCTCTTGATTTTAGTTTGTTCAGCCGGCCATACTCTTTAGACAGCTGTCGGACGTTTCCACCATGCCAATGCCAAGGGTGCATGTTTTTTCACGGGGATAAGAGAAATTAGCTGCTGCTAATTCAACATTGCCGATCACTCTTGTCCCTGATCTGCAGTCGGGAAACCACCACTCATATTAGATCTCTGGCCAATCCCGCATTCATCTAAAGGCATCGTTAGCTTCACGGTTACAATTCGATGTATGTGATTATTCTGATGCTGCAAACATTGCCAAAAATAGACAAAATGTCCATCTCTGAGTAAGTGAGAGCGGTGACTGCCCCTTAGTCCATAAATAACCTACAGTTGTCAGAAGAACACGAGTTCTAGAAGTGCAAGATCTCTGTAAACCCACAATGAACATAGGCAGAAGCTGAAGAGTGGCTCATCACGATTCACTGTCTGAAATGTCGACATTATTTATTTATTTCCATTACTTATATAGCGCCAACATATTACGCAGCGCTCTACAGAGGTCCTCTTTTACTGTCCCAAATTGGGGCTCACAATCTAAATTCCCTATTTGTATGTTTTTGGGGTGTGGGAGGAAACCAGAGTACCTGAAGGAAACCCACAGAGAACATACAAACTCCATGCAGATGTGTCCTTGATTGGAATTGAACCCAGGACCCCAGCGCTGCTAGGCAACAGTGCTAACCACTGAGCCACCGTGCTGCCCAATCTGGATTTTAAAGGGGTCTTCCACTGATGTATATAATGCAGTGCTACAGTATGTGTTTAGAGGGTCTGCGTTAAGAATGGCTTTCATAGGCCAGTCGTAATATACAGATACCTGGAGTAAGATGCACCTAATTTATTAAGAGTCGCATAGCCCTTCAATAATTCGGCGCATCCCTGGCTGTCCGTGTGCCAGAGAGTTAAATCTACTTCAGCTATGAGCTGGAGAAGATTTGCACTATAAATTATGCCACCATCTGTCGTAAATGGTAAATTTGATGACCGCTGGTGGCCCCACCCCTTTTATCTAGGCCCCACCCACTTTTCTAGAAAGTATTTATTCCCACAAATTGCTACATTTGTGCCACTTGTGACTTTTTAATGCCAGAAAACTATGAAATGTAATAAATTGCATACATTGTAATTGGTGATATCTAGGTACAAACCTGCAAGGACCTTCCGCCTCAATGACATCACCATACATTTCCCAGCAATACCAGATACAACCCATTAACAGATGTGGTGCTGTTTTTGGAAGTAAGCAGTCATGTTTTTTAATCCTGGACCACCCGTTTAAAGGGGTTTTCTTATAATCAACATTTATCACCTATCCACAGGATAGGTGATAAATATCTGACAGGTGAGGGCCCGACTGCTGGGACCCCCACCAATAACGAGAAAGGCCTTACCTTTCTGTTCCTGGGAGTCCCATAGGACTGGAGCGGTAGTGCGCATGCTCGGCCACCAATCCATTCATTTATATGGGGCTGCCAAAGATGAATGGAGCGGTTGTCGAGCATGCACACTACCGCTCTATTACTTTGGGGCTCCCAGTAACATCAAGGTAAGCCTGTTCTCATGATCACTAGGGGCCCAGCGGTTGGACCCCCACCGATCAGATATTTATCACCTGTTTAGTTCATTGGGAGACAGACAATCATAATTTTGCTAGATGCTCTAATAGGGGGTTCAGGTAGATTAATAGGTTAAATGTCAAACTCCACCCTTAAAATTCAAGGAATTTACTCAATATAAACTCCAGTGGTTACGGTATCTTTAATGGCGAGGCAGGTGCAATGCTGCTGAGTCCTCCATGTGTGACTTGCTACCTACAGAACATGGTCACACACACAGTGACTCATCTGGGTACTGCGCAGCTATTTGTACGTCTGTGTGTGCACATGGTATGAATATTGCAAACGTTGCCACTGTGTGGTTATCAATCTGTTGAGACAACTTTGTCAATGCCCATAATATTACACCTACCCCAGTGACATACAGCCCTGTCCTTACTAACATCATCACATGAGAGGCAAAGTTAATAAGAAACCCCCTTTTCAATCAGCACACTCATTTCCTGAAATAATCTGTTCTGCTGGGGAACCTGCTCCAGTATGTAACTCCCCGTACACTAAAGTACTGCATTTTACTGCCATATACGCTACAAAACTGCCCCATAACTTACAGTACTGCATTTTACTGCCCCATACACTACAAATCTTCCCCATATATTACAGTACTGCATTTTACTGCCCCATATATTACAGTACTGCATCATACTGCCCTATACACGACAAAACTGCCCTATACCTTATAGTACTGCATCATACTGCCCTATACACGACAAAACTGCCCTATACCTTATAGTATCGCATCATACTGCCCTATGCACGACAAAACTGCCCCATACCTTATAGTACTGCACAGTGGCGGATTAAGTAGACCACGGGCCCTGGGCTGTTACCCAAACTTGGGCCCCCCTTCCTCACCGCCGCCCTGCCGCGCCGTAACTATTTTTAACACTACCTTTCTGGGCAAGCATTAACAGTGTTACGATTTCCCTTGTCACAGGGCTGTGTCCATACATACTGAGAGTATCACACTGTGCAGGGACACATCCTCCTGACAAGGGGAATTGTCTATCAGTCCTGGACTACAGAAAGACTTTTTGTGAAATACAAGGATTCCTATAATAAACATGTCAGGAGAGGTGACAGATTCTCTATAAATCTAGTGACTCACAGGTGACGACGTCTCAGATTCTAGTAGTTTTCTTCCTCTTTTCTTCTCCATCCGATCCAGCGCTCATGACGACTTCTCCCGGCCATGACTCATTTCTGCAGAATTTGCCACTCAGACGTCTCCTCACTTTTCCAACATTTCCACACCTATAAACGAAAATAAAGTTATTATGGTGCCACATACTGTGCCCCTAAATATAATAGCACTAAACACTGCGTGCCTGAATATAATACCACACACTGTAAAACGCCACATACACACACAGCCCCCTGTACATAGTGCCACACACAGCCCCCTGTACATAGTGCCACACACAGCCCCTGTAGATATTACACACCCCCATAGATATCGCCATACACAGCCCCCTCTATATATCACACATTCCCCCCGTAGAGAGCGTTACACACAGCCCCATATAGATAGTGCCATACAGCCCCCTGTAGAGAGCGCCACACAGCCCTCCCCCTCTTGTAAATAGCACCAAAAAGCCCCCCCCCCTATAAAGAGCGCCACACACATACCACTGTGGATAGCACTACACAGCCCCCCCTTGTATATAGTGCTACACAGCGCTCCCCCTTGTATATAGTGCCACACAGCGCCCCCCCTTGTATATAGTGCCACACAGCACTCCCCTTGTATATAGTGGCACACAGCGCTCCCCCTTGTATATAGTGGCACACAGCGCTCCCCCTTGTATATAGTGCCTCACGGCGCTCCCCCTTGTATATAGTGCCACACAGCGCTCCCCCTTGTATATAGTGCCACAATGTTATGTACACATTTAAAAACTTTATATCATAATTTTATATATATATATATATATATATATATATATATATATTAGTATGTGTGTGATTGATTGATTTTATTAAAAAATATTTTTACTTTTTGAGATACAGCTGCTTTGTATCCTGTATCCGTCAGGTCAGCAGGACTGACAGGATCAGTGACACGCAGGATCCACCTCAAATCTATCACATCTAAGATTATAATTTAGCGCAGGGCCCGTGTCACTGATCCCGTCAGTCCTGCTGACCTGACGGATACAGGATACAAAGCAGCTGTATCTCAAAAAGTGAAAATATTTTTTAATAAAACGTAATTACAAAGTTGCACCAAACACACATTTTTATAAAAAATAAATTAAAACGACGTGATTTTTGCGACGTTTTTTCCGTAGACAATGCAGGTTTCGTTTTTTATCGTTTTTATACACACCTTTTTTGCTATTTTAGAATTTTTATTCATAAAGTTTGAAAATAGTAAAAAAAATAAGCTTTTTTACGTTTCAGCTATTTTTTTTGGTAATAACATAGTTTTACCCTAAAATAGACCTTTTATTTGTGATCGCCATTGTCTACCGTAAATTTTAATATATTACATGTCTATATTAGGGTAATTGGGTCAGCGCTAGCGTTACAACAATGATTGGCGGGGGGAATGTTTTTTTTGGGGTGGGTATTTTATGTGTATTTATTATTTAATTTTTTTTTGCACTTTACTTTATTATTTTTTTATTACTGTGGTCTGATCCTCAAAGGTCAAAAAAGACCTTTGGGGAACTTTATATATACTTTTTCTTTCTTTTACACCATGTTTTTCCACTGTAACTGGAGCTGCACAGCAGCCCCAGTTACAGGGAAAATCAGCCCTCTCATAGTGACGATTGTCACTAATAGGGCTGTGCTGGGTCTAGTTAGACCCAGCAACAGTCTGCCACTAACGGCACCCGGCGATCATGTGACCAGTCACATGATCACCGGGAGGAATAGAGACAGCGCCGCTGCTGCTGTCTCTATTCCTATACACAGCGTTCATTGAACGCTGTGTAAGACATCGGAGAAGACAGAAGCAGAATAGCTGCTTCTGTCTTCTCCTCAGGGTCCCCGGCAGTCACTGACAGCCGGAGACCCGACATTCAGCTGCCCGATCGCGCGGGCAGCATGTTAAAACCCGAGCCGTAGAAAGTCTATGGCTCGGGTTTTAAGGACCCGTCCCTGACCGCTGGCCGTAAAAATACAGCCAGCGGTCGGGAACCAGTTGGGCAGGAGGATAAGCCTGTACTGACCTCAGCGCCGGTGACCGCCCGCCCGGCTCTTCTTGCAGCTTTGGAGTAACAGAACAGCCGTCCGTCGCTGTTCTGTTACTCAATGGCGGCGCCCGCACTTGTCAGGGAGGCGTGTCCTACCCCTGGATCCCGGCCAATTCTCTGCTCCTCCCCTCCTCATCTTCGGCTTGTAGCAGCGCTAGCGCGCTGAATAGGTTTGCAAAATGATGTGCGGTTCGGGCTGCCATGGGCCCCCTGGGAGCCTCGGGCCCCGGGCGGCCGCCCGAATCGCCCATATGATAATCCGCCACTGGTACTGCATCATACTGCCCTATACACTACAAAACTGCCACATATATTACAGTACTGCATTTTACTGCCATATACACAACAAAACTGCCCTATACCTTATAGTACTGCATCACACTGCCCTATACACTACAAAACCCTATATTACAATTCTACATCATACTGCACTATATACTACAAAACCTCCACATATATTACAGTACTGGATCATACTGCCCCATATATTACAGTACTGCATCATACTGCCCTATACACTACGAAACTGCCTAATACATTACAGTACTGCATCATACTGCCCCTTACATGGAAAAACTGCCCCATATATTACATTACTGCATCATACTGCTCTATACACTAAAAAACTGCCACATATATTACATTACTGCATCATACTGCTCTATGCACTACAAAACTGTCTCATACATTACTGTACTGCATCATACTGCACTATATGCTAAAAAAAAATGGCCCCATATATTACAGTACTGCATCATACTGCCCTATACACTACAAAATTGCCCCAAACATTACAGTACTGCATTATACTGCCATATACACAACTAAACTGCCCCATATATTACAATACTGCATCATACTGCCCTATACACTACAAAACTGCCCCATATATTACAGTACTGCATTATACTGCCCTATACACAACTAAACTGCCCCATATATTACAGTACTGCATCGTACTGCCCTACACACTACATAACTGTTCCATACATTACAGCACTGCATCATACTGCCCCATAAACTACAAAACTGTCCCATACATTACAGTACCGCATCATACTGCCCTATACACTACAAAATTGCCCCAAACATTACAGTACTGCATTATACTGCCATATACACAACTAAACTGCCCCATATATTACAATACTGCATCATACTGCCCTATACACTACAAAACTGCCCCATATATTACAGTACTGCATTATACTGCCCTATACACAACTAAACTGCCCCATATATTACAGTACTGCATCGTACTGCCCTACACACTACATAACTGTTCCATACATTACAGCACTGCATCATACTGCCCCATAAACTACAAAACTGCCCCATATATTACAGTACCGCATCATACTGCCCTGTACACTACAAAACTGCCTAATACATTACAGTACTGCATCATACTGCCCCTTACATGGAAAAACTGCCCCATATATTACATTACTGCATCATACTGCTCTATACACTAAAAAACTGCCACATATATTACATTACTGCATCATACTGCTCTATACACTAAAAAACTGCCCCATATATTACATTACTGCATCATACTGCCCTATACACTACAAAACTGTCTCATACATTACTGTACTGCATCATACTGCACTATATGCTAAAAAAAAATGGCCCCATATATTACAGTACTGCATCATACTGCCCTATACACTACAAAATTGCCCCAAACATTACAGTACTGCATTATACTGCCATATACACAACTAAACTGCCCCATATATCACAATACTGCATCATACTGCCCTATACACTACAAAACTGCCCCATATATTACAGTACTGCCTTATACTGCCCTATACACAACTAAACTGCCCCATATATTACAGTACTGCATCGTACTGCCCTACACACTACATAACTGTTCCATACATTACAGCACTGCATCATACTGCCCCATAAACTACAAAACTGTCCCATACATTACAGTACCGCATCATACTGCCCTATACACAACTAAACTGCCCCATATATTACAGTACTGCATCGTACTGCCCTACACACTACATAACTGTTCCATACATTACAGCACTGCATCATACTGCCCCATAAACTACAAAACTGTCCCATACATTACAGTACCGCATCATACTGCCCTGTACACTGCAAAACTGCCCGATACATTACAGTACTGCATTATCCTGCCTTATACACAACTAAATTGCCCCATATATTACAGTACTGCATGGTACTGCCCTACACACTACGGAACTGTCCCATACATTACAGCACTGCATTATACTGCCCCATAAACTACAAAACTGTCCCATACATTACAGTACCGCATCATACTGCCTAATACACAACAAAACTGCCCCATATATTTCAGTACTGCATCATACTGCCCTATACACTACAAAACTGTCCCATACATTACTGTACTGCATCATACTGCACTATATGCTAAAAAAAATGGCCCCATATATTACAGTACTGCATCATACTGCCCTATACACTACAAAATTGCCCCAAACATTACAGTACTGCATTATACTGCCATATACACAACTAAACTGCCCCATATATCACAATACTGCATCATACTGCCCTATACACTACAAAACTGCCCCATACATTACAGTACTGCATTATACTGCCCTATACACAACTAAACTGCCCCATATATTACAGTACTGCATCGTACTGCCCTACACACTACATAACTGTTCCATACATTACAGCACTGCATCATACTGCCCCATAAACTACAAAACTGTCCCATACATTACAGTACCGCATCATACTGCCCTATACACAACTAAACTGCCCCATATATTACAGTACTGCATCATACTGCCCTGTGCACTACAAAACTGCCCGATACATTACAGTACTGCATTATACTGCCCTATACACAACTAAATTGCCCCATATATTACAGTACATGGTACTGCCCTACACACTACGGAACTGTCCCATACATTACAGCACTGCATTATACTGCCCCATAAACTACAAAACTGTCCCATACATTACAGTACCGCATCATACTGCCCTATACACAACAAAACTGCCCCATACATTACAGTACTGCATCATACTGCCCTATACACTACGAAACTGCCTAATACATTACAGTACTGCATCATACTGCCCCTTACATGGAAAAACTGCCCCATATATTACATTACTGCATCATACTGCTCTATACACTAAAAAACTGCCCCATATATTACAGTACTGCATCATACTGCCCTATGCACTACAAAACTGTCTCATACATTACTGTACTGCATCATACTGCACTATATGCTAAAAAAAAATGGCCCCATATATTACAGTACTGCATCATACTGCCCTATACACTACAAAATTGCCCCAAACATTACAGTACTGCATTATACTGCCATATACACAACTAAACTGCCCCATATATTACAATACTGCATCATACTGCCCTATACACTACAAAACTGCCCCATATATTACAGTACTGCATCATACTGCCCTATATACAACTAAACTGCCCCATATATTACAGTACTGCATCATACTGCCCCATAAACTACAAAACTGTCCCATACATTACAGTACCGCATCATACTGCCCTGTACACTACAAAACTGCCCGATACATTACAGTACTGCATTATCCTGCCCTATACACAACTAAATTGCCCCATATATTACAGTACTGCATGGTACTGCCCTACACACTACATAACTGTCCCATACATTACAGCACTGCATTATACAGCCCCATAAACTACAAAACTGTCCCATACATTACAGTACCGCATCATACTGCCTAATACACAACAAAACTGCCCCATATATTTCAGTACTGCATCATACTGCCCTATACACTACAAAACTGTCCCATACATTACTGTACTGCATCATACTGCACTATATGCTAAAAAAAATGGCCCCATATATTACAGTACTGCATCATACTGCCCTATACACTACAAAATTGCCCCAAACATTACAGTACTGCATTATACTGCCATATACACAACTAAACTGCCCCATATATCACAATACTGCATCATACTGCCCTATACACTACAAAACTGCCCCATACATTACAGTACTGCATTATACGGCCCTATACACAACTAAACTGCCCCATATATTACAGTACTGCATCGTACTGCCCTACACACTACATAACTGTTCCATACATTACAGCACTGCATCATACTGCCCCATAAACTACAAAACTGTCCCATACATTACAGTACCGCATCATACTGCCCTATATACAACTAAACTGCCCCATATATTACAGTACTGCATCATACTGCCCTATACACTACAAAACTGCCCGATACATTACAGTACTGCATTATACTGCCCTATACACAACTAAATTGCCCCATATATTACAGTACTGCATGGTACTGCCCTACACACTACGGAACTGTCCCATACATTACAGCACTGCATTATACTGCCCCATAAACTACAAAACTGTCCCATACATTACAGTACCGCATCATACTGCCCTATACACAACAAAACTGCCCCATACATTACAGTACCGCATCATACTGCCTAATACACAACAAAACTGCCCCATATATTTCAGTACTGCATCATACTGCCCTATACACTACAAAACTGCTCCATACATTACAGTACTGCATCATACTGACATATACACAACTAAACTGCCCCATATATTACAGTACTGCATTATACTGCCCTATACACTACAAAACTAGCCCATACAATACAGTCCTGCATCATACTGCCCTATATACTACAAATCTGTCCCATACACTACTACATCATACTGCCCCATATATTACATTACTACATCATACTGCCCTATACACTACGAAAGTGCTCCATATATTACAGTACTGCATCATACTGCCCTATACACTACAAAATTGCCCCAAACATTACAGTACTGCATTATACTGCCATATACACAACTAAACTGCCCCATATATTACAATACTGCATCATACTGCCCTATACACTACAAAACTGCCCCATATATTACAGTACTGCATCATACTGCCCTATATACAACTAAACTGCCCCATATATTACAGTACTGCATCATACTGCCCCATAAACTACAAAACTGTCCCATACATTACAGTACCGCATCATACTGCCCTGTACACTACAAAACTGCCCGATACATTACAGTACTGCATTATCCTGCCCTATACACAACTAAATTGCCCCATATATTACAGTACTGCATGGTACTGCCCTACACACTACATAACTGTCCCATACATTACAGCACTGCATTATACAGCCCCATAAACTACAAAACTGTCCCATACATTACAGTACCGCATCATACTGCCTAATACACAACAAAACTGCCCCATATATTTCAGTACTGCATCATACTGCCCTATACACTACAAAACTGTCCCATACATTACTGTACTGCATCATACTGCACTATATGCTAAAAAAAATGGCCCCATATATTACAGTACTGCATCATACTGCCCTATACACTACAAAATTGCCCCAAACATTACAGTACTGCATTATACTGCCATATACACAACTAAACTGCCCCATATATCACAATACTGCATCATACTGCCCTATACACTACAAAACTGCCCCATACATTACAGTACTGCATTATACGGCCCTATACACAACTAAACTGCCCCATATATTACAGTACTGCATCGTACTGCCCTACACACTACATAACTGTTCCATACATTACAGCACTGCATCATACTGCCCCATAAACTACAAAACTGTCCCATACATTACAGTACCGCATCATACTGCCCTATATACAACTAAACTGCCCCATATATTACAGTACTGCATCATACTGCCCTATACACTACAAAACTGCCCGATACATTACAGTACTGCATTATACTGCCCTATACACAACTAAATTGCCCCATATATTACAGTACTGCATGGTACTGCCCTACACACTACGGAACTGTCCCATACATTACAGCACTGCATTATACTGCCCCATAAACTACAAAACTGTCCCATACATTACAGTACCGCATCATACTGCCCTATACACAACAAAACTGCCCCATACATTACAGTACCGCATCATACTGCCTAATACACAACAAAACTGCCCCATATATTTCAGTACTGCATCATACTGCCCTATACACTACAAAACTGCTCCATACATTACAGTACTGCATCATACTGACATATACACAACTAAACTGCCCCATATATTACAGTACTGCATTATACTGCCCTATACACTACAAAACTGGCCCATACAATACAGTCCTGCATCATACTGCCCTATATACTACAAATCTGTCCCATACACTACTACATCATACTGCCCCATATATTACATTACTACATCATACTGCCCTATACACTACGAAAGTGCTCCATATATTACAGTACTGCATCATACTGCCCTATACACTATGAAACTGCCCCATATATTACAGTACTGCATCATACTGTCCTATGCATTGCAAAACTGCCCCATACATTACAGTACTGCATCATACTGCCCTATACACTAGAAAACTGTCCCATACACTGCAGTACTGCATCATACTGCCCTATACACTACGAAACTGCCCCATATATTACAGTACTGGATCATACTGCCCCATATATTACAGTACTGCATCATACTGCCCTATGCACTACGAAACTGCCCCATATCTTACAGTACTGGATCATACTGCCCCATATATTACAGTACTGCATCATACTGCCCTATGCACTACGAAACTGCCCCATATATTACAGTACTGGATCATACTGCCCCATATATTACAGTACTGCATCATACTGCCCTATACACTACGAAACTGCCCCATATATTACCAGGGCCGGCTCCAGGTTTATGTGGGCTCTTGGGCAAAACAGACTTAGTGGGCCCCTTTGCGGGGGAACTCGCGGCAGCAGTACAATGGCAGAAGACGTTGGAGCCCCATATAGAAGTTAGGCCCTGTTTATGCCCCCATATAGAAGTTACCCCCCATTTTGCGCCCCCATATATTTAGTGCCCTCTGTAGATAGTGCCACAGTGCCCCCTGTAGATTGTGCCACACAGCCCCCCACCTAGGTACAGACCCCCTCCCAGATAGCACCACACAGCCCCCCCTCGTGCCCCAAAGCCCCCCTCCCTGATAATGCTGCACAGCCCCCTGCCTGGTAGTGCCACACAGCCCCCCTCCCTGGTGGTGCAAACCCACCCCCCCCCCCTCCTTGTAGATTGTGGCTCCCTCTAGGAGTGGAATGCCTAGCCAGAGCATTGCCAACACTCTGGCTGGGGATTCCTCTCCAGGAGGAGCCGGACGTCACTGTCCAGGTATGGGTAGTGATGTCAGGGGCTTCTTCAGGAGCGGAATCCCAGGCGAACGCCCTGGCTGGGAATTCAGCTCCAGGAGGTGCCACTGACGTCACTATATATGAATGCATAGTTTGTTGTGGTTTTTCTATACAGTTGGCAGGGGCGTAGCTAGGGGGGGGAAAGCGGGGCACGTGCCCCGGGCGCAGTTCGGAGGGGGGCGCCAGCGCCCCCTCCTCCTGCACTATAATTGTACCTGTGTCGCAAGGACACAGGTTCAATTAGAAGCAATGAATGACCGGGCACGTTCCGTGCCCGGCCATTCAGCGCCTCTCCACGAATGAAGCGACTGGTACCTTTTGTACCAGTGACGCTTCCGTCGATGAAAGGCGCTGACTGACTGGCAGGGAAAGTCATCCTGCCCAGCCAATCAGCGCCTTTCATAGACGCCGCGTTCAACCCCCTGGAGACCGGCGCAGAAGAGAGCAGGTCTCCATGGCTGCCGGACGGCGTGGGAGCGGGAATAAGGTGAGTTTGAAATGTTTTTGTTTTTTTTTAAATTGTAATAGAAGTGCGTGGCTGTATCTGCGGGGGGTGTCTATCTACAGGGGGACGCTATATACAGGGCTGGGCTATATACAGGGCTGGGCTATATACAGGGCTGGGCTATATACAGGGTGACTATATCTACAGGGCTGGGCTATATACAGGGGGACTATATCTACAGGGGGGCTATATACAGGGGGACTATATCTACAGGGCTGGGCTATATACAGGGGGACTATATCTGCTGGGCTATATACAGGGGGACTATATCTACAGGGGGGGCTATATACAGGGGGACTATATCTACAGGGGAGCTATATACTTGAGTGGGCGGTCTATAGAGCACCATATACAGGGGTGGGCTATATAGTATATAGCCCACTGTAGATATAGCCCACCCCTGTATATGGTGCTCCATAGATAGCCCACCCCAGTATATAGCCCCCCCTGTAGATATAGTCGCCCTGTATATAGCCCAGCCCTGTAGATATAGCCCCCTGTAGATATATTCCCCCTGTATATAGCCCACCCCTGTATATAGCCCCCCCTGTATATAGCCCCCCTATGTATAGCCCACCCCTGTAGATATAGCCCCCCTGTGTATAGCCCCCCCTCTGTAGATATAGCCCCCCTGTGTATAGCCCACCCCTGTATATAGCCCCCCTCTGTAGATATAACCCCCCTGTCTATAGCCCACCCCTGTAGATATAGCCCCCCTGTGTATAGCCCACCCCTGTAGATATGGTCCCCCTGTAGATATGGTCCCTCTGTAGATATAGCCCACCCCTGTATATAGTCCCCCTGTAGATATAGCCCACCCCTGTATATAGTATCCCACAAATAGCTCCCCCTATAGTGCTCAACAGAAAGCCCACCCCTGTATATAGCCCCCTTGTACATATAGTCCACCCCTGTATATAGTGCTCCACAGATAGCCCACCCTTGTATATATTATATACAGGGGTGGGCTATCTGTGGAGCACTATATACAGGGGTGGACTATCTAGTGGAGCACTATATACAGGGGTGGACTATATGTACAAGGGGGGGCTATATACAGGGGTGGGCTACCTGTGAAACACTATATAGGGGTGGACTATATGTGGAGCACTATATACAGGGGTGGGCTATATCTACAGGGGGGCTACATACATGGTTGGGCTATCTGTAGAGCTCTATATACAGGGGTGGGCTATATCTACAGGGGGCTATATACAGGGGTGGGCTATCTGTAGAGCACTATAGGGGGAGTTATTTGTGGGACACTATATACAGGGGTGGTCTATATGGGGGCACTATCTACAGGGGCTCTATGGCAGGCACTATCTACAGGGGGCACAGTGTGTGTGTGGGACACGGTGTATGGTGCTATTATAATTAGAGGTGCAGTGTATGGCGCTATTATATTTAGGGGCGTAGTGTGTGGTATAATGATAACTTTATATTTATTTATAGGTGCAGAAATGTTGGAAAAGTGAGAAGCTGAAGACATGTGAGCGGCAAACTGCAGAAATGGACTGGGAGAAGTCATCATAGAGGTCTGGACCAAATGGAGAAAAAGAACTAGAATCTGAGACGTCACCGGTGAGTCACTTAATGTAAATGTTTATTCTGCCTCTAATCAGCACTGTAGTCACTGTATGATCTGCAGCGAGATGATTATGATAGGATTTATTTTTTGTGAAACGGCATCTCCCAGCATATCCTTACCATTGTTCGGGCCATGCTGGGAGCTGTAGTTTTACGCCGTACAAACCTATACGGCAGGGGTTGCACAGCTGTATTTGTTCTGGGGCTGTATATATGTACCGAGCTTGGTTCTGGTGTTGTGTATAGAACCATATTGCTTGTGAAATGTACAAATAATTTTATGCTCGCGTTACATAAAAAGAAATGACACGTCGATTGGTAGAGAAAACAAACACGGCGAGGGGGAAGGAGATGTCGGGAAAGAGGTTGGGGGGGGGGGCGCCAAACTGAATCTTTGCCCCGGGTGCTGGAGAACCTAGCTACGCCTCTGCAGTTGCCCACTGCGTATACTGCGCAATGTACATTTTTTATAACATGTGGACCTGTAGATGATGTATACCACGGTATGGATCTGGAGATTTTCCTGGCATACTGCCCCATATATTACAGTACTGCATCATACTGCCCCATATATTACAGTCCTGTATCATACTGCCCCATATATTACAGTACTGCATCATACTGCCCCATATATTACAGTACTGCATCATACAGCCCCATATATTACAGTACTGCATCATACAGCCCCATATATTACAGTCCTGTATCATACTGCCCCACATATATCAGTACTGCATCATACAGCCCCATATATTACAGTCCTGTATCATACAGCCCCATATATTACAGACTGCATCATACAGCCCCATATATTACAGTCCTGTATCATACTGCCCCACATATATCTGTACTGCATCATACAGCCCCATATATTACAGTCCTGTATCATACTGCCCCATATATTACAGTACTGCATCATACAGCCCCATATATTACAGTCCTGTATCATACAGCCCCATATATTACAGTACTGCATCATACAGCCCCATATATTACAGTCCTGTATCATACAGCCCCATATATTACAGTACTGCATCATACTGCCCCATATATTACAGTCCTGTATCATACAGCCCCATATATTACAGTACTGCATCATACAGCCCCATATATTACAGTCCTGTATTGTACAGCCCCATATATTACAGTCATGTATCATACTGCCCCATATATTACAGTACTGCATCATACAGCCCCATATATTACAGTACTGCATCATACTGCCCCATATATTACAGTACTGCATCATACAGCCCCATATATTACAGTCCTGTATCATACAGCCCCATATATTACAGTACTGCATCATACAGCCCCATATATTACAGTCCTGTATCATACAGCCCCATATATTACAGTACTGCATCATACAGCCCCATATATTACAGTCCTGTATCATACTGCCCCATATATTACAGTACTGCATCATACTGCCCCATATATTACAGTACTGCATCATACTGCCCCATATATTACAGTACTGCATCATACTGCCCCATATATTACAGTACTGCATCCTACTGCCCCATATATTACAGTACTGCATCATACTGCTCCATATATTACAGTACTGCATCATACTGCCCCATATATTACAGTACTGCATCATACTGCCCCATATATTACAGTACTGCATCATACAGCCCCATATATTACAGTACTGCATCATACAGCCCGATATATTACAGTCCTGTATCATACTACCCCATATATTACAGTACTGCATCATACAGCCCCATATATTACAGTCCTGTATCATACTGCCCCATATATTACAGTACTGCATCATACTGCCCCATATATTACAGTCCTGTATCATACTGCCCATATATTACAGTACTGCATCATACTGCCCCATATATTACAGTCCTGTTTCATACTGCCCCATATATTACAGTCCTGTATCATACAGCCCCATATATTACAGTCCTGTATCATACTGCCCCACACCTCAATTGTGAACAGGCCTTTAGTGTGAACTGGCCCTCTGTTCCAATGTTATGGAGCTGTGCTCTGGAGTTAGTTACAATGTTAGAAAATTCATATGGGCATAGTACATACCACAAAATATATTTGTTAAACATGAAATGTTTAAATGACATATTAGTATCTCAGAATAAAGATGATAATTTCTGTACCATACAAATTTGTGATAACATTTTTTTGTAGCATAAATATTCAAATTTAGTTACAGAATCATCATATTGTATTCTGTATAAAAATTACAGCAGTGTATTCTGTGTCACAAATATGATATTCTATGTCACAGAAAGGTATTCTGTGAAACTGAAAATATAAGCGTTTCTTCTTTACGTTGCATGATAAAGAGGATTCTGCAACACAGAATGGTGGTATGTCTGATAAAGAAGTATTCAGTGTTATAAAATGTTACACTGATTTCCATGGCCCTAATTCCATATTTTATAAGCATTAAACACAAAACTAATGACACACAAAATCAAATGCGATCAGTACATTTAAATATAACTAAAATGAAATATCATTTGGTCAATTAGATGTTACTTTTGTAATGACACAGAGTAGCACTTTACAACACTGTTTAGCATGATACAGAATTACATTTTATAATACAAAATAGCCTCACGTGACATAACAAATAGCTCCAGATACAGTTTTCCTGACAAATCAATCACTTGGAATATCAGATTTTCATATCAGATTTTTGTGATGTATATTACTAGTGCATATGTGTGTTTTGTATGTACCAAATCCATTTTGTACAGTGTTACATAGTTTTATGCAGTGTTATTATTTTATTAAGTAATTTTTATTAAACAATTTGCATAGTTTTATATAACTTAGTAGAGAAATTACATTTAACTAATAAAAAAAGAACCCCTTAAACCCATAGTCACTCTGCATTCCAAATATTCAATAAGAAACCTGATAACATGTTTTTTTTTCATGTTTGAGTTTCTTTTAATAAAAATATAAAACACAATTATACATTTGTACAATAGCACATCAAGTCTATCAAAAAGAGTATACTATACATAAAACAACTAACTAAATCCACCCACCCAACGCACCCTCAACCCAAATCGTGGCGGTGAACCACGTAACGGAATACAACAAAATTCCATCACAGCCGGGCATCGCCTATTGCTTTATACCAGATGGGTCATTATAGATCTATACCAAACTTTATCATAATGATAATGTTATCATCATAAGGGAAGCGTTATCTATTTGATTGATCCAAGGATTCCAAATTTCCTAAAAAATTAATATATGTACATTTTTCAACAAGACTAAACAATTAATAGCGTTTTTTCCAGTCTGCAATGGAGGGAGATGCTCTACACTTCCAACTGCTAGTTAATAGTTTCCTTGAGGCAAATAAAATTCTGGAGATCGTAGTTTTAAGATGAGGATGGGCCATATCAGGTTTCCCCAATATGCACATCTCTAACTTAGGTTCCAAGATAATTTTATATGTTACCGAGATAGAACCCATAACTGAGACCCAGTATCTATGCAGCCTAGAACAACGCCAAAGTATATGAATAAAATCCACATTTGGTAAGCCAAATCTATAACATGCATCATTATAACAATATCCAATTTTATGAAGAATACATGGAGTTAGATAAGTTTTATTAAGAAGAAAAACCTGTATTGCCCGATCTGATTTGCTCAGTGAGAGGGGCCTAGTATTCGTTTCAATTTCAATCCATTCATCAAGCGACAAATTGAAAACTCGATCAGACCATTTATCATAGCAAAATTTCGTATGGGTTCTCTCTAGAGGCTGTGTAATGGAATCCCTAGGTGAGCAATTCACCCAGAGTGCAAGTTATGGATTGCTCTAAAAGCAATTCCCCAAAGGCAGCTGGAAACTGTAAGAAATAAGTGTGAAAATATTCCGCTAGCTCAAGTCTGTCACTACTCTGATCAGCTGAGTCTAAGACTACTCTATGGTCTTCACCAGAGACCACTGCAAGGCGGGATGGATTTGGCTGCATAGAACCCAGGTTACGTTCACAGAATACGGTGTTGGACAGGCGGTGCAATGCAAGCAATAACATAACGAAAAACCAGACAACCAGCGGGTAATCAGCAACAGAGTTCATAAATGGGAGAGAGTGAGTCCAAATCAGAAGACAGAATAAAGCCAGAGGTCAAAACCAGCTGAGAGCAGAATGTTCAAATCCGTAAGCCATAGGGTTAATCTAAAGACAGAGCTGAAGTCCAGTTCCAAGAATCCAAATAGTCAGGTGATACAGGGTGTATCCAGGAGCTTGATCAGAAACTGCATACACAAAGAAATTCACAAGCAACAATGAAAGAACTAACTAGACTTAAATACTCCACCCTAGAATCTGATAGGATAAAAACAGAGAAATGGGAATGGCTCTGCAACTCAACCCAGAGCCGCCCAGAAGCTAGGCTAGTAGTCATGACAACCTTAAAGAAACGTACGTTTCCTAAATGGCTGCAGAGGTACATTGTAAATTCTAGATATATATCTCCTGGATGGAGGCGATACAAGAATATTCACAAAGGCCAACCAATCCTGAGAGGTATACGGTTGTATACGATCTTGATGTTCACACTGTATTGCAAGTCTAGGTTGTAACTACTTATAAAAATCCCTCTGGGGGATATTAAATTTCTTCTAAATACACTCAAAGTCCTTCAACCCATCGGAAGAAAAAATCTGTTAAATATAAGGGTACAGTATGTGCACACGATGAGAGGCTTTTACGTCTGAAAAGACAGACTGTTTTCAGGAGAAAACAGCTGCCTCGTTTCAGACGTAAAAGCTCCTCGCATTATGCGAGGCGTCTGTGACGCTCGTAAATCTTGAGCTGCTCTTCATTGACTTCAATGAAGAACGGCTCAAATTACGTTGCAAAGAAGTGCCCTGCACTTCTTTGCCGAGGCAGTCAACTTTACGCGTCGTCGTTTGACAGCTGTCAAACGACGACGCGTAAATGACAGGTCGTCTGCACAGTATGTCGGCAAACCCATTCAAATGAATGGGCAGATCTTTGCCGACGTATTGTAGCCCTATTTTCAGACGTAAAACGAGGCATAATACGCCTCGTTTACGTCTGAAAATAGGTCGTGTGAACCCAGCCTAAAACATAACTCATTGGTTATCCACTCATTGGTTGTTGATTTTAAGTTTTCTATACCTCTTGTTAAAATTATGGCAAAGTTTAGAAAAACCCTTTAACCCCTTCAGGACTGAGCCTGTTTTGGCCTTGAGGATGAAGCCCATTTTTTCAAATCTGACTTGTGTTACCTTATGTAGTAATAACTTGGGAATGCATTTACCTATCCAAGTGATTCTGGGATTATTTTCTCGTAACATATTGTACTTTATGTTAGTAAAAAAATTTGCATTTTTCTAAAATTAAATGTATCTGCTTGTAAGACAGACAGTAATACCACACAAAATATTTACTATTTCATATATTCCATATGTCTACTTTATGTTTGTATCGTTTTTTGAACATCCTTTTATTTTTCTAGGACGTTACAAGGCTTAGAATTTTAGCAGCAATTTCTCACATTTTCAAGAAAATTTTAAAAGCCCATTTTTTTCAGGGACCAGTTCAGTTCTGAAGCGGATTTGAGGGCGTTATATATTAGAAAGACCCCATAACTCACCCCATTTTGAAAACCCCTCAAAGTATCCAAAACAGCATTCAGAAAGTGTTTTAACCCCATAGGTGTTTCTCAGGAATTAAAGCAAAGTGGAGGTGAAATTTACAAAATGAATTTTTTTTTGCCAAAAATCATTTGTAATACAGTTTTTTCTGTAACACAGAAGGTTTTACACGAGAAATGCAAGTCAATATATATTGCCAAGATTGTGCAGTTTTTAGAGATATCCCACATGTGGCCCTAGTGTGCTACTGGACTGAAACACAGGCCTCATAAACAAAGGAGCACCTAGTGGATTTTGGGGCCTCCTTTTTTTTAAAATAGGCACTATGTCAGGTTTGAAGAGGTCTTGTGGTGGCAAAACAGTAAAAAAAAAACAAAAGTGACCCAATTTTGGAAACTAAACCCCTCAATGAATTTATCTAGGGGTATAGTTAGCATTTTGACGCCACAGTTTTTTTGCTAAATGTATTTGAATTAGTCTATGAGGATGAAAATCTACTTATTTTCTAAAAAAAAGTAGATATTTTTAATTTTTACAAGGAATGAAGGAGAAATAACACCACAGCATTTGTAAAGCAATTTCTCCCGATTATGGCAATACCCCAAATGTGGTAATAAACTGCTGTTTGGACCCACAGCAGGTCTCAGAAGAGGAGGAGCGTCATTTGGATTTTGGAGCGCTGATTTTGCTGGATGTTTTCAGTGCCATGTCGCGTTTGCAATGAACTGTAGGGACCAAAACCGTGTAAACCCCCCAAAAGTCACCCCATTTTGCAAACTACACCCCTCACAGAATTTATCTAGGGGTATAGTTAGCATTTTGACCCCACAGTTTTTTTGCTAAATGTATTTGAATTAGTCTGGGAAGATGAAAATCTACTTTTTTTCTGAAAAAACTTAGAAATTTTAAATTTAGGAATAAGGAATAAAGGAAAAAAACACCCCAGCATTTGTAAAGCAATTTTCCCGATTACGGAAATATGCCATATGTGGTCATAAACTGCTGTTTGGACCCACCAGTGGGGCTTAGAAGGGAAGTAGCGCTATTTGGCTTTTGGAGCTCAAATTTATCAAATGGTTTTCGGGTGCCATGTCGTATTTGCAAAGCCCCTGAGATACCAAAACAGTGGAAGCCCCCCAAAAGTGACCCCATTTGTGAAGCTACACCACTTAAGGAATTTATCTAGGGGCATAGTGAGCATTTAGACCCCACAGGTCTTTTGCAGAATTTATTAGAATTAGGCCATGAAAATGAATATCAACATTATTTCCACTAAAACGTTGAATTTTCACAAAGAATAAAGGAGAAAATGCAACCCAACATTTGTAAAGCAATTTCTCCCGCATATGGCTATACCCCACTTGTGGTCATAAATGTTTTTTTATTAGAAATTAATTAACCCTTTCTGGACTGATCCATTTTTTGCTTTTTTATTTTCATTTTTCACTCCCCTTCTTCCAAGAGCCATAACTTTTTTATTTTTCCGTCAATAGAGTGGTGTGAGGGCTTATTTCTTGCAGGAGGAGTGTAGTTTCTATTGACACCATTTAAAGTACCATTTAATGTATTGGGTAACGGAAATAAAAGTTTTTGCAGGCTGAAACTGGAAAAACTGCGATTCCTCTATGGTTTTTTGGTGTTTTGTTTTTATGGCTTTCACCGCGCGGTAAAAACGACAACGTAATTTTTTTCTGAGACTTTATACGGTTAAGGTGATACCAAATTTACATAGTTTTTTTTTTTAACATTTTACTACTTTTACAAAGTAAAAACTGTTTGTTAAAAATAAAATTGTTTTGTTTCAACATATTCCGAGAGGCATAACTTTTTTATTTTTTGGACGATTGATGTTGGGGCTTATTTTTTGCGGGACGAGCTGTCGTTTTTATTGGTACCATTTTTTGGTACATACAAATTTTTGAGCACTTTTTATTAACATTTTTTTTAGAGCTAAGGTGACCAAAAAGCAGTGATTTTGGCGTTTTAAATTCTTTATTATTTACGGCGTTCACCGTGCGAGTTAAATAATGGTATATTGTAATAGTTTGGACTTTTATGGACGCTGCGATACCAATTTTGTGTATTTTTACATTGCTTTAGCGAAAAAATGGGAAAAGGATTTTCTTTTGGACTTTAAATATTTTTATTTTTTTTCACGAATAACTTTTATTGATTTTTTTTTACACATTTTATTAGTCCCCCTAGGGGACTTGAACCAGCAATCATTAGATTGCTGGTAGAATACACTGCAATACTAATGTATTGCAGTATATTGTGATTTTTACAGGCTCCTGTAAGGCCATGTTCAGACGTGGCAGAATTTTTCCGCTGCAAATGTTGGTGCAGATTCGGGGCAATTACGCAACGAATCTGCATATTTGACAGGTAATTCAGACGTTGCAAATATCACAGCGGACTCGCCACAGAATTCAACAGCAATTCCGCCACGTCTGAATGTGCCCTAACAGCGCGATTGCTGTTTCTGTCCGTTAGTCCGGGTGTCAGCTGTAATACACAGCTGACACCCGCAACGTATGGCACAGGCACAGCGCTTCAGCCCGCACCATACATCATTCCCGCATACCACAATATGCTATTAAGTCATGGTGCACGAAGGGGTTAATGCGCAACGGGTGGTGCGGAGTGAAAATGACAATTTTCCACTGATATGCCATTTTAGTACACTATATGTTATGCCCAGTTTGTGCCACTGAAGACAAATACCTCATAAAATATTAACCGGGTTCTCCTGGGTATGGCGATGCAGTATCTGTGGACGTAAACTGCTCTTTGGGCACGCTGTAGGGCTCAGAAGGGAGGGACCAGCATTTGGCTTTTGGAGCGCAGATTTAGCTTGGTAATAGTTCTGTGTGGGGTTTTACTTGTATTATAGTTTATAATGTGGGGGCATATGTAATCTGTGCGGAGAAGATCAGGGCATAATAAGAGGGTATAATAATGGGGTAAATAAATTCTAATTCATAGATATGTGGCCGGTGTCGCACTGATAAATGGTGCGAGATGTTATCCGCTTTTAGAACACACTGCATATTTTGCATCGTCATATTCTGAGAGCCAGAATTTTTTTATTTTTTCTGCATCGGAGCTGTGTGAAGGCATATTTGTTGCGGGACAATCTGTAGTTTTCATTGGTACCATTTTAGTGTACATGCGGTTTTTTTGATCACTTTTTATTCCATTTTTTGGCAAGCAAGGTGACCAAAAACCAGCAATTCTGACAATGTTTTTTATTCTTTACAATTTTACTTTATGCTGCAGGTTGATACGATTACGGGGATACCATATGTATATAGTTTTTTTAATGTTTTGCAGCGTTTTGCGCAATAATATCACGTTTTTATAAAAAAAAAAAAAACATTTTGTGTCACCATATTCTGAGAGCCATAACTTTTTTCTTTTTCAGTCAAAAAAGCTGTGTAAGGGTGTGTTTTTTGCGGGATGGGTTGTAGCTTTTATTGGTACTATTTGGGGTACATGCGACTTTTTGATCACTTTTTATTGTATATTTTGTGAGGGGTGGTGACCAAAAAATAGTAATTCTGGCATTGTTTCTTACTTATTTTTTTTTGCGGTCTTCCCCGTGCGGGAAAAATAATATTCGTTTTATAGTTGGGGTTGTTACGTACGCAGTGATACCAAATATGTGTACTTTTTTAACGTGTTCATTTTTTTCCTATAATAAAAGACTTATTATAGGGAAAAAAAGCATTTTTTGTTTATGTAACTTATAAGTTTTATTTTTAAACTTTTATAAAACATTTTTAATATATATATTTTTTTAACTTTTTTTACTTGTCCCACTAGGGGACATTTAGACTTGCAGCTCTGATCGCTGCTAGAACACATTACACTACCTACGTAATCAGGGGCGTAACTAGAAGAGACTGGGCCCCATAGCAAACTTTTGACTGGGGGCCCCCCTCCGCTGGGTATCACACAACCCCCCTTGTAGATAGTGCCTCCTTATAGATTCCACCACACAGCGCCCCCTATAGATAGCATCATACACAGCCCCCTGTAGATAACGTCTTACAGCCCCAATCCCCCCTGTAGATAACGCCATACAGAGTCCCCCCTGTAGATAACGCCATACAGAGTCCCCCCTGTAGATAACGCCATACAGAGTCCCCCCTGTAGATAACGCCATACAGAATCCCCCCCTGTAGATAACGCCATACAGTATCCCCCCCTGTAGATAACGCCATACAGTATCCCCCTCTGTAGATAACGCCATACAGAATCCCCCCTGTAGATAACGCCATACAGTATCCCCCTCTGTAGATAACGCCATACAGAATCCCCCCTGTAGATAACGCCATACAGAATCCCCCCTGTAGATAACGCCATACAGAATCCCCCCCTGTAGATAACGCCATACACAGTCCCCCCTGTGGATAACGCCATACACAGTCCCCCCTGTGGATAACGCCATACACAGTCCCCCCTGTGGATAACGCCATACACAGTCCCCCCTGTGGATAACGCCATACACTGTCCCCCCTGTGGATAACGCCATACACAGTCCCCCCTGTGGATAACGCCATACACAGTCCCCCCTGTGGATAACGCCATACACAGTCCCCCCTGTGGATAACGCCATACACAGTCCCCCCTGTGGATAACGCCATACACAGTCCCCCCTGTGGATAACGCCATACACAGTCCCCCCTGTGGATAACGCCATACACAGTCCCCCCTGTGGATAACGCCATACACAGTCCCCCCTGTGGATAACGCCATACACAGTCCCCCCTGTGGATAACGCCATACACAGTCCCCCCTGTGGATAACGCCATACACAGTCCCCCCTGTGGATAACGCCATACACAGTCCCCCCTGTGGATAACGCCATACACAGTCCCCCCTGTAGATAACGCCATACACAGTCCCCCCCTGTAGATAACGTCATACAGACCCCCCCTGTAGATACAATACAGAGCCCCCCCTGTAGATAACGCCATATAGCCCTCCCCCCAAACAAAAACGGCCTATAGTTTGTCCTACAAAAGAGGTGTAACCCCTATCCACAGGATAGGGGATACATGTGTGATCGCTAGCAGCGATAAGCAGAACGGGGGACCGAAAGTCCCCCCAAGTTCTCCATAACAAACCTCGGACTTCCAGAGTCTGCGCAGTTCAATAAAAATGAAAGGTGCGCTGGTCACGCATGCGCACAAGCGCGACCAGTGCACAATTAATTACTATGGAGCTGCAGACAGACCCGGAAGTCCAAGGTCTGTCATGGAGAAGTTCTCCTTATCGCTGGGCGTCCCAGCGACCACACATGCATCCCCTATCCTGTGGATAGGGTATGCATGTCTTTTGTAGGAACAACCCCTTCAGTGGCGTCGCGCTATAGCAGCTTCTAGCGGAGCCTCCAGCCATGCCTCATGCTGCGGGCCCCGTAGCAGCCGCTATGGCTGCTATAGCGGTAGTTACGCCACTGTACGTAGTGTAAGGCTGGGTTCACACGACCTATTTTCAGACGTAATGGAGGCGTTTTACGCCTCGAATTACGTCTTAAAAAACGTCTCCAATACGTCGGCAAACATCTGCCCATTACTTTCAATGGGCTTTACGATGTACTGTGCCGACGACCTGTCATTTTACGCGTCGCTGTCAAAAGACGGCTCGTAAAATCACAGCCTCGTCAAAAGAAGTGCAGGACACTTCTTGGGATGTTTTTGGAGCCGTTTTCTCATAGACTTCAATGAAAACAGCTCCAAAAACGTCTGTAAAAAAACGCAGCGAAAACGCCGCTAAAAACGCAGCGAAAAACGCGAGTTGCTCAAAAAACGTCTGAAAATCAGGGGCTGTTTTCCCTTGAAAACAGCTCCGTATATTGAGAAGTTTTTGATTCTATGTGTGAACATACCCTAATGTGTTCTAACTGTCATTGTGACCTGACAGTCACTCTGAGAGGAAGCCTATGAGTATGTTTTACTACTTTTGCAAGGAAAACTATTTGTTAAAAAAAATAATTTGGACTTCAGATTCTGGGCATCTTGGAACCTAACACACCTAGATAGGCGGTTGACCCTCCTATTATTGTTATGAATATAAATTTCATGCCTCGATTTGTTTACATAACCCTTTATACAGGCTTTTCACCACCTGCTTAAGCTTAATGTTTAAAGGGAATGTGTCGCTAGAAAATATATATATTTTTTTTAGTTAAAGCGTTAGTATATACATGATTAGACATTGTTCTAATTTTTTTAATTTTTTTCACAAGTCAGGAAATATTATAAATTAGATTCTAATTTATAACATTTCCATGTGCTGGTCACTAGAGGGAGCAATTCCCAAAATTGCAGCATTGGCATGTGGTAAAGCAACCTCATTGCTTTATGCTGCAAAATTGGAGACGACACACTCGCTCTAGTGTACTCAAACAATCCCCCCTCCTTTCTCCTGGCTACTGCCAGGAGAAAGGAGGGGGTTGAATGTTCAAACCTCCTACACTGTGTGCCGCCATTTTTTGAGCGAATGCACAGTGTAGTAGGCTTACATACAGTGGTAATCACACAGTAAAACACGAACATACACAAACATAACTTGACTGCTCCTGCCGCCGCCGCTGCCGCCGCTCCCTCCGCTCCTAGTCCTTGCTTCTGAACACATGTCCGGAAGCCGCGACCGGAAAGTAGTCCTCTTACTGTCCGGCCGTGGCTTCCGGTCACAAAAAAATGGCGCCGGATGTCGCTCGGCCGAAGACCTTCCCTTTGGACTGTGTGGCTCCCATGCGCTGTTCCCACACAGACGGCGTACACCATAGTGAATCCAACGGCTCCCGTTCACATTCTCTATGGGGATGTATGTGCCGTATTACATCTCTGTATGTGTCGTTAATCGACACATACAGAGATAAAAAAAAAATGGCAGCCCCCATAGTGAAGTAAAAGTTAGAAAAAAGAAAGAAGTAAAACACAAACACACAAATAAATAAAATGTATTTTAATAACACACTAAAAGCAAATTGATATTAAAAAAAATTTTTTTGCGACACCTGTCCTTTAAGCTTAATTTTAATTCTAATTTTCGTTGTTATACGACTACTGTGTAGACATATTTTATTTACTCAGATCTTTCAGTAAGCTTTACATTGAAAGGGAGTCATGTGTATATAGTTTCCTAATTCATTCTTATAGATTATCAGAGGCAGAAATCTTCGAAAATTTTGCACCATTCTATTCTGAATATTAACATATTAAAATTATGAGAAGTGTAATTTCTTTTTTCGGTGTTAATGCTATTGTGTTATGGAAAAGTACTGTCGCAGAATGGTAAAATGTTGTAATTTTGTTCCTATATCTTTCATATGACTCATTATTCAAAAAAATAAAAAGAGATTTACAAAAATATAAATAAATAAATTATTTGTTCTGTTTCGCCACATTCCGAGAGCCATAACATTGTTATGTCCCTAGGGGGACTGATAAAATGTGTAAAAACATAACATTGTAACTAATACTCTGCAGAGCACAGCTCCATAACATTGTAACTAATACTCTGCAGAGGACAGCTCCATAACATTGTAACTAATACTCTGCAGAGCACAGCTCCATGACATTGTAACTAATACTCTGCAGAGGACAGCTCCATAACATTGTAATTAATACTCTGCAGAGCACAGCTCCATAACATTGTAACTAATACTCTGCAGAGGACAGCTCCATAACCGTGTAACTAATACTCTGCAGAGGACAGCTCCATAACATTGTAATTAATACTCTGCAGAGCACAGCTCCATAACATTGTAATTAATACTCTGCAGAGCACAGCTCCATAACATTGTAACTAATACTCTGCAGAGGACAGCTCCATAACAGTGTAACTAATACTCTGCAGAGGACAGCTCCATAACATTGTAACTAATACTCTGCAGAGCACAGCTCCATGACATTGTAACTAATACTCTGCAGAGGACAGCTCCATAACATTGTAATTAATACTCTGCAGAGCACAGCTCCATAACATTGTAACTAATACTCTGCAGAGGACAGCTCCATAACATTGTAATTAATACTCTGCAGAGCACAGCTCCATAACATTGTAACTAATACTCTGCAGAGGACAGCTCCATAACAGTGTAACTAATACTCTGCAGAGGATAGCTCCATAACAGTGTAACTAATACTCTGCAGAGGACAGCTCCATAACATTGTAACTAATACTCTGCAGAGCACAGCTCCATGACATTGTAACTAATACTCTGCAGAGGACAGCTCCATAACATTGTAACTAATACTCTGCAGAGCACAGCTCCATGACATTGTAACTAATACTCTGCAGAGCACAGCTCCATAACATTGTAACTAATACTCTGCAGAGCACAGCTCCATAACATTGTAACTAATACTCTGCAGAGCACAGCTCCATAACATTGTAATTAATACTCTGCAGAGCACAGCTCCATAACATTGTAACTAATACTCTGCAGGGGACAGCTCCATAACATTGTAACTAATACTCAGCAGAACACAGCTCCATAACATTGTAACTAATACTCTGCAGAGCACAGCTCCATAACATTGTAATTAATACTCTGCAGAGGACAGCTCCATAACAGTGTAACTAATACTCTGCAGAGGACAGCTCCATAACATTGTAATTAATACTCTGCAGAGCACAGCTCCATAACATTGTAACTAATACTCTGCAGAGGACAGCTCCATAACATTGTAATTAATACTCTGCAGAGCACAGCTCCATAACATTGTAACTAATACTCTGCAGAGGACAGCTCCATAACAGTGTAACTAATACTCTGCAGAGGACAGCTCCATAACATTGTAACTAATACTCTGCAGAGCACAGCTCCATGACATTGTAACTAATACTCTGCAGAGGACAGCTCCATAACATTGTAACTAATACTCTGCAGAGCACAGCTCCATGACATTGTAACTAATACTCTGCAGAGGACAGCTCCATAACATTGTAATTAATACTCTACAGAGCACAAATCCATAACATTGTAATTAATACTCTGCAGAGGACAGCTCCATAACAGTGTAACTAATACTCTGCAGAGGACAGCTCCATAACATTGTAATTAATACTCTGCAGAGCACAGCTCCATAACATTGTAATTAATACTCTGCAGAGCACAGCTCCATAACATTGTAATTAATACTCTGCAGAGGACAGCTCCATAACAGTGTAACTAATACTCTGCAGAGGACAGCTCCATAACATTGTAATTAATACTCTGCAGAGCACAGCTCCATAACATTGTAACTAATACTCTGCAGAGGACAGCTCCATAACATTGTAACTAATACTCTGCAGAGCACAGCTCCATAACATTGTAATTAATACTCTGCAGAGCACAGCTCCATAACATTGTAATTAATACTCTGCAGAGGACAGCTCCATAACCGTGTAACTAATACTCTGCAGAGGACAGCTCCATAACATTGTAATTAATACTCTGCAGAGCACAGCTCCATAACATTGTAACTAATACTCTGCAGAGGACAGCTCCATAACATTGTAATTAATACTCTGCAGAGCACAGCTCCATAACATTGTAACTAATACTCTGCAGAGGACAGCTCCATAACAGTGTAACTAATACTCTGCAGAGGACAGCTCCATAACATTGTAACTAATACTCTGCAGAGCACAGCTCCATGACATTGTAACTAATACTCTGCAGAGGACAGCTCCATAACATTGTAACTAATACTCTGCAGAGCACAGCTCCATGACATTGTAACTAATACTCTGCAGAGCACAGCTCCATAACATTGTAACTAATACTCTGCAGAGCACAGCTCCATAACATTGTAACTAATACTCTGCAGAGCACAGCTACATAACATTGTAACTAATACTCTGCAGAGCACAGCTCCATAACATTGTAACTAATACTCTTCAGAGCACAGCTCCATAACATTGTAACTAATACTCTGCAGAGCACAGCTCCATAACATTGTAACTAATACTCTGCAGAGGACAGCTCCATAACAGTGTAACTAATACTCTGCAGAGCACAGCTCCATGATATTGTAACTAATACTCTGCAGAGCACAGCTCCATAACATTGTAACTAATACTCTGCAGAGGACAGCTCCATAACATTGTAATTAATACTCTGCAGAGCACAGCTCCATAACATTGTAACTAATACTCTGCAGAGGACAGCTCCATAACAGTGTAACTAATACTCTGCAGAGGACAGCTCCATAACATTGTAACTAATACTCTGCAGAGCACAGCTCCATGACATTGTAACTAATACTCTGCAGAGGACAGCTCCATAACATTGTAACTAATACTCTGCAGAGCACAGCTCCATGACATTGTAACTAATACTCTGCAGAGGACAGCTCCATAACATTGTAATTAATACTCTACAGAGCACAAATCCATAACATTGTAATTAATACTCTGCAGAGGACAGCTCCATAACAGTGTAACTAATACTCTGCAGAGGACAGCTCCATAACATTGTAATTAATACTCTGCAGAGCACAGCTCCATAACATTGTAATTAATACTCTGCAGAGCACAGCTCCATAACATTGTAATTAATACTCTGCAGAGGACAGCTCCATAACAGTGTAACTAATACTCTGCAGAGGACAGCTCCATAACATTGTAATTAATACTCTGCAGAGCACAGCTCCATAACATTGTAACTAATACTCTGCAGAGGACAGCTCCATAACATTGTAACTAATACTCTGCAGAGCACAGCTCCATAACATTGTAATTAATACTCTGCAGAGCACAGCTCCATAACATTGTAATTAATACTCTGCAGAGCACAGCTCCATAACATTGTAACTAATACTCTGCAGAGCACAGCTCCATAACATTGTAACTAATACTCTGCAGGGGACAGCTCCATAACATTGTAACTAATACTCAGCAGAACACAGCTCCATAACATTGTAACTAATACTCTGCAGAGCACAGCTCCATAACATTGTAACTAATACTCTGCAGAGGACAGCTCCATAAGGGGAGATTCACACGAACGTTGCGTTTTTGCGCGCGCAAACAACGCAGCGTTTTGCGAGCGCAAAAACCATTTGACAGCTGCGTGTGTCATGCGTGTCTGATGCGCGGCTGCGTGATTTTCGCGCAGCCGGCATCATAGAGATGAGGCTTGTCAACGCCCGTCACTGTCCAAGGTGCTGAAAGAGCTAAATCTTTCAGCACCCTCGACAGTGAATGCCGAACACAACAGCGAAAAACCTGTAAAAAAAAAAGATAAAGTTCCTACTTACCGAGAACTTCCCGGCCGTTGCCTTGGTGACGCGTCCTTGGTGACGCGTCCTTGGTGACGCGCCTCTCTTGACATCGGGCCCCACCTCCCTGGATGACGCAGCAGTCCAAGTGACCGCTGCAGCCTGTGATTGGCTGCAGCCTGTGCTTGGCCTGTGATTGGCTGGAGCTGTCACTTGAACTGAAGTGTCATCCCGGGAGGTCGGACTGCAGGAAGGAGACAGGAGTAATCGGTAAGTTAGAACTTCGTTTTTTTTTTACAGGTTAATGTATTTTGGAATCGCAAGTCACTGTCCATGGTGCTGAAACAGTTTAACTCTTTCAGCACCATGGACAGTGACTATCTCCTGACGTCGCGTACCGATAATTTTTTTGCCGGGATCGGCCAAAACGAGTTTGGCCGAACCCGGTGAAGTTCGGTACGCTTGTCCGGCTTCGCTCATCGCAAAGACACTCCGTTTGGATGGTCGGAAACAGAAAAGCACGTGGTGCTTTTCGGTTTTCATTCATCCTTTTCACTGCTGTTGCGCGAATCACGCTCGTCCCACGGAAGTGCTTCCGTGTGGTGCGCGTGATTTTCACGCACCCATTGACTTCAATGGGTGCGTGATGCGCGAAATACGCAGAGTTATTGAACCTGTCGCGCTTTTTGCGCAGCAGACAAACGCTGCGCAAAAAGCACGGACTGTCTGTACTGCCCCATAGACTTGTATTGGTCCATGCGTGCCGCGTGAAAACCACGCGGCCCGCACGGACCGAATACACGCTCGTGTGAATCCCCCCTAACAGTGTAACTAATACTCTGCAGAGGACAGCTCCATAACATTGTAACTAATACTCTGCAGAGCACAGCTCCATGACATTGTAACTAATACTCTGCAGAGGACAGCTCCATAACATTGTAACTAATACTCTGCAGAGCACAGCTCCATGACATTGTAACTAATACTCTGCAGAGCACAGCTCCATAACATTGTAACTAATACTCTGCAGAGCACAGCTCCATAACATTGTAACTAATACTCTGCAGAGCAGAGCTACATAACATTGTAACTAATACTCTGCAGAGCACAGCTCCATAACAGTGTAACTAATACTCTTCAGAGCACAGCTCCATAACATTGTAACTAATACTCTGCAGAGCACAGCTCCATAACATTGTAACTAATACTCTGCAGAGGACAGCTCCATAACAGTGTAACTAATACTCTGCAGAGCACAGCTCCATGATATTGTAACTAATACTCTGCAGAGCACAGCTCCATAACATTGTAACTAATACTCTGCAGAGCACAGCTCCATAACATTGTAACTAATACTTTGCAGAGCACAGCTCCATAACATTGTAACTAATATTCTGCAGAGCACAGTTCCATAACATTGTAACTAATACTTTGCAGAACACAGCTCCATAAAATTGTTAATAATACAATGGAGAGCACAGCTCTATAACATTAACTAAAACTCTGCCGAGCACAGCTCCATAATATTGTAACTAATACTCTGCAGAGGACAGCTCCATAACTTTGTAACTAATACTCTGCAATGCACAGCTCCATAACATTGTAACTACAACTTTGCCGTGCACAGTTCCATAACATTGTAATTAATACTCTGCAGAGCACAGCTCCATAACATTGGAACTAATACTCTGCAGAGGACAGCTCCATAACATTGTAACTACAACTTTGCCGTGCACAGTTCCATAACATTGTAATTAATACTCTGCAGAGCACAGTTCCATAACACTGTAACTAATACTCTGCAGTGGACAGTTCCATAACATTGTAACTAATGCTCTGCAGTGCACATCTCAATAACATTGTAAATAATACTCTTTATTCTCTGCAGTGCACAGCTCCATAACAGTGTAACTAATACTCTGCAGAGCACAGCTCAATACCATTGTAACTAATACTTTGCAGAGCACAGCTCCATAACAGTGTAACTAATACTCTGCAGAGCACAGCTCCATAACATTGTAACTAATACTCTGCAGAGCACAGCTCCATAACATTGTAACTAATACTCTGCAGAGGACAGCTCCATAACAGTGTAACTAATACTTTGCAGAGCACAGCTCCATAACAGTGTAACTAATACTCTGCAGAGCACAGCTCAATACCATTGTAACTAATACTCTGCAGAGCACAGCTCCATAACAGTGTAACTAATACTCTGCAGAGCACAGCTCAATACCATTGTAACTAATACTCTGCAGAGCACAGCTCCATAACAGTGTAACTAATACTTTGCAGAGCACAGCTCCATAACAGTGTAACTAATACTCTGCAGAGCACAGCTCCATAACATTGTAACTAATACTCTGCAGAGCACAGCTCAATACCATTGTAACTAATACTCTGCAGAGCACAGCTCCATGACATTGTAACTAATACTCTGCAGAGCACAGCTCAATACCATTGTAACTAATACTCTGCAGAGCACAGCTCCATAACAGTGTAAGGCCTTATTTACACGAGCGTGTGCGTTTTGCGCACGCAAAAAACGGGGCGTTTTGAGTGCGCAAAAGGCACTTAACAGCTGCGTGTGTCATCAGTGTATGATGCGCGGCTGCGAGATTTTCTCGCAGCCGCCATCATTTTGACACTCCGTTTGGATGTTTGTAAACAGAAAAGCATATGGTGCTTTTCTGTTTACATTCAGAGAATGACAGCTGTTGCGCGAACCACGCAGTTCGCACGGAAGTGCTTCCGTGCGACCTGCGTGGTTTTCACGCACCCATTGACTTCAATGGGTGCGTGATGCGCAAAAAACGCAGAAATATAGAGCATGTCGTGAGTTTTACGCAGCGGACTGACGCTGCGCAAAACTCACGGACTGTCTGCACTGCCCCATAGCCTAATATTTGTGTGTACGACACGCGTTAAAAGCACGCGCATCGCACGCGCGTATATTACGTTCGTCTAAATTATGCCTAACTAATACTCTGCAGTCCACAACTCCATTTCATTGTCAATAATACTCTTCATACTCATTATCGCAGTCAGAAAAATGGAAACCTGCCGGAATGGTGACGAATGGAAACCATTAGCAATTTTTCCGTCACCATTGATAGCTGTGGTTTCAGTTTGACTTTCAGTTGCGGCTTTCACCCGACAGAAACCTCCGACGGAACCCCGGAACGGAAAGCCAACGCTGATGTGAACAGGCCCTAAGCGTTATAATGAGTATTGAATGGTTTTCAATGTTATTATTATTTGTTTATTATTGTTTAACCCCTTAATGACCAGCCTATTTTGGACCTTAATGACCAAGCTATTTTTTACGTTTTTCAATCGTCGCATTCCAAGAGCTATAACCTTTTTATTTTTGCGTCGACATAGCTTTATAAGGTCTTGTTTTTTGCGGGACAAGTTGTATTTTTTAATAGCACCATTTTTAGGTACATATTATTTATTGATTAACTTTTATTAACTTTTTTTTGGGGGGGGAATAGAAAAAAATCTGAAATTTCGCCACTTTTTTGCATCCTAAATCTACGCCGTTTACCGTGTGATATAAATAACACAATAACTTTATTCAGCGGGTTGTTACGCTTGCAACGATACCAAATTTGTATAATTTTTGTATGTTTTACTACTTTTACACAATAAAAACGCTTTCTTTTCTAAATTATTTGTTTTTGTGTCTTTATATTTGAAGAGCCGTAACGTTTTTATTTTTTCGCCGATGCGGTTGTATGAGGGCTTTTTTTTGCGGGACGACTTGTAGTTTTTATTGGTACCATTTTGGAGTAGATGCGACTTTTTGATCACTTTTTATCACATTTTTTTAAAGTCAGTATTCACAGAAAACAGCAATTTTTCCATAGTTTTTTATTAATTTTTTTACGGCGTTCACCGTGCGGGTTAAATAATGTAATAGATTTATAGTCGGGGTCATTACGGACGTGGCGATGCCAAATATGTGTAACTTTTTAACTTTATTTTGTTTTTTTAATAGTAAAGCAGTTTGTAAGGGGAAAAGATGGGGTTTTTCATTTTTTTTTTTAAATTTTTTTCATTAACTTTATTAAACTTTTTTTTCACTTTTTTACTAGTCCCATTAGGGGACTATAATATGCAATTCTGTGATCGCATTTATAATACACTGCAATACTTTTGTATTGCAGTGTATTACTGCCTGTCCGTTTAACACGGACAGGCATCTGCTAGGTCATGCCTGCGGCATGATCTAGCAGGCATTCACTCCAGGCAGACCTGGGGGCCTTTATTAGACCCCCGGCTGCCATTAGAGACACAGACACTCGGCGATCGTATCGCCGGGTGTCGGTGGGAGAGAGAGGGAGCTCCCTCCCTCTCTCCAAAACAACTCAGATGCGGTGCTAGCTATTGAGCACCGCATCTGAGGGGTTAAACGGGTGAGATCGATACTAATATCGATCTCACACGGCAGAGCAGGGACGCTCCCAGCCCTCAGCTGCCTCTAGCAGCTGAGAGCAGGGAGATTTGACAGCTCCCTGCTCTGTTTACTTATTCCGATGCCGCGACGTAAAAAGTCTATGGCATCGGAATAAGGCCCGTTAGTGACCGACGTAGAAACACGATGGGCCGGTCACTAACGAGTTAAGTAATAAATAATGAGAGTATTATTTATTTATTTATGGTTAATTGATTTAACTAACTCTTTCATTTATTTCTTAATAAAATGGCTGCTGTGGCCAATTTATCCAAACCCTCGGTGTCGAGTCTTCTTGATATGAAAGTGTGTGTAAAGACTGTTTAACAAATATTAGGTAAGTGTAATTTACATACACACACACTACTCGACTTACCCCAAGTCACGCACACGGACATGAAATGTAGCCTCGTCTGAATGTAGCCTTAGGGCATGTTCAGACGTGGCAGAATGTTTCCGCTACAAATGTTGGTGCAGATTTGGGGCAATTATGCAACGAATCTGCACCAACATTTGCATATTTGACAGGTAATTCAGACGTTGCAGAAAAGACAGCGGACTTGCCACAGATTTCAGTTTTTGCATTGCAAAGGCTGAAATACGCAGTGAGATTCCGCTTCTTCTCCGCAACAGACAGTGCATGCTGCGGACTGAAAATTCTGCACCGCAGCCTAAGGTCCGCAGCGGAGTTTTCTGCAACGTCTGAACTAACTTGCCTAAAAATGTATAGAAACAAATGTAAAAAACGGCCGCTTCAGAATTCCACAGCAATTCCGCCACGTCTGAATGTGCCCTTAAGGCTTGTCCACATGTAACGGAATTGCGGCAGAATATTTCTGCAGCATTTCCGCTTAAACTAGCAGACAATCCGTTGAGGAAAAACTGTACAATTTCCTGCATTTTTTACTGCAGAAAATCCTGCAGATTTGTAGGCTCTTTTCCCAAGCCTGTGTGATGGTGACATCTCCTCTGAAAATCGCAGGAATTCAGTCCACTTTCCGCAGCAGGAATTGACATGCTGCGGAACTAAAAATACGCACCACAGGTGAATTTCAGGACTGAAATTTTACGCTGCGTGTGGATGACATTTGCACATTCACACCCACTTTGCTGCTACTTTATTCTGCTGCGTATGTTCAGTCCGCAATCCCGGACGGACAATACGCAGCAATTCCGTTACGTGGGGACAAGCCCATACTAATACTCTTCTTACTCTGCAGAGCACAGTTCCATAACATTGTTCCCCAGCTCCACACAATGTTCTGTTGGATCTTTTATGCTGCCAAAAAAATGGTCGCTTGTCGGCTACACAATTCCCTTTGTAAACAGGGGATTTTCTGCCAACAAGATGCAAATTTATGGGGAAGAACGATTGCATTAACGCTTATTCATCTCCTTACATTCCTATAATTTGCTCCATTTAATTGGAGCAAACGAGCGCAGATGCGACATGCTGCGTTCTAGTTTACCGAGCAGAATATCTTCTCGTGTAAAAGGGCCCTTAGAGTGAAATTACATGGCCAGACATGGCCAGTGTAGACGAGTGCCGATCAACGAGACCGCTCGTTTGCTCCTTTCACAAGGAGCTAGTATGGGGACGAGCACTCATTACTACGATCGCTAACCTGCATACATTTCTGTCATGTCAGCAGCGCGTCTCCCTGTTTACACAGGGAGATGTGCTGCCGACAACGATAATAATTTCAGCATTTAAAACTATACAATCAGCCAATGAACGAGTGTTTGTTCGTTCATCGGCTGATTGTATAGTTTTAAATGCTGAAATTATTATCGGGAACAAACGTTCTGTGAACGCTCATTTGCTCGATAATTGGCCGCTGTAAAAAGGCCCGTTGTTACATTTAACCCCTTAGTGATCACCAATACGCCTTTTCACGTGAGTCACTAAGGGGCCTTAGGCTAGGCCGCCGCGTTTTCAAGGCGGCCCAGTCTAAGCCCTGAACGGGTGCTCCGTGCAGGCTGGAGTTGGGGCTCTGCTGTCTGATGACAGCAGGGCTCCTGCTCCAATGCCCGCGATCGAAGTTTACTTCGATCGTGGCCGTTAAACCCGTTAAATGCCGCTGTCAATATCGACCGCTGCATTTAACTTGTTTACAGAGTGAGGGAGTTCCTTCTGTCACCCATCGGCGCCCTGCACATTCAATTGTGGGTCTCCGATGGGGTGTCATGGCAGCCAGGGGCCTGATAAAGGCCCCCAGGTCTGCCCGCGGCATATGCCTATTAGGACGTGCCGGAGGCATGTCCTAATAGATTGCCTGTCAGATTTACACTGACAGGCAATAATGCTTTGGTATACTAAGTATACCAAAGCATTATAGCAGCGATCTGAAGATCGCGCAGTAAAGTCCCCTAGTAGGACTAAAAAAATAAGTAATTAATGTGAAATAAAGATTGTTAATAAAAAAAAATTCCATAAAAAGAGGTTTTATTTAATAAAAGTGTAAAAAATAAAAAAAAGTACACATATATGGTATCGCCACAACCGTAATGACTCAATTAATAAAGTTAATGTGTAATTTAAACCGCAAGGTGAACACCGTATAAAAGAAACGCAAAAAACAATGGCAAAATTGCTATTTTTTCCATCGCTCCCCAAAAATTCACAATAAAAATTAATCAATAAGTCCCATGTATCCCAAAACAGTAGCAATCAAAACTACATCTCGTCCCACAAAAAAACAAGCCCAAAAAATCACTACATTGACGGAAAAAGGAAAAAATTACGGCTCTTGGAAAGCGACGATGCAAAAACAAATAATTTTAGTTCAAAAGGGTTTTTATTGTGCAAAAGTCGTAAAACATAAAAAAAACTCTACATATGTGGTATCGCCGTAATCGTACCGACCCATAGAATAAAGATAATGTGTTATTTACACCGCACAGTGAACGGCGTCAATTTAAAACGCATAGAACTATGGTGGAATTTCAGGGTTTTTTTTTCTAATCCCCCCCAAAAAAAAGTTAATAAAAGTTAATCAAAAAATTACACGTACCCTAAAATGGTGCCATTAAAAAGTACAACTAATCCCGCAAAAAAATAAGTCCTCATACAGCTATGTCGACGGAAAATTAAAAACGTTATAGCTCTTTGAATGCGACTATAGAAAACGAATAAAATAGCTTGGTCATTAGGGCCTAAAATAGGCTGGTCACTAAGGGGTTAAGCTCAGGATCAGTCCACTGACATTCTAATGTTTATGATACCTAGCAGAAATTTAAGCCTCAGTCTACTACTGGGTGACATAAACATTAGATCCGACCACCTGGATTTTTACTTGCGTCTCCCAAGATAAAGGTGCTGACAGCCACTCCTTCGCTCTCATTTAAATATCTGGCACATGATATGAACCTAATATGTATGTTAAAGAGGCTCTGTCACCAGATTTTGCAACCCCTATCTGCTATTGCAGCAGATCGGCGCTGCAATGTAGATTACAGTAACGTTTTTATTTTTTAAAAACGAGCATTTTTGGCCAAGTTATGACCATTTTTGTATTTATGCAAATGAGGCTTGCTAAAGTCCAAGTGGGCGTGTTTACAGTAAAAGTCCAAGTGGGCGTGTATTATGTGCGTACATCGGGGCGTTTTTACTACTTTTACTAGCTGGGCTTTCTGACGAGAAGTATCATCCACTTCTCTTCACAACGCCCAGCTTCTGGCAGTGCAGACACAGCCGTGTTCTCGAGAGATCACGCTGTGACGTCACTCACAGGTCCTGCATCGTGTCAGACGAGCGAGGACACATCGGCACCAGAGGCTACAGTTGATTCTGCAGCAGCATCAGCGTTTGCAGGTAAGTCGATGTAGCTACTTACCTGCAAACGCTGATGCTGCTGCAGAATCAACTGTAGCCTCTGGTGCCGATGTGGCCGACACGATGCAGGACCTGGGGCAGGAAGTGAGTGACGTCACAGCGTGATCTCTCGAGAACACGGCTGTGTCTGCACTGCCAGAAGCTGGGCGTTCTGAAGAGAAGTGGATGATACTTCTCGTCAGAACGCCCAGCTAGTAAAAGTAGTAAAAACGCCCCGATGTACGCACATAATACACGCCCAGTTGGACTTTTACTTTAAACACGCCCACTTGGACTTTTGCAAGCCTCATTTGCATAAATACAAAAATGGTCATAACTTGGCCAAAAATGCTCGTTTTAAAAAAAGAAAAACGTTACTCTTATCTACATTGCAGCGCCGATCTGCTGCAATAGCAGATAGGGGTTGCAAAATCTGGTGACAGAGCCTCTTTAATAGGGGCGTCAGGGCTGACAGACAACCAGCTATCTCATGCCTGTATTCAGCTTTATTTACAATCGTAGGCCTCCTGCACACAGCAAGGCTGTAAAAGTTGAATTACCGACCCGTAGGCACTCTGTATACTGCCATATGATGCACTTGTGAGGAATACCTCGGTAAGACGGCATGTGTTGGAACATGTCACCTCTATATGCCTCCATATAAAATCAGAGGCAAGTTCTAGGAAAATGTTTCCGTCCAAAACCGCAATCGCCGCAAAACGACTTTAATTTCCAATAAGAAATCATGAGCAACAATACAGGGCCTGACATTTTCCCCCATCCCTGGAGAGAAAACCTTCCATATTGTGAAAAATATTCACTCATGTATGACCCTTTCCAACAAGCATTTCCAATTGCAAAAAAATATATACAAATTCAGATTCCTCATTGAATCAGGGGAGAATTGAAGATTAAGCTACGCATAGAGCTGCGCTACTTGGTGAATAAGCGGAGGGTCATGCAGGAAGTTTAATCTCATTACAGCGAGTCCCATCCTTGTTGCCCTGATCCCTAGTGCATTATGGGTTACAGCCATTGTCTGAGGCCTTGGTGGCGGTGATTGCAGGATAATAATGATGTCCCTGGATGTGCAGACGTTCCCATGCTGCTCCTCTGTCTGCTCCGTATGATAATCATCCTGATTAGGTGGAGATCATCCATCATCATCTGGGTTGCCAGGCCTGTTCTCTGTTATATCACCTGCACCCACAGACCCACTAATCTTGTAAAATACAAGGCGACTGAAAGTCGCGATAAAACCGCAGTCGTGATGTCAAATAAATTAATTCCTTTTCGCAAAAGCTCCGAAAGTCATGGTGCATATACTTACATTACTTAGTTACATATGTTTTTGTCATGGTTTTTAGTTGCAGCAAAACCACAATTTTTGCCACAGTTTTGTTGTGTGGTAATTATTGCAGCAGAAACTGCTGCGTGTGCGTATACCCTAAAAATGACTTGAGCACAGCTGATCCAGAGAGAATGCCCGGGTAGATGATTTAAAGGGGTTCTCCAGCCATTTTATATTGATGGCCTATCCTTAGGACATTCGTAGCGGCTGTGCCAGAGATTGAAGCTCTGTGCCATTCACTTGAACAGTTCCTGAACTGAACAGGACTGAGCTTGGCTGAACTGCCTTACGGTATGTTCACACGCAAACGCAAAATATGTCTGAAAACAGCTCCTGAATTTCAGACGTTTTTGCAAGTACTCGCGTTTTTCGCGCCGTCCATTACAGACGTAATTAGAGCTGTTTTTCAATGGAGTCAATGAAAAACGGCTCTAAAAACGTCCAAAGAAGTGACATGCACTTCTTTGACGCGAGCGTCTTTTTACGCGCCGTCTTTTGACAGCGACGCGTAAAATTACACCTCGTCTAAACAGAACATCGTAAAACCCATTGCAAGCAATGGGCAGATGTTTGCAGGCGTAATGGAGCCGTCTTTTCAGGCGTAATTCGAGGCGTAAAACGCCAGAATTACATCTGAAAATAGGTTGTGTGAACATACCTTTATAGTCCCTACAACCCTAAAAATAGCCACTGATTACTATTTTCAAAATTATGCACAATTCCTCAATATTTAAGTTATATTCTTGCGGTCAGTGAATGTAAACATTCTCGTTTATATTCAGGCGCTAAAAAAATGTATCCAGTCTACATTTAATGCTTTTTCTGGCATATGCGATAAACGTAGGCCAGGATGTGAATGGGGCATTAGCAGTTTTTCCTTTCAAGAAGACTCCTGAATGGCAAAACCTGTTAACTTATGTAGTGACAGCCATATTGGTTGTCCCCCAATCTTTCCCGGACATGGACATAACTAAGGACAGCTACGTGGGTGATGCAGAGTAAGCTGGTGTGTAAGCGTCTGTATTAGGCTATGTTCACACTTGCGTCGGAGGATCAGTACCAGAGCTTCCATTGCCAATTTCTTCAGATTTGAGTGGAAGAAAAGTGCTGCATACAGCAAACTATGCACACCGTGTCGGACCCCATTGTAATTCTATGGGTTCCATACTGCGATGTTGGTATCTGTTATATAATGGAACCGGCATGGCGTTGTGGTTTCCGTTATAAACGGAAGCCACGATACAGATGTGAACAGAGCCTTAGATAATAGGTTTGTGGAAATAATGCATCTCTAACTTAGCATATTGATCAAAATTCCATAAATCTATTGCTCCCTGTCATCAGCCTTTTCAAGCTTGGAAGAATACAGGCTATTGCTCCATGTTATCAGCTATATCAGGCTGTGGTAGACTGTAGGGCAGGAGAATACAATCTATTACTCCCTGTTATCAGCAATTTCAGGCTGTGAGAGGCTTTTTACACGGGCCAATGATCGGGCAAACAAGCGTTTTTATAGGAACGTGTAAACAGGGCAACGATCAGCAGATGAACGAGCAAACGCTTGTTCATCGGCTGATCATATTGTTTATACTGCAAGAAATATTATTGTTGTCAGCAGCACATCTGCCTGTGTAAACAGGGGGACGCGCTGCCGTCATGATAATAATGTATGGGGACGAGCGATTGGAGTAATGATCATAGCTTCTTTTGAAAGGAGCAAACGAGTGCCGATCAACGAGCGGCCTAGTTTTTCAGCGCTCATTTTCACAGACCATATTGGGCCATGTGAGAGGCCTCATGCAGACGACTGTAGCCATGTGCACGGCCGTGATTTTAGGGTCGGCCGGCCAGCCGCGGACTGTCACCCGCGAGCCGCCCGCAAATTGCGGGCCGTGCACATGGCCGCGTCCTTTATTTTCTATGAGCCTGGGCCATGCATGGACCATGGAAACCACGGTCGTGTGCATGGGCCCCTTAGAAATGAATGGGGCCGCAATTCTCCCTTGGATTTTCGAGGGAATTGCGGCCGCAAAAGCACGTTCGTGTGCATGGGGCCTTAGGGCTTATTTACACGAGCGTGTTAAACGTCCGTGGGACAGCCGTTGAAACAGCGGCCGTCCCACGGACAAATGTAATTCAATGTGGCTTTTCACACCGCCGTTGTTTCAACGGACCGTGTGAAAGGTCCGTGCGAAAATAGGACATGTCCGTTCTTTTCACACATCACGCATCCCTATGTAGACTCTCCACTATGGGGGATGAATGACATCGCATCCCTCAGCGCTGAGCACGGATGCACCTCGGACGTAAAAAAACTGCAGTTTTTCACGTCCGAGATGCGCAGCGCTCATGTAAATAAGGCCTTAGTGTAGGACAGGAGAATACAATCTATTCAGGCTGGGGAAAGGCTGACTGTAGTGTTCGCCAGTGAGATAGGTGACAGATGTGGAGAAACCTCCCTGCCCTATGGCCACTACTGTGTGTCATATAGCTCCAGTCCTGAAAACCCCCAGAAACCTGTTGCATAAAGATAGAGGTGAAGCTCTTGGCCCCCCACCTAAACTGAGGCATACACATTAGATAGCTGTCGGCGGAAATCTTGTTCAGCTTAAGGGTATGTGCACACAAAAAATCAAAAACATCTGAAAATACGGAGCTGTTTTCAAGGGAAATCAGCTCCTGATTTACAGCCTTTTTTTATTTAAAGTCGCGTTTTTCGTAGCGTTTTTTACGGCCGTTTTTGGAGTTGTTTTTCTATAGAGTCTATGAAAAACGGCTCCAAAAACATCTGAAGAAGTGAGATGCATGTCTTTTTCGCGGCCGTTTTTTTACATGGCCGTTTTTCAAAACGGCTGCGTAAAAAATGCGCCGTCGGATCAGAACGCTGTTTTTCCCATTGAAAACAATGGACAGATGTTTGGAGGCATTGTGCTTCCGATTTTCTTTGCCCGTTTTTCGGAAATAGCCCGTGTGAACATACGCTAGCAGTATCTCTCCTGACCCCACCAGAAAACATGCACACACGGCAACTTAACAACTTTCAAGAATTGTTTTTAGGAAGATGTAAAGTTGTTGGAACAATAGTCCCACCCAGGAAATACTTGACCAGTTTACGGGCTACCTTGCTCAATACATAACAACTAATAACCATTTTATCAATAATACACAGGCACCTGAATGCGGTATAAATTTTGGCCAAGGCTATTTATTAAATTGTAAACCAATTGTACTTGCGTACAAAAAAACGTTAGCCAGCCATATCAACCGTATAAAATTTGTTAACATAAATAAACATGTAAATTAAATAACATACCGGAAGGGGTTCGTCATCATGCCCCAACCAGTTTTACCAACTGAGTGAGCATGCGCTCAGACTCCCCCCCCATTTCCAGCCTAAAAGCACCCCCCAGGCTGACTACCCCCGCCAAGAGCCAGTCGTATGACACCTCATGCCGGCTGCGCTCCCCCACCAACAGCCAAGGCCTCTTCCAGGCCGTTTTGCAGGCCCACATTGAAGATATCTAATCTAATTTCCGTCCGATGAACCCCATCTGAACAGAACCAACCCGTCGCCACAACTTCCAATAGGCGGTGACGCACCACCACACCCCCGAGGAGACTAATAATGGCTGCCATCTCCTTGTTGACTTTGCCTCGGGACCTAGCCAATGCTAATGGGTCCCTGGTGTGTAGCCACACTAACCTCGGCACCATCTCTGACCAGATCAACCGTACACCTGTCAAGATACCCAGTAGGCGAACAACATCCCTCTTCATCGCCTTCAATAAGTCTGGCTGAGACAGTTTTCCGAGGTCATTGCCTCCCACGTGCAGCACCAATATCTTCGGAACTTGAACCAACCGGGACAGGCGGACCACTTCCAACACCAGAGTGTCCCACCGAAGACCTCTGAAGCCGAACCACCGTAGCTCCAAATGATCCATCAAAAAACCGAGCTGTTCACCATTTCTCCTCACCCCAACTTTCCGATGTGCCCAGTAAATGTACGAGTGTCCAACGATCCATGCCCCTACAGGACATGAGGCTGCGGAGAGATATACCAACCAACAAACCGTCAGCCCTACAGCGAGAAAATAAACAAAAAAAAAAACATACTCCCACCATCAACCCCATTCACACGTCAGGCACCCACACTCGCCCTGGGAGTACATACCTCTTATAGGCCCCCGACTTCCAACGACCAATTCCCTTCACTCTCTCCACACTCAAACCAAAAATCGAAATGAATGGGTGCCAAACTCCTTTGCCGCACCTCCTAGAAGACTAATAGCCTTCCGAAGAACCGCCAAAAATTGGAAGCGGGACAGAAAGGACCTATCAGAATGAACAAAAACAGGTCCCAAACTGACAGGAATCCTGATCTTACGAAAGGAATGAAAAAGAGAAACTGGACAGATCCGTTTATCCGCGATGGCAGACAACGAAACTGACACTCCCTTCCCTCTTGATCCATCTTGGAGACCGTTAGCCAAATGTTCACAGAAACAGAATCCCAATTCACATGCTCAAACAACACTCCCTGTGGCCGAATCTTACTCAAGCTCACCAACTCCCCACCCGAAAAGCCCCGAAGAAGGCCTAAGAAAAAAAAAAATAAGAAAATATCAACCTCGCCCATTACCCCTAACAACTTTGAAATAAGTGCCACTGAAATCGGCCGTCTTGAATCCACTGACTTCCTTTGGAGGTTCAACCCTTTCAGGGCTTGCCATATTCTAAAATTCTTGGATACATCCCGGACAACTTAAAGAGGCTCTGTCACCAGATTTTGCAACCCCTATCTGCTATTGCAGCAGATAGGCGCTGCAATGTAGATTACAGTAACGTTTTTATTTTTAAAAAACTAGCATTTTTGGCCAAGTTATGACCATTTTCGTATTTATGCAAATGAGGTTTGCAAAAGTACAACTGGGTGTGTTGAAAAGTAAAAGTCCAACTGGGCGTGTATTATGTGTGTTACATTGGGGCGTGTTTACTACTTTTACTAGCTGGGCGTTCTGATGAGAAGTATCATCCACTTCCCTTCAGAACGCCCAGCTTCTGGCAGTGCAGATCTGTGACGTCACTCACAGGTCCTGCATCGTGTCGGCACCAGAGGCTACAGTTGATTCTGCAGCTGCATCAGCGTTTGCAGGTAAGTAGCTACATTGATTTACCTGCAAACGCCGATGCTGCTGCAGAATCATCTGTAGCCTCTGGGGCCGATGTGTCCTCGCTCGTCTGACACGATGCAGGACCTGTGAGTGACGACACAGCGTGATCTCTTGAGAACACGGCTGTGTCTGCACTGCCAGAAGCTGGGCGTTGTGAAGAGAAGTGGATGACACTTCTATACACAACGCCCAGCTAGTAAAAGTAGTAAACACGCCCCGATGTACGCACATAATACACGCCCAGTTGTACTTTTACTTTTCAACACGCCCAGTTGTACTTTTGCAAGCCTCATTTGCATAAATACGAAAATGGTCATAACTTGGCCAAAAATGCTCGTTTTTTAAAAATAAAAACGTTACTGTAATCTACATTGCAGCGCCTATCTGCTGCAATAGCAGATAGGGGTTGCAAAATCTGGTGACAGAGCCTCTTTAAACTAAAAAGCTAAAGCATCCAGCCGCTTTCCTATGGCTGATGCGGACACTTCCATGTCCACCAATTGGACCACATAGGCCTCAAGTAGTCCGACCAACGACTCAGGCCGGAAAGATGCAGGCCTCCCTCCAGAAGACATTGCTTCGAACTCCCGCCAAGTCTTTTCATAGCACCTCAAAGTAGACGGTGCCAACGACCTCCGGACCAATTCACCCATCACGGCTTGACAATGTTCCGCAGATTAGCTGGGCAGGCATCACCCATCTCCATGGCTTCCGGAGCCTCCTTCTTAAACCGTGCCCACTGAAAACGGAAAAGAGCATCAGCAGCAACATTCGATACCCCGGGCACATGTGCTGCCCGAAACAACAAATTCAAACGAAGACATTGCAGCACCAACACCCTCAGGAGCCGAACTACAGGATCCGACCCAGCAGAAAACTTGTTAAACGCATGCACCATGCCCATGTTATCTGACAGAAAAACCACCCTCCAATTACAAAATTCCTCCCCCCAGAATGTGAACTGCCACCAATATGGGGAACAACTCCAAAAACGTCAAATTCCTCAATAACGAGGAGCATTCCCATGAAGACGGTCACCTGGCAGCACACCATCTCCTGCCAAGTAATGCTCCAAATCCCACACTAGCAGCCGAATCGGTCTGGAGACCCAACTCCACAGAATCAACCAAACCCGACTGAAAAACTGAAACACCATTAAAGGATGCCAAGAACGAGTCCCACACCTCCAGATCCTCTTGATGTTCCCTTGTCACTCTGATGAAATGGTGCGGTTCGGAAATACCTGCCGTGACCCTGCTCAAGCGCCTGCTAAAGATCCTTCCCATAGGAATAATCCTGCACCCAAAATTTTACTTCCCGAATACTGATTGTAACTCCTGAAGTCTAATTTTCTTCAAACTCCCGAGCCGACCGATCGCCGCCCTCGGGTCTTCCAACTTCTCTGCTGGTAAACGGCAGATCCCTTTACTCGAGTCAATCTCTAAACCTAGGAATTTTAGGCAGGCCATGGGGCCCACTGTCTTGTCCATTGCCATAGGAATACCAAACTCCTTTGCCACGTTCAACAAAGTGTCCAGTATGTGCCGGCAAACCTGAGACCCAGCCGGGCCCACGCACAGGAAGTCGTCCAGGTAGTGTATGATGCTACCAAAACCAGACGACTCCCTAACTACCCACTTCACGAAACAGCTAAAAGCCTCAAAGTAAGAGCATGACAAAGACAAACCCATGGGTAAACAAAGGTCTACAAAATAACTACCGTCAAAAAAGAAGCCAAGGAGATGATGACTATCCGGGTGAATAGGAAGCAGCCGGAAAGCTGCCTCCGCTTTTTCCAATAGGGCCCCCGGACCAGCCTCTCTCACGAGATCCACCGCCCCATCAAAAGAAGCATACGACACAGAAAAAAGTTCCTTGTCTATACTGTCATTCACTGAGAATCCATTCGGAAAGGAGCGATGATGTATCATCCGAAACTTCCCTGGCTCCTTTTTTGGAACAATCCCCAACGGAGAAACATGAAAGTCCGAAATGGGGGGGAAGGAAATGGGGCTCGCCATCCTGTCCCATTCCACTTCCGCTCTGAGTTTAACCTGAACCACCTCTGGAAACTGAATTGCAGATTTCAAATTTGCCGTTATACCGTAACCACCCCTACCCAAGGAAACCGGAGTGGGAAAACCGTTCCCAAAACTGTCCCTCAATAAATTCGCATGTGCCTTATTGCCGTAGCGCTCGAGACACGGCTGCATTGCGCCTAGCTTCACTCGGGTCTTCCCCTTTTTCCAGCAGCATCTCCTGGGCGCTTTCCAAGACGTTTAAAACAGCGGGAGTAGGGGTGTGAACCCCCACACCACGAGCACTCATGCCATGCCGGAACTTACACGACAGACCTGCTTTGCATAGTCCCTCATTAAAGGGCCAACACACACCTTTTTTATTAAGGGCCAGTTGGGCAGATCCTTGCCCCCCGGCCCCTCCGTGAAAGGGAGCAGGTCGCTGAGACATCATCAGCCTCATCCATAATGGCAGATCTTATTGATCCCACCGCACGGCATGGCACGCCGCCAGGCGCTGACTAAACTGCTCGTCAAACCGCCACCATGCCAGACCACCATAGATTTTACAATCCTAAATATATCCTAAATACCCTCAATGTAACAAAATAAAGACGCACAACATTCCTGGAATTTATCCCCCCAAACGCTCGCATAAATACAAAAAGCTCTTAACCAATTCCCAAATGTCTTCGGAATCTTCCTGTACCTACGTTTGCATTCTTCCTCTTTCCGTCTCTTCAACTTCTCGCCCGTATTCGTTTCCTTCGTCTCGGGGGAAATGTTCAAGCGGCAGCAGTGAAAAAAGTTCCACATATTCTCAATCTTCTGTCGTGCCTCGTCCTTCAAATGTGCGCCCAGCGGGCCCAAAAAGGCAAAATAAGAGCCCCTGTGAGCCACATCCGTCACGGGTCCCAAAACCGCCACAGGATGCTCTGCAATCCCCACCTGGGAACCGCCTAACGCTGAACCCGGTGCATCTTCCACTCCAGCCGTACTACCCAGTGGGGAAGAACGCACTGACTCCCGAACTTCCCTCCAAGCCCCTGCTACCTCAACATCATCCTGCTCCACCACCCGGCCCACCTTTGCAGCCAATAAGTCCTTCACATCCACCAGGACCTACAATAAATTCGCCCGCAGAAAAACCTGACTCACCTCCCGATCTTGAAGACGACCCTGCTGCAGCACTGTTCCTCTGCAAAATGGGGCGAGCCCCCTCAGCCTGCTCCACCGCACCCCGATACGTGGACAAGACTCCAGTTGCCCCTTCCATCCAGGAGGATCGTTCCGCACTTCATACCGGTGACAAGGCCTCCCGATCCGACCTAGCTGAACCTCTCCCGCCATCCAACCAACCACGGTATACCTCGGGATCGCGGCGGCGTTCCGACACAGAAGTCTCCTGAAATCCAGACCCTCGTCTTCCCTCAAGAGCTGGCCTCCGATCCCGACTCCGGGTCCTGGACCGCTGAAAAACACTTCCCACCGGCGAGCGGTACGACGGCTCCCGCCGTCCTCGGGACCTATGAGAAAGGTACACCACATCAACCAAACGATCCCGGTCCACCGGAACTAACTGCATCCTCCCCTCGTCCACCGCTAACCTCCTTTCAGGGGCCCCGGCCGTAGCTTCAGGGGCCCAACTGTCATCTTCCATCGCACCTCTCCGACAAGACACTTGTGACAAGGCTGCACTCCCCCGATCCTCCAGCATGCTTCCCCACACCAGTAAACTCCATTAGCAGCTCTGAGGCGTTCACCAAAGTGTTCACCTCCACTTGCCTGCCAGATGCTGATCCCGGGTCCATCCTCTCTCCTGCCAACACCTTCCCGCTGCTCTGCGTCTTCCTCCTGTCACGAGTGGGCGCGCCCCTCTTCCGCCCGCTCATTCGACGAGCGGGGCTTGGACTCATCCGTCTCCGACCAGGCCACACCGGACTGGGGCTTAGCCGGACTGGTAGCCTAGCATTGCGCACCGGTCGTGCACCTACATCCGCCACTGCCTGCATCTCGGACACTTGCTCTGCCAACCAGGCCACTCCCCTCTCTGTGGCTAAGGCCCTCAGGCTGTACAGCAGTTCCTCCATCTTCCAAAAGCACGAGCCCACAGCAACACGTCCTCTTTCTTCACTCGTTTGGCGCTACGTCCCCCTAAATGGTCAAGCCGCTCCTCTCCTGACGTGCCGTTGATCCGGAGCTCCCAGGCCAATTAACAAAAAAACACACTTACCTCCTCACTCCAGATGTTAGATTGAGTGAACAGTACCCCTATTATCACTGCAGTGTGTTCCAAAAACATAGCCTGAGTACCCCCATAAATAGTGCAAGAGTACCTACAATAATACTGCCAATGTTACCCATAAACAGTGCTAGTGTTCCCCTCTTAACACTGCTGGAGTGCTTCGAATAACATAGCCCGAGTGCCCCTACAAATAGTGCAAGAGTACTCACAGTAATACTGCCAATGTGACCCATAAACAGTGCTAGTTACCCTATTGACACTGCCAGAGTGCTTTAAATAACATAGCCCGAGTGCCCCATAAATACAGCATGAGTACCTACAATGTGACCCATAAACACTGCCATAGTGCCATGGTGCGCCATATATAGTACAGGAGTTCCAGAGTGCTCCAAATAACAAAAGCAGAGTGTCCGCACTAAAACTGCCATAGTGCTCTAATAAACAGTGAAAAAGTGCCCGTCTTAGCACTGCCAGAGTGCCCACAGTAAAAAATAAAATAAAAAAAGGTAACACCCTCACCTCCTCATTACACAGCATCCCGCAGGGAGTCATATACCAGCTGCCAACAAGTGGCCTCTCACCTGTCCCAGAACTGGTGTCTATCATCTCTATCAGCAAAGATCAGCGCTGGACACACTTATGACTTGGAGACGATTGGTATAGTAACACGGTATGGTCATATTGCATTTTCTTTTCCGTGATTTAAAAAAACAAAAACGTGGCAAAACAGCTATTTTAGCGCACAGTGTGAATAGATCTCCCCTTTATACAGGCAGTATGTGGCATAGTGAGATATCTCTGCATAACAGGATTATACCACTGTGCATGAGGCCTTGGCAGGATCAGTCCTTGTGCCTCCACACAGAGCACAGTTGTTCCCTAATGTAGCATCAGAGCCCTATAAAGGGTCTAAAAAAATATTTTTAATAAGGCCCCCTGCACACGGCCATGGACAGTTACCCGCATTTGCGGGCTGTGCTCCCATTATAAAGTATGGGAGCACGGTCTGTAAAATAAAAAAATTGGACGTGTCCTATTTTTTGTGGAGCCTTTCTACGGCCTAGACACCTTCCCGTAAGTAAACGGGAAGACGTCCGTGGGCAATAGAAATGAAAGGATAAGTACTTTGATCCGCAATTACGGTCCATAATTGCGGATCAAAATTACGGCCGTGTGTATGGGGCCTAATATACAAAAAAAATATTATAAGTAAATAAAAAACATTTTCCCTTTAACCTCTTCCAGACATTTGACGTGTGCCTACATCATAGGGGTAAGGGAATTATGGAGCGGGCTCACGGGCTGAGCCTGCTCCATACAATGCGGGTTACACATCAAAGTAATGAGAGGGATCGCGTTCGAGCGCGATCCCACTTGTTTAATCCATTAAATGCCACGGTCAATAGCGACCGCGGCATTTAAATAGTTAGAAAGAGGGCAGCGACCCCCTCTAATGGCTGATCAACCCCCCCCCCCACGATTGCTATGGCAGCCCGGGGGCCTAATGAAGATCCCCAGGTCTGCCATCTTTGTGCTCCTTTTTTCCTGTCAGAAAGACGATATACTGCAATACATTAGTATTGCAGTATATTGTGCAAGTGATCCAACGATCGCTGGCTCCCCTAGGGAGACTAATAAAAATCAGTTAAATAAAGGTTTTTTTCTGTACAAAATAGAAAACAATAGTAAAAGTAAAAAAAACAAAAACATTTTCCCCCTGAAGCATTGAAAAAAAATAAAAAATAAACATAATTGGTATCACTGCATTCGTAAAAGTCTGAACTGTTACAATATATAATTATTTAACCCGCACGGTGAAAGCCGTAAAAAAAACAACAAAAAAAAAGAGTAAAACACCAGAATCTCTCTTTTTTGGTTACCGCATCTCCCACAAAAATGTTTATAAAAAGTTATCAAAACCTCGCAAGTACCCCAAAAAGGAACAATTGAAAACTACAGCTTATCCCTCCAAAAATATGCCCTCATACCGCTCTATCCACAGAAAAATAAGAATTTAGAATGTGGCGACTCAAAACTATTTTTTTATTTTTTTAGATGAATCATTTTTATTTGTGGTAAAACACAAAAAAAATATAAATTTGGTATCGCCGTAATCGTAGCAACCCGCAGAGTGAAGTTACCATGTCAATTTTACCACACAGTGAACGACGTAAAAGCAAAACATGAAAGTATTTTTTGTCCGTTTTTCACTACATAGTACAATAAATGGTGCCAATAAAAACTACAGCTCGGCAGTGCAGGAGTTAAAAGGGTATTCCTGGTATAAACAAAATATTTTGCCCAAAATGCTAAATTGATAAACTTCTCAATACACCGCTCCCTGACTGTCGCACGTTTACACGGCGGCGTGATGATCGCCACGTGAGCGGGATGACTAATTATGGGCCGCTGCAGTGACGTGTCGACCATAGTGACATCATTATCGAAGGCCATGACAACCCGGCGCACTCACGTTCCAAAGGACGACACGTTACCACATATACAGAGATGCGGGACCCGGACAGCAACAACCAAACAAAGATGACGTATTCTAAAATTAGGTATTCTTAGAAGGGGACTATTTGTGGATTTCGGGCAGAAAGACATTTTTTGCTTGCCCCTTAAATTAATGCTGCGGTCACATCTGGCATAGCAGGGGTTAATGTCAGTGACAGCTGGCAGTGCAGGAGTTAAAGGTACAGTCACAGCTGGCAGTGCAGGGGTTAATGTTGCAGTCACAGCTGGCAGTGCAGGGGTTAATGCTGCAGTCATAACTGTCAGAACAGGGGTTAATGCAGCAGTCACAGCTGGCTGTGCATGGGTTAATGTAGCAGTCACGCCTGGCAGAACAGTTAGAGCTGTCAGTGAAGGGGTTAATGATGCTGGCAGTGGAGGGGTTAATTCTGCAAGGTGAGAGTGGCAGTCAGGGCCGGGAGGGGGCAGTTTTGCAGTGACATCCCTGCCCACCAATGGCAATGAAGCCCTGAGCACCAATCAGAGGGCCGGTCCTGCCTGAGGGGCGTGGTTTTGTGGGAGGGGTGGGCAGGGGAAGCACAATCAGCTGGCAGCAGCAGGCAGGATCAGTGAGTATGCAGAGGGCAGTGTATAGGGCATTATCTGCTTACCCCCTCCACTCAGCTGCCCGTCACCCCCTCTCCCCTTCACTTCCCTCTCCCTGCCCCACAATCAGCTGCCCCTGGCACTCACACTGACAGCAGAGCTCTCTCCCTGCACAGCCCCCTCCTCACCCTGCTCCCTGCCCCCTCCAGCTTCTCTTCCCTGGAAAAGTTTGGGGTAAGTCTGGTTGTTTTGCTTGTCTCTGGCAGGGGAGGGGGATTTTCTGGGGGCAGTTCCCCCGCCTCCTGGGATTTGGGAGGGGGTTCAGCAGGGGAAGTGGATGAGTCAGTGTTGTGCTGTGTGCTGCTATGTACTTTGACGTGCATCTCCTTTCTGGGCCTTGACCTAAAGGCTTGCAATCTAATGTTCTTTATTACCCTCTGATTTAGATTCTGAATGGGGAACTGTATTGTACTTGTTTAATATTTTTTCTGCCAGAGGACAGTGACAGGTCTGTGATGCCAGCTGCTGATGCCAGCCTCCCATAAAGAGTGATGTATACTATATTATAACATACAGGAGACCTCACCTCCCCATCCCAAGGAAAGTGCTGCCCTAGTCTATATACAAGTAGCTGCCGCTCCTATATACCTCTATAGGCAGAGGTGTGGGAAATGCCCGGGAGAGTGCAATGATGTGACCAAGCTGGAGGGCATTAAATGAGGCGCAGCCACATATACCCTCTGTATAATATCTGAAATACATAGTCTGAGGTGCCACAGACCGGGAGCAGAGACTCTGACACCGCCATATGGAATATCCATATAGTCTATGTAATAGTATATGGTACCAGTAGAGACCACATGTATGCCCTGCAGCAGGTAGGTGACACAAAGACACACCCATATATATATATACACAGAGACTTCATATATGGTGATCTCTTCATAACAGCTGCTTATACAGAAGACCCCTACATGTGCAGCTCTGTCCTTGCCAGGGCTCCCCAGACAAGACGCTGGCACCTCCATATACCACCGGACGCAGCACCCAGAACCTGTTCCCATAGGGGCTTACACTCGTGTTTCCCAGACAATCATTTTCACATTCTTCTCAGGATGTTTTTGGAGAGTGGGGTAAAAAAATGAAGTATTTGGGGGAAACCCAGGGAGAATATATAAAATCTATGTAGATGTGGCCCCTTGTCAGATTCACCCCAGTGCTGTAAGGTTACATGGCACATTTGCCAGTATGACGGCATGCAGCACCTGTCCAAAGAAATGTGTTGTGTGATAGACATGGCACTACTCAAAAGTTGCACCTTATAGAACTCACACATTTTTCCAATCGCTTTTTTGGGGGAAAGGAAGACGAGGCCTGTGACTGCTCCGCAATGGTGGGTAAAAGTTTTCATTGATTACACCCACATAGCCCCGCCCCTTGCGCTACGATTCAGTAGGACAAGGGCATAGTTAAGCAGGGATACATCTTTCACTCCCTGGGAGAAGCTGGATGATAACGATTGTGGGATCTGGGGTAGGCGGCCATAGTGGTTGTCAGCCAGCTTTCCCAAAAACATTTATATTCGATTGTCAAAAGTCAGGAACCCCTTAAAGGGACCCTCCGGTCCTGGGACAACATAAAGGGTAACTAAACGTTCAACAAACTTCTGACATGTCTTGAGCACTGAGACCCCCACCAATCGCTAAAACGAAGCGGCAGGAGCACTGAGGCCCCCACCAATTGCTAAAACGAAGCGGCAGGAGCACTGAGGCCCCCACCAATCGCTAAAACGAAGCGGCAGGAGCGTTTGTGTGAGCGCTGAGCCGCTTGGTTTCTGACGGCTGGGAAATCGATGTAGCGGTGTACGTGCTCAATAGAAAGTCTATGAGCCCATACACCGCCACATCGGTTTTCCGGAAAAAGCCGAACAGAAACCAAGCGGCTCAGCGCTCACACGACTGCTCCTGCCGCTTCGTTTTAGCGATTGGTGGGGGTCTCAGTGCTCGGACCCCCACCAATCAATACTTCTGGCATGTCACTATGAGGTTTGTTGAACGTTTAATTACCCTTTAAATATGATGGTGTATATGGAGTTATATTACCAGGTGCCCTCCAGTTGGGCCTTTCTGCCGTGGATCCGCCGCTTTAGGGTCCCCTCTGTGCTGTCCCAAAATGGCTGCAGCGCTTCTTAGACTACGAGACTGAGACACTCCCACTATTCTCGGATTGGGCAGAGCTACCCACATGAGCAGTTCTATCCAATCCGTGAACAGAGGGAGTGTCTTAGAATCAGTCTGGGATGCGCTGTGACCATTTTGAGACAACACAGTGTGGACCCTAAAATGACGTGTCCCCGGCAGAGGGGCCCAACTGGAGGGCACCAGGTAATATAACTCCATATAACCCATCACATTGATAACTTTGTCCTGAGACTGATGGGACGCATTAGGGACACTACGATTCTTTTCTCCTTTTTTTCATCCTCACATTCCAAAAGCTATATTTTTTTATTTTTTTTCGTCAACGTAGCCGTATGAGGGCTTTTCTTTGTTGCGGGATGAGTTGTATATTTTAATGGCATCATTTTGGGGTACATATAATATGTTGAACAACTTTTATAAAGTTTTTATGGGGCGTAATGGGGAAAAACCCAATTCTGCTCTGTTATTTTGTTGTTCTGATTTTGCAGCGTTCACCGTACACTATAAATGATGCGGTTTTTGTTCTGCTGGTCATTGCGATTACGACAATACCAAATATCTAGTGTGTTTTATTTTTAATCTTGTTCTACTTTCACACTATAAAAGCACTTTGGGGCAGGTTTACTATTATTGTTGTTGTGCCAGAATTCTGGCCTAAGTTGCGTTCTTTTTTGCGCAAATCAATTCAGACAATGTATTATTGATTTGCGCCAAAAAGAACAGATGTTCGCGCCTCAAGAGACTATTTTGAAAAGGGGAGTGGCTTGGCAAAGGGGCATGGCTTAAATGTACCAAAATCTTGGCGTAAAAAATTGGCGTAACCTAAGCCAACCAAGAGTTGGTCTAAGTAATAGAAAAGTGTCTAAGAAAAAGCTCCAAATGTATCCCGCCGCATGCACCACTGATTAATTTGGCGCCTCTTGTGATTGTCTTGTCAGACCCTTTTTTTAAAAAAAAATGTATTCATAATTTGTTTTTGGATCGCTACATTCTGAGAGCCATAACTTTGTTTTTTCCCTGTGATAGTTTCAGGAGGGCCTATTTTGGGGTACGTATGACCTTGTTAGGCATCTGGCTGCCATGGCAACCCATTGGCACCCCACGATCACGTCACATCTCCTTCCCCTATAAAACCCCTTAGGGTGCAGCAGGATCTAAGGGATTAAACGGCCGCTATCGGCGTTATCTCAGATCCCGGCTGTTAGAGCCAGATGTTGGTTGTGTAATACAGCCCGCAACCACAAGTGATGGCGCACACACAGCTCTTGTGCCCGCACCATCACTGCGCCTTAATGGGAAGGTGGCGGGAACTAACCACTCAACACCATGTACAAGTGCAGGGCAGGAAGTCGTTAAAGGGTAAGTCCACTATTTTCCTTAGTTGTTAAAGCGGTTTTCCGGAACCACATAACTTTTTCCTTCCCTCTGCCTTGTAAACATTCACGTTTTCTCCCTCCACGCTTCCTGAGTGGGCAGGTTCTTCTTGTGATGTAAGAGCTGTTCTGTACGTTCTGACCGATTCCCCTCTCGTTGCCGCAGCTCCCTCTCGAAGGCTTTATTTACACGAGTGATGCGCATCTCGGACGTGAAAAACTGCAGTTTTTCACGTCCAAGATGCATCCGTGCTCTGCGCTGCGGGACGCGATGTCTCGCATCCCCCATAGATGAGTCTATCGAGGGATGCGTGACGCGCGAAAAAATAGGACATGTCCTATTTTCTCACAGACCCTTCACACGGTCCGTTGAAGGGACGGCCGTTGTTTCAATGGCCGTCACACGGACGTTTTACACGCTCGTGTAAATAAGGCCTTAGGGTAAGGCCACACGGTGCGCCGTTGACGTGGTTTTGCTGCGTTTGAAAACTGCATGCGTTTTTTCTCTCTAAGTGTATGGTCACACTACCTATTTTCAGACGTAATTCAGGCGTTTGACGCCTCGAATTACACTTGAAAAGACAGCTCCATTACGTCTGCAAACATCTGCCCCGAGGTGTCATTTTACGCGTCACTGTCAAAAGACGGCGCGTAAAATGATGGCTCGTCAAAAGAAGTGCAGGTCATGTCTTGGGACGTTTTTGGAGCCATTTTTCATAGACTATTGAAAACAGCCGTAAAAAACACAGCGAAAAACGCAAGTTGGTCAAAAAACGTCTGAAAATCAGGAGCTGGTTTCCCTTGAAAACAGCTCCGTATATTCAGACGTTTTAAGCGTGTGAACATACCCTTATGCTGCAGTTCTGTAGCGTTTTTAACCCCTTCCCGCCGCAGCCATTTTTCAGATTTTAATTTTCGGTTTTTTTCCTCCCCACCTTCCAAAGGCCATAACTTCTTTATTTTTCCGTCTATATAGTCCTATGTGGGCTTGATTTTTGCAGGAGGAGTTGTAGCACCATTTATTGTGCCATATAATGTACTAGGAAACGGGAAAAAAATTATTTGTGGGGTAGAAAATGAAAAAACAGCGATTCCTCCATTTGTTTTTTGCGCTTAATTTTTACGGAATTCACTGTGCAATTAAAACAACATGTTAACTTTATTCTGTGGGTCAATACGATTACAGCGATACCAAACATATATAGTTTTTTCTATATTTTACTACTTTTAGGCCTGATTCACACGAATGTGTTAAACGTCCGTGTGACGGCCGTTGAAACAGCGGCTGTCCCACGGACCTATGTAATTCAATGTGGCTGTTCACACAGCCGTTGTTTGAACGGACCGTGTGAAGGGTCTGTGCAAAAATAGGACATGTCCGTTCTTTTCACGCATCACGCATCCCTCCATAGACTCTCAACTGTGGGGGATGCGAGACATCGCCACCTATGATGCGCGGCTGCATGATTTTCGGGCAGCCGCCATTATTATGACACTCCGTTTGGATGTTTGTAAACTCAAAAGCACGTGGTGCTTTTCTGTTTACATTCATCCTTTTCACAGCTGTTGCGCGAATCACGCTGTTCGCACGGAAGAGCTTCCGTGTGACATGCGTGGTTTTCACGCACCCATTGACTTCAATGGGTGCGTGATGCGCGAACAACGCACAAATATAGAACAGGTCGTGAGTTTTTCGCAGCGGACTCATGCGGCGTAAAAATCACGCACCTGTCTGCACGGCCCCATAGACGAATATAGGTCTGTGCGACGCGCGTGAAAATTACGCGCGCTGCACGGACGTATAACACGCTCGTGTAAACGAGCCCGGAGTCTCACACACACTGCAGCTGCATACCCCTCCTCTTCCCTGTCCTATATTTACTGTTTTACACTGGATTGAATTTTTGGGTTACTGAGAAGACTTGTGAAATTGAACCTATTCCCTCCTTAGCCAATTTTTGGCTTTTCATTTTCGTTTTTACCTTACCGCCTTTAAAAAGCCGTAACTTTTTTTATTTTTCGATAAAGCCATGTAAGGGCTTTTTTTTTTTATTTTTTTATTTCTGTGGGACGAATTGTAGTTTTTCATGGCAGCATTTAATGTACCCTGTAATGTACTGGGGGAAAAAATTATTGTGGGGGGGAAACTGTAAAAAACCGACTCCGCCATTTGTTTTTTTGGGTTTCGTTTTTACATTGTACATTGTGCGGTAAAAGCGGCATGTTAAATTTATTCTACGGGTTGATGCAATTACGGCGATACCACATTTCTACATTTTTTTTAATGTTTTACTACTTTTACAAAGAAAAAACTTTGTTAAAAAAAATAATTTTGTCTTGAAAGCCATCTTTTTTTTTTTTTTTTATTCTGTCGATTGAGCGGTATGGGGGCTTATTTTATAGCGGGGCGAGCTGCCATTTTAATTGGTATAATTTTGTGGTACATGTGACAATTTCTATTTAATTTTTTTGAGGAGCTAAGGTGAAATTTTTTTTTTTTTTTTTTTTTTACAGCGGTCGCCGTGCGGCTTAAATAATACTGTATTGTAATGTTTCTGACTTTTATGGATGCGGTGATACCAGTTATGTTAATTTTTTTCCTTTAACAATACTGGGGAAAAAGGTTTTATTTTTGTCACGTCGGAAAGGGGACATCCCCCTGTTTCTAACCCCTTAGATGTTGCGGCATCTAAGGGGTTAAACCGGCGGAATCAAACTTCTTTAATTCTGCCCATTGCGCAGAGGTATCGGCTTGTAACATACAGCGAACACGCACTCAGTATGGAGCAAGATTGGCCTGTGAGCCCGCTCCGTGCAACCCCTTAACACCTGTCACGTACGGTTACATGATACTGCGTTAAGGGGCAGATTTACTAAGAATGGCGTTTCATACGCCAATCTTAGCTATCTGCCACGCTCGAGTAAAATACAATGGAATTATTAGGCTATGTTCACACAGAGCTTTTTGACGTTTTTTTTACGCAGAAACCGCGCCGAAAAACTTGTCAAAAACGGCCCGAAAATGCCTCCCATTGATTTCAATGGGAGGCGGAGGCGTCTTTTTCCCGCGAGCGGTAAAACAGTCTCGCGGGAAAAAGAAGGGACATGCTCTATCTTCGGGCGTTTTACGCCTCTGACCTCCCATTGACATCAATGGGAGGAAGAGAAAGCGTATTTCGTGGCGTTTTATGCCCACGGCGCTCAATGGCTGAAAATCAGCGTGCAGGGATAGGAAAATCTGCCCCAAACTTCCAAACGGAATTTTGAGGCAGAAATTCTGCCTGCAAAAACTCTGTGTGAACATAACATTAAGAAGCACATCTTTCATTCACTGGAAGAAAGCAGAGATCTTGTTAATGATAAAGAGTTGAAACACAAAGTATATTAGAAAGTTACAGAACTTTTTCATTATATGATAATTGGGCATTATTTACATAAACCAGAAAACCCTTTGAGCCATGTGGACGTGTGGAAGTTGCTATATTTGGACGTCTGATCTTTTCAGTGATCGTCCTCGACGGTGACTTGCAATATTCGTAACGATAGGGGACGTTCACCTAGAAGTCATTGTACGTCATTACCTGCACTTTCCTTGTTAGTGATTACATTATCTCTTGAGTATGCAGCGTGTAAACACATACTGGTTGCTGAACTCGGCAGTAAAGGGGTTAATACAGCACCCATGTGGTGACAGGTGGAGAGTTCAGCGTCTAACTCTGCACTTCACCATTTAACTCTACTTGTTCCTTATTGATTTCAATGGGTTGTATGAGACTAGAAGGAAGGCTCAGGTGTTGTTTTTTTTCCGAAACAGCACCACTCCTGTTCGCTGACTGTGTCCGGTACTGCATCTCAGTCCCATTCACTTGAAAACCAGACACAGACCCTGTTTTTTATTTTCTGGGGACACAACAGACTTTTTTAATCTCATATTACCTTTAATTACAGCTCTTGCCATTTCCCTGATGGTTTTCGTTATCTGCGAGCTTCTAAGTGACGAGGTGACTCACCGGATCCTTGAAACTGAAGTTTGCTTTGCTATATATAGAAGAGTTAATATAAATCCTTTTTTTTTTTTTTTTTTTTTTTTTTTAATATAGTTAGGGCGGATTTACACGAACGTGTAATACGTCTGTGCAACGCGCGTGCTTTTCACGCGCCTCACACGGACCTATTCTAGTCTATGGGGCACTGCAGACTGTCAGTGATTTTTGCGCAGCGTGAGTCCGTTGCGAAAAACTGACGACATGTCCTATATTTCAGCGGTTTTCGCGCATCACGCACCCATTGAAGTCAATGGGTGCGTGAAAATCACGCATGCCACACGGAGGCACCTCCGTGAGACGTGCGTGATTCGCGCAACAGCAGTCAAACTATGATTGCAAACAGAAAAGCACCACGTTTACTGCAGTGTTCATATGGGATGAAACGTCATCCCAGGAGGCCGAGCGGCAGGGGGACGTATCGCCATGTCACGGGTAAGTATGAAAGAAAAAAAAATGCGGACTGACCAGGTGAGCATTTCTGCCACAACTGCGAGAAGTTTTTCAGCCTCAGAAATGCACCTGAAGATCTCCGCCTGCGCTATATGTGAATGAGAAATCCTTGTGAGCAAGGGTATCCTACAAGCCCTCTCTGTTGTTCTCTGTGGTCAGCCATTTACACGTAGCACACTTTTTATTAGAGCATATGTAAAGCTGTGACTATACGGGGTGGTTCTATTCCCTGACTACACGGCGGCCGGATTATATGCCTCACGCTGACTCATCTAAAATACATTGCTGGTTTGAGTAACATTTCTAGTGGGGTATGTGATGCCAGGCTGCGCCGCGGTGTAGTGCTCAGGTTATCATAGACTAGGAATGACTTGGTATGAGATACTGCCGCCAACTCCCTGCTCTTTTCTGGTTCCCCCTGAGTAAATATAATACGAGGAGTCTGGAAATGCTGAAACGCATCAGGAGCACAGGGCATCGGTGTCCTGTACAATATAACATGACAAATATAATCTGTCCCAGGGAAGAGGTCTCCCACCCCGGGTTAGCTCCTGTGTCAGTCTGCGCAACATGAAATGTTGCAGTCGCGTTAGGCTACGCATTTCAAATGCAATATTTTCTAACACATTGCACCATTTTTCTTCCTACACAGGCCGTGGCTATGCTGTCCAGGTTCTGCAGCATATGTATGAACTCTGCGCCTCTATTTTGCAGAAACTCCGCAATATATTTTGTGAGATGCCAAATTCGCACGAATAACACTTCTCATACGTGATCCTCTTGGGCCTTCTGCCTAGTTCACATCACGTTATATGGCCTACGTTTGACATATACACCGAGAAAAGCTCCAAACGTAAATGTTAAAGAAGCACTCCACTTCCTCTATCTGTATATTGGTGTTTCAGTGGGTTGCTTTTTGCAGAAATACTTACCGCTCCGTGCATCACGTCGTTTTCGGGTCCAGCACCGCCCATGTGATCACATTCTGACCTGGTCTATAATCCTTGTTTTTGAGAAAACCGGAACTCTGGCTCGTAATGCATTCCTATAGAGCCTCGTTCTGGTTCCCATAGGAATTCATTGAGAGCCTGGGTACCGGACTGCACGGACGTGTGCATGAGGCCTAACAGTCCAAAATAATTGTAGTGAGTGAAGCAGCACAAGTCCCGATAAATGGGATGGTGTCTCGCTGTCCTATATCGGAAAAAACAGCAGCCGATCATCTGCAATTCTTTCACACAGTACCTCCAATAGTATTCAGTATAGGAATATTTATTCATCAAACATCAGTAAAAAAATAGCAACGTCTCGACCCATTGTATGTGTAGGGTCTTTCTAACAGTGGTATTAGTCACTCATAGACTATAATAGTATCTGTCAAACGTATACGTCGCCCATAAGCTATAATGGTATTGGTTTAACATGTACGTAATGAAAAGCTAATGGAAATCCCATGACACATACGTTAAACGTATACACGTGGCATACATTACCCATGTTAAAATGTTGTTGTTTTTTTGCGGGATGGAATAGTCTGCTCTACTGCGCTATTTCATCTTTCAACAAATGGTATTCTGTCGTAAAACGGCCAGACGGGCCGAAAAGTCTATACACTGGAGGATTACTCCCTGACTGTGTTAAGGACGACATATAATTATTTCTAACGTGTGACAGTGTAATATTCACCATTAGCCTTAGTCACTCGAAGAGTTCACTTAATCGACTGACACCTTCTCTGTCAGCCAGTGGGTGTATGGTGACTTTCAGAGCTTAGGATAACATCATCCATTTAATATGATGGATTCACTGAGCCTCCTCCCTGCTTGTGCAGTGATCAGAGCTACATGTGGGATTTTATGTGGAGATCCCCAAAAAAAACACGCATTATGCCCTGTGTTGGGAGAGGCATGACCCCACCAGATCAAATCAAAGGCTTTACCATGGAGGGGCAGCTCGTCGGTGATGAGTCACCTCAAATGTGGATGTGCCATAGTGTTGGTAAACCGTGACTGCAGATTGAAGGGGTTTTTGGTGGGGGGGAGACAAATATTCTACAAATAAGTGTCCAAATACATAGAATTGTCATAATTTTATCTTCTATAGCAGTGATCTTCATCCTGTGACTTTTTGGCTGCTACTAAACTATTAGTTAATTCGTAACTGAGACGCAGCTTGGGTCATGTATATATCTCTGAGGCGCCTCAAAGCTCATTGAAGGGTTGTCTGATTTGATAAACCATTTTTATATAGCCTTTTAATGAATTCATACTTGATAGATTAAGGTTCCTTATTCAGAATTCCCCTATACTAGCAAGAGCGGATAGCGGCTACAAAGAGTGTCTATTGGTCCTGGAGGACCCCTCACATCTGAGCACTAAACAAACAGCCCATTGATTTTAATAAGAACTGTGCAATACTTCATTTCACCTGCTGTGGTGCTGTAGGGGACTAGCGCTTGCTGTCGGGTTCCACCACAGACTACAGCTGATCTTGTTCCAGTAGGACACTCTATGATTATCTTATCGGGGGACCGTGATAAGACTATTAGTCCAATTCAGTTCATAACAAGCTTTTATAACAATAATTGGTTCCTGTACGAGAGATTTACAATGCTGTTTCATTTGAGATAATTTATAAGGCATAAATAAAAAATTCCAGTGACTACCAGAACAAAATTCTCTGATTGTTTTACTACAAATTCACAGAAATGTTTGAAATCTCAAAAATATTACTAAGCCAGCAATCGCTTATGTGATCACTTTATGTCCCTTTTAGATTTTTAGAAAATTAATGCGGATATTCACAGTCGAGTGACATTATTATGACCACCTCCTACTTTCGAAGTCGGCAGCGCGTAGCCCGTGAAGGAAGTGATGTGTCGTGGGCTGGCTTGGTGGGTTATATAAAGTGTGCGATAGGCTGTCTGAACACACATCACTCATTGATAGATCGCCCCTTTTACGCATGGCAACAGAGTTGCAAAAATGGATGATTATTGGCTTTCGCGGCCAAGGGTGGCAGTATTTCTCAAACAGCGCAGTTTGTGAACTGTTCGTCTGCTGCTGACGTGAAAGTGTATCGTGAGTGGACAAATGGCACCATTGGGAATAACCAATGTGGAAACTGCGGAGCACCACGTGCCATTGATGTGAGAGGTAAACATTGGCTACGAAGTGCACGAGGGCCGAGCGACACGCTTCCGTGGAGCAGCTCACAGTGAATATCAGCCAGGGGGCTACCAGACCAACAGTTCAGCGAACCCTACTGCGTATGGAGCTCCGAAGCAGACGGATGGTCACTGCTCCTATCTTAACAAAGGGGCATTGGAGAAAAAGGCTTCAATTTGCACGCCAGTATGGGAATTGGACCACCGATTGGCAAAGGGTTGCCTTCTCCGATGAGTCCTGTTTTCTGCTTTATCGAACGGATGGATGTTGGTGTGTCAGGCGAGAAACATCAGAGAACAAACACTCTGCAACCATTGCTGGAAGAACACAAGCTGGTGACGGCAGTGTTATGGTCTGGGGAATTTTTTCATGGCATTCTCTGTGCCCACTCATCCATGTGGAAGGCACTCTGAACCGATTTGGGTATGAATCCATCATGTCCACCCATACATGCTGTTTGCCTTCCCTGGGGCAGATGGAATCTTCCAGCAAGACAATGTGACATGTCACACGGCTAGAAGTGTCCGACAGTGGTTGGAAGAGCACGACCAAGACTTCCAAGTACTTTCCTGGCCCCCTAATTCGCCAGACTTGAACCCAATTGAGCATCTGTGGGACCACCTCAATCGTCTTGTTGCCTCTATGGATCCTCCATCAAATATGGGATGCCTTGCAGTCAGCACGGCGCCAGATACCTGAGACCTGCTGTCCGTGCTGTACACGGCGTTACTCTGGATATTATCTGGTGGTCATAATAATGTGACTTTTTATGAAGTGACATTTTGTGTTGTTGAATACATGTATTCCGTCCTGTGTAGCTGATGCTATTATCCTATCGTGGAGCTCAGGGCCTTTGTCTTATCTGTAAGCTGTGGCCACTGGCACAGAATGGCATCCCTGCCTACTAGTCTCCTGAGCTAAGGCATGCCCAGGCACCAAGCCAGCGCCTGCAGGATTACGCCTAGGATATGAATACATGTGGGTCTTTATTGAGAAAACTAGTATGTTCTTGATTAAGGGATTAGATGTTCCTGGATTTTGCCCGGCTCCTCCACATAGTTTACATGCTGTCTAGGTATCTGTCTCTACAGCAGAGCTTCCATCTTCCATCACGTGTCTCTTCTGCAGGTTTGTAGTCTTTGATTTCCTGGAGAACTTGTCATTTTTACTAGTGGAGCAGTCTTGGCTGTGTATTCACCTCTTACTGCAGAGCATCCATTGTTCTCTTTCTACGTAGGTCTTCCCTGCAGAGCTTCCAATTTTCCCCCTCTACGTGAATCTCTCATGCAGAACTTCCATTCTCTACATGCTTATCCTGCTGTTTCATCTATATGTTGGACACTCCTGAAGAGATTCAAGCCTTCTGTTCTATGTTGGACTCTCCTTCAGAGGTTCAAAATTTGGCCCTTTTTTTAAATTATTTTTATGAATCTGTATGTTGTGCTCCTATTAGAGAGTATTCAGTGTTCCCTCCCTATATGGAGCTATTCCAGTCTATCCTCTTTGTTGTTCTTCCATCGCTATGTAGGACTTTACTGCAGAACTTCAGTCTCTATGGTCCATTCCCTCTCTATGGTGGACTATACAGAGCTTCCTGTCCTTAATCTCCATGCAAGTCAACCATGCATGTTTCAACTTGCCCCTCAACTGAGCAACGCTCTTTATATTTTATAGTGTCTGAGTTGGCCTGAATATAATTATTTTTTTTCATAGCATTTGACTAAGGCCTCATGCACACGGCCCGTGATTACGGGTACGGACGGTCACGGACTGTCACACGGTCCACAAATTAAAAAAATAGGACGTCCTATTTTTTGCGGGTAATTTCTACGGCCTGGACACTTACCCGTAAATATACTGAAGGTGTCCATGGGCCATAAAAATGAATAAATCCATATTTTTACCCACAATTACGGATCCGTAATTGCGGATAAGATTATGGTTGTGTGCATGAGGCCTAAGAAAAAATACTCAATCTTCTACGACCAATGGAATGTACTGCCATGCTTTGGAACCAATTGTTTCACTAATACACACGATGACATGATATTTACTGATAATTGCCAGTTTTAGGGCTTGTCCAAACCAACAGAATTGCTGCAAAAAATTTCTGCAGCAATTTTGCAGAAATTCCGCTGCAGAAAACACTCCCCTTTTTCCTGCGTTTTTTTTTTTTTTTTTACTGCATAAAATGGTGCGGAATTTGCTGTGTTTTTCTCGATGTTGGGAGATGGTGATGTCTCCTCTGAAAAAACGCAGCAATTCAGTCAGCTTTCCACATCCGGAATTGACGTGCTGCGGTACAAAAAATACGCACCGCAGGTGAACTTCTGCAAGGAAATTTTACGCAGCGTGTGATTGAGAGTTGTTAAATTTCACCCGCTTTGCTGCTACTGTATTCTGCTGCGTATTTTCCGTCCGCAATTCCGGACAAGAAATATGCAGCAATTCCGCTACGTGTGAACAAGCCCTTAGGCAGCTTTCAGTCCCCAATGAGCCATATATATATTTTGTTCCAACGGGATTGGATGCCATCAGAACAAAGCAGGGATACCTTTCTGAATGCAATTATAGAGAAGTTCCAAGCATTGTGTTCCCAAATTTGCAAAAATTGTCCATAGTTGCTAATTTCATCCATGTAGAACTAGCTCTATCTGGCAATGCTTTGCTGTTCTGTGAAATTAGGCTCATGCCCACGACCGCAGAATTCCTGACCTCTATATATAGGAGTGTCTGGGCTACGTATTGCTCTGCATTTATATGTAAATAACTTGAGGAGATCATGTGACAAGTCGCACTGGGTGAGTGTGGTCCTTATAACTGTTCTAGAAGGACTGATTAGACGTTCTTGACATAGTCCTTTTGCTAATATGATATTATTGGTTACTTGCGTTCATTGTACCAGCGAGGTTTAAGCTAATCGCTAATGGTGGATGATGGCAGAAACCTAGGTAACCTGCTTCTTTCATATCGGTTTCTTCATAGTGAGAGCTGCCATCATACACGACTTGCCCAGTGCTGTATATACTAAAGGTATCCATAGGCCGTTATGGTCAATCCGGTCTGTTTTAGCCAACCGTTGGCTGAAATTACAACACAATGACCCACGCTCGTGCCTGATCCATGGCTGCTGCTGTTTTGTTTGTGGACCTCCCAGCGTCCGCTCAATTTTCAGTGGCGAGATTGGTTGCAAATGTTTATTTGCTGTACTTCAATGTTCCAACATGGGCGTCTTCTATAGTCCGATATGTTTCTAGAGTCTTGTCTATACAGCCAGTCGGCCGTGTTTCTTGATTATAGTCAAAAACAAAGGATATTTGGGGTTGATGGAGGCAGGAACGATGTAACCTTGGCCACTGTTGAAGTTGTCTTTACACCTACTAATGCTTTGGATATGTTTGTTGTCTTGATGCAACATGTGTGGGATTCGCATGGCCACCTTTTACTTTTACCATAGAAATAACTCGTGACTGTTATGCTATATCTTCATTATCTTCTATGGGACGTGACTTATGTGCTGCCCAAGTTGCAGGGGTATTCCAGCCATTAACATTTAAGCTGTCCACAGGATAGGTGATAAATGGTAAATTAGTGGGGGTTTGACTGATTAGACCGTTGTCGTCGTCCCCCCTCCCCTTAGCACATTTCTATGGGAAGAACACTCTAAATTGTCTTGTTTCTTCATCTCCCAGAAGGTTGTATACAACAAGAGCATGCATGCTCAGCCACTGCGCCATATATCCCGCCACTGCAAACGTGATGGTGGGGAGTGACGGGAGACTGGGGTACCTTGTTATAGCAATCGGTAGGGGTCCAAACGGTTGAATCTGTAAATAGGTAAATTATTTATTTTATTGTCTCCATTAATAGGTTTTAAATCTTAATGGTCAGAATACCCATTTAAAGCCTATGCCCACCTCAGAACACCAGTTTAGATATAGAACTATTCTATATGAAAGGTTGCGTCAGTCACATTGTAAATACATTGCACTGCTAATCCTGTACTGAGCCTTCGTTAAAGCCTTTATTATAGTTAAGAGCTTCACAATTCTGCATTTCCCAGCATACCGAGCTTGTTCAGTGTCTGCACTTCTGTTCATTATACCAGGCACTGTACTGCAATCTTATGTTGGAAAAATGAACACCCACCTCCCTGTATTTTAGGAGCTCAGCACAGTTTTTTTTTTTAGGGGTAGCTCTGTCTTCAAGCTTGTTGACTGTTTCCATCAACAACTAGCAGAATTGTAAATGCATCTTTGGACTATAATACTATAACTGTAACTCCGGATCAGGTCAGGTCATATGTATTCATATAATGCAATGTATCTACAAAGTTATAACATTTTTCTATAGACTATACTATAACTGCAAAACGGTGTTTAACGTTATGAGGGCATATACAATGGAGGCCAAGTTCCAATAACTAGCACGTTGGTGACGAACTAGGTACATCCCAAAGCGTTCTTTTAGGACAACGTAATCTTAGTCTTGCCACCATTGTGTATATACAGTCACCACTGATCTTATGTTCAGCATGTTTCGATGCTGAACTAGCATCTTCCTCAGGCATGGCCTGAGGAAGATGCTAGTTCAGCATCAAAACTCGTAGCCACATATAAAGTATTCTTGTTATACTATATATTACTACCTCTGCCTGATTCTTAGTTCGCAGCACTCTCGGAGAGGTTCCTGTTGTTTCTCCATTTCTTGGTAGTTTCTACTAGCGGGGTTGCCCAGCTGCAGCTGACTTATTACTTTCTATCATACACACCAGGGTTGGGCATGTCGTTTGCACAACCTGCCCAGGTGAACACCATTTCACTGAAAAACTCCACCACTTAGTCAATTAGGTGACCTGCACGATGAGGCGCTGTATAATTTTTCTCTCTTAGGTTTATGTTTATATCTTGGTTCTCTTGCCTAAAGTGCTAAAGGTCCTTTTACACCGGCCCATTTTGGCTGTTACAACGAGCGCCGATCAACGATATAGCTCGTTATGCGGGAAAGCGCTCGCTACTCCGATCGCTTGTCCTCATACATTTCTATCATGTCGGCAGCATATATCCCTGTTTACACAGGGAGATGTGCTGCTGACAACGATAATATTTTGGGCATTTAAAACGATACAATCAGCCGATGAAATGAGTGTTTACTCGTTCATCGGCTGATCATCGGCAAATATCGTAAACGAGCGTTGTGTGAATGCTCGTTTGCCCGATAAGTGGGCGGTGTAAAAGGGCCCTTACACTTCCTCAGTTGCTCTGCTAAGATGAACCTATAGATTGTCTTTTTGCTGGTGATGTGTGCGTGTGTCATTGTGTTGAGAGGCTCGCTGGTGACACTTCCTATGTAATGAGAAACACCCGCAGAGTCCCTGGGCGTGTCGCCGTCTCTTTTTATATATGAAGCTATTTCTGCCTCTTGTCTGTGGTTATCTCACGAGCTAGGAATTCTCTATCAGGCGTGCTGCAGAGCGTCTCCTCCTGTGCAGCCTGCAGATGATGATAATGAGACTCCTTGCTTCATACATACTTGCTGAATATTTTTCATTCCTGGCTGCAAATTTCTAAACCCGCACCTGAAGAAATCCACGGTAACCCCCCCCCCCCAATCTCCCTCTATATGTCTCTTGGGGAAAGGGGTATGTGTATTTGTTAGGTGAGATGCACAGGCCCTGGGTAACGTGAGGACATATTACAGGCTGGTGGTGCCCAGTGGCACCATATCAGAGACTGAATTCTAAACTAACAGAAATAGTATCTGGGTACATGTTGCCTGCGTTCTGGTGCCAGCACTGTACAGTAACTCCACTAGAGCCTGGGAAGCTCCCCTTGTGCTGGCAATTTTAGGGATCCTTTTCACTACCACAGAATGCTAAGCAAATGTGCTGACCCCAGGCCTTGTCCTTGCCGGACCGTGCATCCCCTCCAGTCGCTACCCCTGCTGCCTGACCTATCTCTCTCTTTATTCTGTCATGTCTAATGCACATAGAGAATTTTCCTTCCAGGTTGGAACTCTGGTTGTAGGTTGATAAAATAATAATATTTTATATATTGTTTTTTGATTGCTCATTATCTTCTGGTTCCCCCTTCTGCAGCAATTGGAGCGGGATCGCAGCAGCGTTGGCTCCAGGCAGGGTTCCTCTCCGGTATGCTGTGGGGTATCGCTCCCACCCTGCGCCTCTCTCGCAGCTGTAGATGCCAATATGATCAAACTCACCAGCTAGATGTGCCAGGTTGGAGTATTGGCTGCCATAGAGGAGGAGTCATCCTGCCAAAGGCAGCACACAGACAAACAGGGGTAAGAGCCTGAATACCAAATTCTCCTAAAAATAACAATTTTCTAAGCCAGATTTGTTGCCATCAGTAGATATATATTTGTTTTCAGGGTCGATTTTTAGGTATTTTTGTCCAAAGATTCTTTGACAACTGATACGGACACTGACGACGTGTAAAAAATGATCACGTATTTTCCTCACATTGGCTGCCTCCCTTGTGTTTGGTTAAAGAGAATGTATAATCCGAAAATTACATATTATTTTCATCAGGTTTATATTATAACCCTTTTTTATTTTTTTTGGTTACTGTCCTGTCCACATAAAAAATTAAATAAACCTTAAATGTTCCAGTTTTCATACTGGCCACCAGAGCAGCCACAATAGACTGACCATTCCTGTATTTTGCTGCTCACTTGTCAGCTTTGCTGTATAGATTGGGACTGAATGACAAGAATAATCTCATCATTAGAGGGTGGGTGAGTTAATGACCGCTCTATTGTACTGCTGGAGACTTGGATAAGACAGGATAGTAACAAAATACACTAACATAAGGTTCTGTATGCAGTTCCCAGTCACTCTCTGGAGACTATAATAGTCTATGACATTTCTCTGTCAGTTGACTTCCATTCATTGCAGCTCCTGTAAAGAAACCCCCCCCCCCCCTACGGCTGCACTGTATATACAGACAATACAGGAAGTGTGTATCTCCAATATGGCCACCCTGAGGTATACAGACTCGCATCTAATGAATTAGGCTAAAATTAAATACATGACACATTCCCTTTAAATGAAAAGAAATCACAAATGTTTTCCCATATATTATTTGTGGTTCGGAGGTCTCACTGCCTTATATGATCTTTCGTCAGATGCAGAACTGTCTGGAGTCACCGGGGTTTGTGTAAGCTTTTGGAGAAAAGCTCTTCACTGGCCCCATCTATACACGTACAACTGCACAGAAGCTTATTTATTTCCACGGCTTATCTAACTCTTCGGAGGCTCCATTGTGCTGGACCCATGAGGCATATCCAGATGGACCCATCACCCAAGGAGGAGGAAGGTAGAGAGAACAGCCGGTCTACATCTGTGGACTTGGCCTCTCCAGGCCCAACTGGGGTTCTTAATGCTGGTCAAGATTGTAGAGTGCTGGTGGGATACCCTGAGAATGAGCACAAACTCCAAAAAGTCTATCACGTGTCCATAACATCTGATAGCCCTGGCCCTGGGCCTAAAGCCATTTGCCGACAAGTCTTGAAGAGGGGACCACCAGAGCAGCTTCATGAGCCACCGAGAAGCCCAAGGAGGGCCTTCTGGGGTCACACTAAGAGTGAGTGTCTACCTGGGAACTACCAGTCTGATGGGGACTATCTGAGCTGCTCACTAGCTGACGATGATGAGGATCCAGACGCTTTTGAGGATGGATTGCTTACAGAAGAGATCCCAATGTGCAGTTCTGCTCAGCATTTCTCCCATAGCGGATTGAGAGTCATTGAACACAGAGCTGAGGGGTTCCCTTCCAAGGAATCTCAAAGCAGGCGACTAACTATTCAGCCTCTACCTAAAATTGCTTGTAGAAAGACTGACTCCCCCTCTCCTCTACCCTGCACCACTTTGCACAAAAGAAGCCTAAAAGAGACACAGCTGGCGGACTCCGAAGGCTTATTCTCTGCCTCTGAAACCAATGGATTAAACATCTCCATTGACCCTAGGATTTCTGTGGAGTCCACCAGCAACCAGCACATACTTGATAATGTTTTGCACAACATTGCACATCCAGAGACGTTGACAGAAAACCTAGAGGCAGGTAGCCTGGGTGGCAGTCACAGTAGTGCCAATGGAAACTCTGTCAGGGGTCTGTCATCTGAAGACCCATCAAAGGAAATCTATATTCCTTGTATGCAAGATCAGAAGCTACAGACTGCAGATGGAGCAGGCCCAAGCTCATTAGAGAGGACTCCTCCTGGGCTTGATCGCTTGTGCTCCCTAGGAAGTGGTAACACAGCAGTCAAGAGGAAGCTCCTACCTTCCACAGAGATAGAAGACTCCTGTTCTGAAGATGAAGGACATGGCAAAAGATGGAGAGGAAGCGAGAGCTGCCAGACACTCCATGGGTCCTGCAGAAGCACAGATTCCAAGGCCGCACCTTTTTGGAATCATCTTTTGCCAGCAGCCAGGAATTCGCAGAAGGTGAGACCTCTTTCCAAAACTGTTGCTACATTGTTGCATACATAATGTCTCGGGTCTTGTCCACCAATCCCTCCTTTATAAATTTCCCCTGGTTTGTAGATCTTTCTGAAAGTGCCTTTTCTCCTGACCTGCTACATTAAAGCAGGACAGATTTGGGCCATTAAGTTTTGTAAAATACTTGCCCAGTACCTGAATAATCTAAAATTGAAATTTTTTTTGAACGAGTTATTTAGAGTAACCATCAAATGTTGGTTATGAACTTTTGGTTTCTATGTGTCCAGAGTGAACGACAAGCTTCTCTTTCACTAAAGCTCACGTTTTCCAGACATCCCCAAATTTTCCTTTCTTAAATTTTTGCTGCCAGATTACTCTGGTGTTATGCATTATGTTACAAAACTAAATGTCTCAAATCTGAACAGTATATGTTGATTATATCCTACTGCCGGCAGTTTGAGGGCCTGTTAAGTGCCGGACTGCTTTTATTGCAAATAAACACATTACATGCTCCACGTTAACTTGTACAGATTAAGGCTCAATGCCCGCGGGCAGCCGGACGTTTTTACTGGCTGGGCACCCATTATAAAATATGGGAGCACGGTCCGTAAAAAATAAAAAAAATAGGACATGTCCTATTTTTTTCGCCAACTTTCAACGGCACAGACAATGTACGGGAAGGTGTCCGTTGGCCATAGAAATGAAGGGGTCTGTAATTACGGCCCGTAATTACGGGCGATTTTACTGTCGTGTGCATGGGGCCTAAAGCTTCATAAAGGTTCATGTAACTTCTATGCTCCTTGTTTTGACGTTGAGCTGTGTCTTACTCTCCAGTCACATCCATAGCTGCATTCAGGATTCTGCTAGTTTCCTGTTAACACTCAGGCTGCAAGACTCCATATCACACTAGTTGGCTCCGGTTCTGCACAGAGCATGCCCCTCTGTGATGTGTTGTTGTAGGGTTTACACCTGTACAATGGTCAGAGCATGTCCCAGGTGCATGACAATGCCAGGCTGCTGTTTGGAAACCCAGGTAATCTTGAAGAGACAGCTTTCCAAATCTAAAGAAAGTATCTCCTTTTTTGTTACATTAAGGAAACACTATGGGGTGGGGGGATTTATTAAAGGGAATGTGTCGCTAAGCTGTTAAACTGTTAGTATATACATGATTAGACATTGTTCTAATTTTTTTAATTTTTTCACAAGTCAGGAAATATTATAAATTAGATTCTAATTTATAACATTTCCATGTGCTGGTCACTAGAGGGAGCAATTCCCAAAATTGCAGCATTGCAATGTGGTAAAGCAACCTCATTGCTTTATGCTGCAAATTTGGTGTAGACACACACGCTCTAGTGTCCTCACACAATCCCCCCTCCTTTAGCCTGGCTAGTCCCAGGAGAAGGAGGGGGTTGAATCTTCAAACCTCCTACACTGTGTGCCGCCATTTCTTGAGCGAATGCACAGTGTAGGAGCATTAGATACAGTGCTAATCACACAGTATAACACGAACATACACAAACATAACTTACCTGCTCCTGCCGCCGCCGCTCCCTCCGCTCCATCGGCTCCCTCCGCTCCTAGTCCTTGCTTCTGAACACATGTCCGGAAGCCGCAACCGGAAGTAGTCATCTTACTGTCCGGCCGCGGCTTCCGGTCCACATAAAAATGGCGCCGGATGTCGCTCGGCCGAAGACCTTCCCATTGGACTGTGTGGGAGCGGCGCATGCGCCGTTCCCACACAGACGGTGTACGCTATAGTAAATGGAACGGCTCCCGTTCGCATTCACTATGGGAATGTATGTGCCGTATTCCATCTCTGTATGTGCTGTTAATCGACACATACAGAGATGAAAAAAAAAATGGCAGCCCCCATAGAGAAGTAAAAGAAAGAAAAAAGTAAAACACAAATAAATAAAATTTATTTTAATAACCTACTAAAAGCAAAAACATATAAAAAAATACTTTTTAAGACTGAAGTTACATATGCCTGTCTTAACAGACTGAAAATTTGGAGTCCATTCCGACACATTTATTAAGAGGCAAAAGCCTCTTTAGAAACACGTTGTATGTTTCGGCCAGGCCGTGCGCCAGAATTGTGGGGTACCCTTCGGCCCAAAAAAACCAAACGCATACATACTCACCTCTGTTTTTCTTCTCCATCACTCCAGCACGCTCCTTGCCCTTGCTACACCCCAGTAAAATCTACGTCGGCTAGGAGCTGGCATGGATTTCCACTATAATTTACGCTAGATTTCTGATGGAAATTAGAAGAAATTTGTTGGGCTGTGGTGGCCAAGCCCCTTCCCCCGAGGCCAAGCCCCCTTTGTACGAAACAGCTAAGTGTGGCGCAAAAAAAAACAAAAGTCGCAATTTTAACCCAGATTGTGCCACTTTTCTACGCCAGAAAACCGGCATAGAAAAGTTGATAAATTGCCCCTTATGTGCAAAACTGAAATACGGTGTAAAACCAGTGCAGAGCCTGAGGAAACTAGAGAGAAAATCCCTTTGTTATGCCCATAGCAACAAATAGCAGTGTAGCTTTCATTTTTTTTACAGCATTTTAACAAATCAAAGCTGAGCTCTGATTGGTTGCTATGGGCAACAAGGAGTGTTCTTCTTAAGATCGCTGTCAGCTGAACGTCGGCCGAGCGTGAATGTATTCAATGGGGAATCAGCCGCTGCCCGCAGCAGCCTATTCCCTTCTCCCCATTTATTATCTCCTGCTGGAACAAAGGATTGGGCATCTTAAAGTCCAACATGCCTAATAAGAGTCCGGACACCCCCCATAGACCATTTTGCCGTGACTGACCGACTGTCATCTGATATGTATGAGCACCTATAGACAGGTCAATTAAATGAGGCCCTTGGTTTTTCTCTGAAACAGCGCCACTCTTTACCATAGGCCTCGTCTGGTATTGCAGCTCTGTACCATTAATTTGAATGAGCTGCAAAACCAGAGACAGCCCATGAACAAGACTGGCGCTGTTTCTTGGATAAGAAGTTAACCCTTGTTTCTAATCCTGGCCACTCACGGCCCTATAGCAGCAACTGGATTTGTTGCAGCATTTCACGGCGTCCAGGATGATGAAAGCGTGCGCGTCTGTGACGTGCGGGAAGTAAGAACGATACATTCTATTTCTTAACATAACGCTACCTACGTCTTGTGCAAAGTAACTGGATGAAATGACTAAATAACCCGACAGATACTTGTGTAACCGGAAACACACCAGGGAGGGGGAGGGGTGAATTCTGAAGAAAAAAAATCAACTATAAATCTTCGGAAACCTCCATATTTCCCTTGTAAATTAGTACGATGGCTGATACCAAAAGTCTCAATTATGGAAGTGTCTAGTGAGTACTAAAGGGGACCTGCCACTTTCAAGATGAACGGAGACCTGCTGCCATCTCCGAGCTCGTATCCCTTTAAAACCAAGAAGGCCGGAGTCAATAAGTCCTTGTCGCCCTCTTCTGTAAAGTACTGGTACTCCAGCCTCTGCACAGTTGGCCACCCAGCTTTCCTAGACCCTTGCTTTGTACATTGGCCACGTATTGCCATAATAATAAAAGTGGGGAATGTATGACCGCAACTAGGCAGAGTTCAGGAGTCAGGGAAAGTGGGATAATCCACTATTATAGCTTTTAAACACATCTTTCCTAGACACCTGAGCAGCAAATCTATCTAGTTGTGCTGGGATACTTGTTCTTATATTACAGCATAACTAGGCAGAGTAACTATCAGTCGTCTGGAATAGCTGGGTGATAACCGATATAGTAGCCAATGTCGCACCTGTAGGGGTTGTCGCCCAGCTTTCCCAGGCTTCTGCATAAACTAAAGAAAACTGCAGAAAAATGAATACAGAAATGTTGTTATAGCTTTGTGCTGAAAAGCAGATGGATGATTTCCATTTCACCGCGGACAATGATCCAGTTCAGGAATCCTTCAATACCGTATAGTTCCTGAGATATATATATATATATATATATATATATATATATATATATATATATATATAATATATATAGGAAAGCACTATAATGACGCCCCTACTCTATGAATGGAACATTCTAGGACACGAGTGTACAATGTCTGCTAATCCTCTGCCATGATGGGTGTGTATACATATACAACAATGACTCCATGTACTCGTTAACTCCTTCAATGCTGCCAATTCTCAAATTGTGCAGCAAGCAAAGTAATGCAGGAAGATCATATAACGAGGACAGAAGATGGATCTTTATGATGTATTGTGTCCTGAGAGTCTTCTAATTAACATTATTATTAGAGCAGCTTCAGTCAATCCTCCCACCTTTTCTGATATTCTTGCACACAGGGGGCAGTATCATGGTAGTTCTATTCTTGTACATAGGGGGCAGTATCATGGTAGTTATATTCTTGTACATAGGGGGCAGTATCATGGTAGTTATATTCTTGTACATAGGTGGCAGTATTATAGTCATTATATTCTTGTACATAGGGGGCAGTATTATAGTAGTTATATTCTTGTACATAGGGGGCAGTATCATGGTAGTTATATTCTTGTACATAGGTGGCAGTATTATAGTCATTATATTGTACATAGGGGGCAGTATCATGGTAGTTATATTCTTGTACATAGGTGGCAGTATTATAGTCGTTATATTCTTGTACATAGGGGGCAGTATTATAGTAGTTATATTCTTGTACATAGGGCAGTATTATAGTAGTTATATTCTTGTACATAGGTGGCAGTATTATAGTAGTTATATTCTTGTACGTAGGAGACAGTATTATAATAGTTATATTCTTGTACATAGGGGACAGTATTATAGTAGTTATATTCTTGTATATAGGAGGCAGTATTATAGTCATTATGTTCTTGCACATAGGGGGCAGTATTATAGTAGTTATATTATTGTACATAGGGGGCAGTATCATGGTAGTTATATTCTTGTACATAGGGGCAGTATTATAGTAGTTATATTCTTGTACATAGGGGGCAGTATTATAGTAGTTATATTCTTGTACATAGGAGCAGTATTATAGGAGTTATATTATTGTACATAGGGGACAGTATTATAGTAGTTATATTCTTGTACATAGGGGGCAGTATTATAGTAGTTATATTCTTGTACATAGGAGGCAGTATTATAGTAGTTATATTCTTGTACATAGGAGGCAGTATTATAGTCATTATGTTCTTGCACATAGGGGGCAGTATTATAGTAGTTATATTATTGTACATAGGGGGCAGTATTATAGTCGTTATATTCGTGTACATAGGGGGCAGTATTATAGTAGTTATATTCTTATATATAGAGGAGCAGTATTATAGTAATTTATATTCTTGTATATAGGAGCAGTATTATAGTAGTTATATTCTTGTACATAGGGGCAGTATTATAGTAGTTATATTCTTGTATATAAGGGGCAGTATTATAGTAGTTATATTCTTGTACATCGGAGGCAGTGTTATAGTAGTTATATTCTTGTATATAGGGGCAGTATTATAGTAGTTATATTCTTGTACATAGGAGGCAGTATTATAGTAGTTATATTCTTGTACATAGAGGCAGTATTATAGTAGTTATATTCTTGTACATCGGAGGCAGTGTTATAGTAGTTATATTCTTGTATATAGGGGCAGTATTATAGTAGTTATATTCTTGTACATAGAGGCAGTATTATAGTAGTTATATTCTTGTACATAGGAGGCAGTATTATAGTAGTTATATTCTTGTACATAGGGGCAGTATTATAGTAGTTATATTATTGTACATAGGAGGCAGTGTTATAGTAGTTATATTCTTGTATATAGGGGCAGTATTATAGTAGTTATATTCTTGTACATAGGAGGCAGTATTATAGTAGTTATATTCTTGTACATAGGGGGCAGTATTATAGTAGTTATATTCTTGTACATAGGGGCAGTATTATAGTAGTTATATTCTTGTATATAGGAGGCAGTATTATAGTAGTTATATTCTTGTACATAGGTGGCAGTATTATAGTCGTTATATTCTTGTACATAGGGGGGCAGTATTATAGTAGTTATATTCTTATATATAGAGGGCAGTATTATAGTAGTTATATTCTTGTATATAGGAGCAGTATTATAGTAGTTATATTCTTGTACATAGGTGCAGTATTATAGTTGTTATATTATATATAGAAGCAGTATTATAGTAATTATATTCTTGTATATAGTTGCAGTATTATAGTAGTTATATTCCTGTATATAAGGGGAAGTATTATAGTAGTTATATTCTTGTACATAGGGGCAGTATTATATTAGTTACATTGTTGTACATAGAGGGCTGTATTTTAGTTATATTCTTGTACATATAGGAGCAGTATTATAGTAGTTATATTCTTGTATATAGGGGCAGTATTCTAGTAGTTATATTCTTGTACATAGAGGCCAGTATTATAGTAGTTATATTCTTGTACATAGGAGCAGTATTATAGTAGTTATATTCTTGTACATAGGGGGTAGTATTATAGTAGTTATATTATTGTACATAGGGGGCAGTATTATAGTAGTTATATTCTTGTACATAGGAGGTAGTATTATAGTAGTTCTATACATGTATAATTGTAGTTATGTTCTTGTACATAGGTGGCAGTATTATAGTAGTTATATTCTTGTATACAGGGGGCAGTATTATAGTAGTTATATTCTTGTATACAGGGGCAGTATTATAGTAGCTATATTCTTGTACATAGGGGGCAGTATTATAGTAGTTATATTCTTATATATAGAGGGCAGTATTATAGTAGTTATATTCTTGTATATAGGAGGCAGTATTATAGTAGTTATATTCTTATATATAGAGGGCAGTATTATAGTAGTTATATTCTTGTATATAGGAGGCAGTATTATAGTAGTTATATTCTTGTACATAGGGGCAGTATTATAGTAGTTATATTCTTGTACATAGGTGGCAGTATTATAGTAGTTATATTCTTGTACATAGGGGCAGTATTATAGTAGTTATATTCTTCTTGTATATAGGAGGCAGTATTATAGTAGTTATATTCTTGTATATAGGAGGCAGTATTATAGTAGTTATATTCTTGTACATAGGCGCAGTATTATAGTAGTTATATTCTTGTACATAGGGGGCGGTATTATAGTAGTTATATTCTTGTACATAGGGGGCGGTATTATAGTAGTTATATTCTTGTACATAGGGGGCAGTATTATAGTAGTTATAGTCTTGTACATAGGGGCAGTATTATAGTAGTTATATTCTTCTTGTATATAGGGGCAGTATTATAGTAGTTCTATTCTTGTACATAAAGGGCATTATTATAGTTCTTATATTCCTGTA